>NC_141617.1:2592506-3192506 GCF_047967505.1 Dipteris shenzhenensis | reverse complement strand
ATGCAGGGATCACATGAAATACAGGCACCAAATTCCTTTCATGGGAGATGACTTTCATCTTCCTTCTCCAAGAAGGAAATTTAGAGGAAGAAGCCTCATCGTCTAGCACCCCCTCTATTAGAACTGTTGATCTGGTCGTCCCTAGACTAGACTCAGATATCTACATGGAAGAGAGTCTCGACGATCCAATAGAGGAGATGGAAGCAGCTCAAGCATTGAGCCTACTTTAAGAGCCCCCAGTAGAGCAAGAATCTGCATCGGAGACCGTTGACCCAGACTCAGAATTATGGTCCTTTTCCCCCCTCATCATCGATAGAGAAGAGTACGTATTCCTCCATGACATAGAGATTCTTTTTGGACTATGAGAGGATGAGGCACTCGGAGTCCTATCGGGTTCGATGTTGACACGTGTCAAAGATCCTAGGGTTTTAGGTACTGAAGACCAGACAATGGAAGACTTTCTCTTGACAACACTGGTTTCAATGAGGGATGTAGTCATGTCCGTATATGATGCACAACCCTCTCATGCAGAAGCTTCCACCTCCAACACAGGTCAGGAGAAAGCGTCCACCTCCCAAATGGAACATCACACAGCACCTGGTTTCATCAACATTGCAAATGAGGAAGGGATAGAAGCTGACGACACTGCAATGGAAAGTTCAAACAATATTTTTTATTTTGATGTTCTTTTAATATAATTTGTTTTGTCGGTCTTCTCATGTTTGTTGAATTATTGCAGGATGTGTTTGAGCTTGATGAATTCTCATCTCGACCGGGTAATGTTTGCAGCACATTTGGGCGAGATCATTCTTTGGCCCATTACCTTGGCAAAGTCGCAGAGCATATCGTGGTCTTTCACGGCAAATTTTATCCTCGAGGTCCTTCGGAGCTGCTAAAGTGCAAGGCATTGTCGCGTGCAATCGGATACTCCAACATTACTCGGAATGCCGAAAAAGTCATTTTGGTACACCGCCTGGCCGCTATCAATGCCTTTGGATCCTCGGGGGGGTCACTATGTATAAACCCTCTATACCACGTGCGTTCAAGGCCTATTTCTAAAATCCCTTATCTGTAAATTTTTCATTAATAAAATGTACCCCTTTTCTATACAAATCTGTAAATTTTTCCCAAAACTATTTTAAATAGTCCCTTATGTATATTTATTTTTGTAAATTTTAGAAATAAAAAATATCCTTCTGTTGAACTCACGTGATAGGGTTACATATGATGAGTGACCCCCCCGAGTTTGGATCGAACATTCATGGCAAGGCATTGACGACAATGGCTATGTCTTTGGCAGCAAGAGAGGAGGATGTTACTGCTATTGCGGCTAGATTTATATCTAGGAATCCACTAGGGGATTCAAAGACCCCTATTCTCAATGTACTCAAACTAGTCAAGAAGAAACATAGCCTATGAGGCCTTTTGTATATATAAACATATATTTAAATAAATATTTCAATGGATACATGACTACATGTCTTTATATTTTTTTAAAGTTATCATTGCTCCTCATGAATTCCATTGTATTTTGTTTAAGTCGTTGATGATATATTTTCTCCATCATTTTAATTGTGTTAATTTAATAAATTTCTAGCCAATTTAGTATCATTTTCACCAATTCTGGGTATCAAGAGTTCATTTCTGTCAAATCTTGAAGGAATTTCACCGTCGCACAGAAGGGAAGAGTGTCTGGCATGTCGCCATGCCAGAATGCCCAAATTCGTGTCATGGTGGGTTTTGGGCTTTCTGGGGTCCTGGCGACGTGCCAGACACTTTTCCCTTCTGCGCGACGGTGAAATTCCTTCAGGATTTGACCGAATTCAAAACTTAACTTAAAATGATCATTTACTACAAGCATTGAAATGGAAAATATATAACAATGCGATAGTGTAGAGAATGTTGATATATTTTATTTAAAAAAATCGACCCTTGGGCCTTAGATATAAGATAGTGCCTTCAAGGGTAGGGGGTGGTCTAAGTCCTAAGAGTGGGTTGCAAGAGAATCTAGGGCTTCAAACTTGGGTCACTCCATAGCCACTTTGCCAGAGCCATGTCCTTGTCCATGACCATGATGCACTTTGCATGGATGGCACACAAGTTGGCGTCCTCGAACAAAGCGGTGGTCACTTGCTCTGCAGCCTCCTGGAGTTTCCCCATAGCTCCTGTGATGAAGCGCATGTCATCCTTGTATCCCTGTGCGATCTCTTGTACCACATGTTGGAAGGGAGCATGCTAGATCAAGTTGGCGGTGGTCTTCTGCATTTGCCTGATCTCCCTCAAGGCCCGCGCTCCTGGTTTTGCTCAGTACGGCTTCCTAACTCTTGGTGGGGGCCTTACAGGTACCCAAACACCTTCCCACAACCTCCTGTCTGCCATGAACTTCTTCTGCTGCTCCTGTTTGCGTTGGTCCTCCTCCAAATCCTCCTCTCGTCGACGTCTGGTGCTTTGGCCTTCTTTGGGATGGGGCTTCCTCGGAGTCTGCTTTACCCTCCTCATGGGCATAGGGGTCATCTCTGCCATGGGCTGTATCTCCGGGAGAGGGAAGATGGTGCTCTTCCTGGCAGTCTGTTGACCCTCAAGAAGCCTCTCTATCTTGGGGGGGTCACTATGTATAAACCCTCTATATCACGTGCGTTCAAGGCCTATATTTAAAGTCCCTTATCTGTAAAAAATTTCATTAATAAAATGTACCCCTTTTCTATACAAATCTGTAAATTTTTTCCAAAACTATTTTAAATAGTCCCTTATGTATATTTATTTCTGTAAATTTTAGAAATAAAAAAAATCCTTCTGTTGAACTTACGTGATAGGGTTACATATGATGAGTGACCCCCCCGAGCTCTCTATATCTGGGAGGTTATCAAACACATTTTGTTCGATTGGGAGAGGGATCTCATGGGGAGGGGAAGGCTGAGGGGAAGGCTGAGGGGAAAGCTGAGGGGAAGACTGAGGGTCAAGTTGAGGTGCCTGAGGCTGAGGGGAAGGCTGAGGGAAGGTTGAGGGTCATGCTAAGGCTGAGGCTGAGGAGAAGGCTGGGGAGAAGGTTGAGGGGAAGGCTCATGCTCTTGGGGCTAGGGAGTGGGCTCATGGGACTTGGAAGGAGAAGAAGGCTCAGGAGACTGGCGAGTGGGCTCATGGGACTTGGAGGAGTTGGGGGAGGGCTCACGAGAGTCAGGGGAGGTGCCACTGCGGAGCCGCATAGGTTCATGTGCACAGATGCCATGGAGGTGGTGGAGCTAGAGGAGGAAGGGTGGAGGCGGCGTCCAGTGGGTCTAGTAGTGTTCTTCACTCTTGCCATTAAATAATGAGAGTTAGGGTTCTTTTAAACTTTTTATAAGGGCCCATCATGTTTTGACATCCCTTTTAAACACTTATTTCATTAATTTTGGACTCATATGTCTACTTTTGGACTATTCCTTAAAATCCTTCCCAAATGAAAAGTTTACTTTATGATACTGTCATTCAAGAATCAAAAGTTTACTTTCTGGCACTATCATTTTCACATAATACATTTCAAAATATCTCTCTACAATGTTGTACAAATAATGCAAAAACTACTATTAAATCCTAAATTTGTATTTCTTGTTTATAAGAATCATATTCTTAAAATAAAAAATCCGAGTTATTAGTTTAAATCCATGAAAAACCATGCTATTGAGGGTTTACAACATTTTAAAAATGTATACATAAGAGACCTGTAAGACTCTTTTTACTTTCAATGCAGAAAACTATAACACTCTTGAATATTCAAGAAATTAAAAGGTTTATATAGACATGAGACATGATGGAAGCCTCTTTTGTACTCCAAAAGTGCATGATTTCCATAATTCCATAGTTACCTGCTTTGACTCCAAGAACTTTATCAGTATCCATGAAGCCATCCATGCTTGAAGATATAACACCTTTCACATCTTTGCCCAAGTTCTCAATGTGCATGAACTCATCCACCCCGGATAAGGCATCACTTGTGAAATATTTTTCTTTCTCGGTACCAATGAACTCATCGACTTCTGATAAGACGTCAGTGCTATAGTTGAGTGCATTGGAATCATCCATCTCTGAAGGAATAGAGCTTGGTACATTGGCATATTCTTTCAATTCTTTGATGTTGTAGTATACATTATGTTTATCATTAAAAACCACATGCCGAGTCTTTCCAATCTTTAAAAATTGCATGCTCCATCTCAAATCCTTACCTACCTCATAGTAGGGACCATCCAATGACATTGAGTTATCATCCATACCATCATCAGTAACTTTTTGAATTCTCATCTGCGCAAATGTCCAGTGTTCAACTTGTTCAAATCCCAAGACTTGACCTTCTGCTACATACTTATTTGTAAATGATAACATTTGTAAAATATCTCCCACTCTAAAATCCAAAGATATGCACTTTGTATTCCTGATGACATGTGTTGGATAAGTCCCATCTCTGTCCCATGCAATAAATGCTTTGTTGGAAGTATTATAGGGCATAACATCTCCAAGGATTTCCATATCCCCACACTTATGCTTTAGCTCAACATGTGCACTAAGAATCCTTGATACGATAACCGCTACCTTATCTTCGCCAAGTCTTCTAAAGTGACAAATAGAATTTGGATCACTTTCATGGATTCTAGCAAATGCAACTACTTCTCTTTTGCAACATAAAATCACCTCCATCCCCGGAATAAATTTTGTAGCCATCTCCTTTGTGAGTTTCCTTTGCAAACAAGCTGTAACAACCATTATAAAGAACATTAGTCTCTTCTCAATAATCTACTTTATTAATGATTTAAAAATCCAGAACGTGTTTGAAAATTTAATTAGACACTAACCAATAACAACCGTAAACCAATAACAACCCTAAACCCTAAACCCTAAACCGTAAACCAAAACAACCCTAAACCCTAAACCCTAAACCCTAAATCCCAAACCCTAAACCCTAACCCCCAAACCCTAAACCCTAAACCCTAACCCCCAAACCCTAAACCCTAACTCCCAAACCCCAAACCCTAAACTCTAAACCCTAACTCCTAAACCCTAGATCCTAAACCCTAAACCCTTAACCCTAACCCCCAAACCCTAAACTCTAAACCCTAACCCCCAAACCCTAAACCCTATCTCCTAAACCCTAAATCCTAAACCCTAAACCCTAACTCCCAAACCTTAAACCCTAAACCCTAAATCCCAAACCCTAATCCCGAAACCTTAAACTCTAACTCCCAAACCCTAAACCCTAACCCCCAAACCCTAAACCCTAAACCCTAAACCCTAACTCCTAAACCCTAAACCCTAAACCCTAACTCCCAAACCTTAACCCTAAACCCTAACTCCCAAACCCCAAACCCTAAACCCTAAACCCTAAACCCTAAACCTTAAACTCTAACTCCCAAACCCTAAACCCTAACCCCAAACCCTAAACCCTAACCCCCAAACCCTAAACCCTAAACCCTAAACCCTAAATCCTAAACCCTAACCCCCAAACCCTAAACCCTAAACCACCAAACTCTAAACCCTAACCCCCAAACCCTAAACCCTAACTCACCAAACCCCAAATCCTAAACCCAAACCACGAAATCCTAAACCTTAAATCCTATGAGTGTTTTCAAGTAATATCATTTATTTAAGTAATAGTTTTAATTAGAATTCATAAGTAATAGTGGAATTGATAGTTGGGAGGGTGGTAGTGGGAGAAAGGGAGAGTGGGAAAGTGGAGAAAGGGAGTGTGGGAGGGTGGTAGTGGGAGAAAGGGAGAGTGGGAGAGGGAGTGGGAATGGGGGCGGTGGGGGTGGGGGTGGGAGGATGGGAGTGGGAGTGGGAGAGGGAGTGGGAATGGGGGAGGTGGGGGTGGGAGTGGGAGAATGGGAGTGGGAGTGGGAGAGGGAGTGGGAATGGGGGAGGTGGGGGTGGGAGAATGGGGAGTGGGAGTGGGAGAGGGAGTGGGAATGGGGGAGGTGGGGGTGGGGTGAGGGTGGGAGGATGGGAGGATGGGAGTGGGAGTGGGAGGGGTGGGGAGTGGGAGTGGGAGGATGGGAGTGGGAGAGGGAGTGGGAATGGGGGAGGTGGGGGTGGAAGTGGGAGGGGTGAGGTGGGAGGATGGGAGTGGGAATGGGGGAGGTGGGGGTGGAAGTGGGAGGGGTGGGGTGGGAGGATGGGGGGAGGGAGTGGGAGTGGGGGAGGTGGGGGGGGAGGGAAAATGGGAGTGGGAGTGGGAATGGGGAGGTGGGGGGGTGGGAACATGGGAGTGGGAGTGGGGGAGGATGGGAGTGGGAGGGGTGAGGTGGGAGGATAAGGGTGGGAGAATGGAGTGGGAGTGGGAATGAGGGGGGAGGGGTGGGGGTGGGAGGATGGGAGTGGGAGTGAGAGGTGTAGGTGGGAGGATGGGAGTGGGTGGGAGAATGGGAGTGGGAGTGGGAGTGGGAATGGGGGAGGTGGGGGTGGGGTGAGGGTGGGAGTGGGAGGGGTGAGGGGTGGGAGGTGGGAGTGGGAGTGGGAATGGGAGGTGGGAGGGGGGTGGGGGGGGTGGGTGAGGGGGTGGGAGGGGTGGGGGGGAGGATGGGAGTGGGAGGGAGTGGAGATGGGGAAGGTGAAAGAATGGGCGTGGGCGTGGGAGTGAGAATGGGGAGGTGGGGTGGAGGATGGGGGTGGGAGTGGGAGTGGGATGGGTGGGAGTGGGAATGGGTGGGGAGTGGGAGTGGGGGGAGAGAGAGAGAAGATAATCTAATAGAGAGGCCAATGGGAGAGGAGATAATGTTATAGAAGGACCAATGGAGAGAAAGCACTTAAAACCCTAGTTTTTCTTATATATACTCTCCTTCTCTCATTGTTCTCTCATTTCAACAAGGCAGAGCAAGAGGAGAAGCAAAAGAGGAGGAAGAGCAAAAGCAAGCACAAGCAAGCACAAGCATCGATTTCAACTTTTTCCAGGTACTTTTTTTAAAATTTGTATTCTTTGAAATTTTATTATAGAGAGAGAAAAGTGAAGGAAAGATTTCTAGAGAGAGAAAAGAAGAGAGAGAGTCTTGCTGCCTCGGCAGCAAAAGAGAGAGAAAGAGAGAGGGAGAGAGAGGAGAGGAGAGGGGGGGGAAAGAGAGGGGAGAGAAGGGAGGGGGGAGAGAAGGGGGTGGGGGGGAAGAGAGGGGAAGGAGAGAGGGGGGAAGCCGCGAGGGGGGGGAGAGAGAGAGGGGAGGGGGAGGCCGCTGCCGCGGCAGCGCAGAGGGGGGGAGGGAGGGGAGGGAGAAGGGAGGGGAGAGGGAGGGGGGGCGGCGAGAGAGGGAGGGGGGGCGGGGAGAGAGAGGGGGAGAGGGAGGGGAGGCGAGGGGGGAGAGGGAGGGGAGGGGGCCGCTGTCGCTACCGCGGCAGCGAGAGAGGGGGAGGGGGGGGAGAGGGAAGGGGGGGGGCGGGGGCAAGGGGGGGGAGAGAGAAGGGGGGGCGGTGAGAGGGAGAGGGGAGAGGGAGGGAGGGGGCCGCGGCGAGAGAGGGAGGGGGGGCGGTGAGAGGGAGGGGGAGAGGGAGGGGAGGGGGCCGCTGCCGCGGCAGCGGCAGCGAGAGAGGGGGAGGGGGGGGAGAGGGGGCATGCGTCGACAATAGATAATTCAATAAGCTGATCTAGTCTACCTTAGAAACTTGTAAGTTCTCTACTCCATACAATGGGGAGGGGAGGGGGGAGAGGGAGGGGAGGGGGCCGCTGCCGCTGCCGCGGCAGCGAGAGAGGGGGAGGGGGGGGAGAGGGAAGGGGGGGGGGCAGGGGCAAGGGGGGGGGGGAGAGAGAGAAGGGGGGGCGGTGAGAGGGAGGGGGGAGAGGGAGGGGAGGGGGCCGCGGCGAGAGAGGGAGGTGGGGCAGTGAGAGGGAGGGGGAGAGGGAGGGGAGGGGCCACTGCCGCGGCAGCGATAGCGAGAGAGGGGGAGGGGGGAGAGGGAAGGGGGGGGGCAGGGGCAGTGAGAGGGAAGGGGGGGAGAGAGAGAGAGGGGGGGGCCGCTGCCGCGGCAGCGACAGCGAGAGAGGGAGGGGAGGGGAGAGAGAAGGGGGGGCGGTGAGAGAGAGGGGGGAAAGGGAGGGGAGGGGAGGGGGAGAGAGAGAGAAGGGGGGGGCCGCGGCCGCTACCGCGGCAGCGAGAGATGGGGAGGGGGGGAGAGGGAAGGGGGGAGAGAGAGGGAGAGGGAGGGGGGAGCGAGAGAGGGGGAGGGGGGAGAGGGAAGGGGGGGGCGGGGGCAGCGAGAGAGAGGGGAGGGGGAGAGAGAGAAGGGGGGGCCGTTGTCGCTACTGCGACAGCGAGAGAGAGGGGAGGGGGAGAGAGAGAAGGGGGGCCGCTGCCGTTGCCGCGGCAGCGAGAGAGGGGGAGGGGGGGAGAGGGAAGGGGGGAGGGGGCGGGGGCAGCGAGAGAGAGGGGAGGGGGAGAGAGAGAGAAGGGGGGCCGCGGCCGCTGCCGCGGCAGCGAGAGAGGAAGGGGGGGGAGAGAGAGAAGGGGGGGCAGCGAGAGAGAGGGGGGAGAGGGAGGGGAGGGGAGGGGGAGAGAGAGAAGGGGGGGGGCCGCGGCCGCTACCGCGGCAGCGAGAGAGGGGGAGGGGGGGGAGAGGGAAGGGGGGGGCGGGGGCAGCGAGAGAGAGGGGAGGGGGAGAGAGAGAAGGGGGGGGGGCCGCGGCAGCGAGAGAGGGGGAGGGGGGGAGAGGGAAGGGGGGAGGGGGCGGGGGCAGCGAGAGAGAGGGGAGTGGGAGAGAGAGAGAAGGGGGGGCCGCGGCCACTGCCACGGCAGCGAGAGAGGGGAGGGGGGAGAGAGAGAGAAGAGGGGGGGGCCGCGGCAGCGAGAGAGGGAGGGGGAGGAGAGAGAGAAGGGGGGCAGCGAGAGAGAGGGAGGGAGAGAGAGAGGGGGAGGGGGGGGGAGAGGGAAGGGGTGGGGAGAGGGAAGAGAGAGGGGGGGCCATTGCCGCGGCAGCGAGAGAGGAGAGGGGGTAGAGAGAGAAGGGGGGAGATGCGAGAGCGAGAGAGAGGGGGAGGGAGAGAGAGAGAGGAGGGGGGGGCCGCTGCCACGGCAGTGAAAGAGAGGGAGGGGTGGAGAGAGAGAGAGAGAGGGGGGGGAGAGAGAGAGAGGGGGGAGGCCACTGCCGCGGCAGCGAGAGGGAGAGAGGGGGGAGAGAGAGAGAGAGAGGGGAGGGGGGGGGAGGTCGCGGCAAGTGAGAGAGAGAGGGGAGCGCAAGTGAGAGAGAGGGAAAAGGTGAGGAGAAAGGGAGAGAGAGAGAGAGAGGGGAAAATGAAGAGGAGGGGAGAGAGTAGACTAAGATGAGAGGAAACGTAGACTAGAGCGGAGAGGAAAGAGAGAGAGAGAAGAGTGAGAGAGATGAAAATTTAGAGAGGGAGGACACGAGAAAGTACGATCGAGATAGAAAATCTTACCAATGAAGAGGAGAAATGAGTGGGTGACGATCGAGACAAGATGAAGGAGCTACGATCAATGAGGCATATGAGAGGAGATTGGTATGTGATTTAGTCGAAACTTAAACAAACAAAACTATAAACCTTGGTGTTTGATGAAAATTTAGAGAGGAAGGGCACAAGAGAAAGTACGATCGAGATAAAAAATCTTACCAATGAGGAGAAAAAATGAGTGGGCGACGATCAAGAAGAGATAAAGGAGAGATGTTTTGATGGAAGAATTTAGGAGCTACGATCAATGAGGCATATTAGAGGAGATTGGTGTGTGATTTAGTCGAAACTTAAACAAACAAAACTATAAACCTTGGTGTTTGAAAAGAGAAACGTGTGGAAACTAGAATTTCAAATTTCCCGCCTTTTTTTAAACTATGAATCCTTGTGTTTGAAAAGATAAACGTGTGAAAACTTGAAAATTGTGATAAAAGACAACCTTGTGTTTCAAAAGACAAACGCGTGGATGTGAAAATTGTGATAAAAGACAACCTTGTGTTTCAAAAGACAAACGCGTGGATGTGAAAAGACAAATGTATGCTAAAAGCAAAACTTGTAGAAACTTGAATTTTAAATTTTTCTTTGTTTTTGAATTTAAAATGAGTTTCACTTTCATTTTTAATTTACTAGTTTAATTTAGACTATAATGCATTTTGTTTTGGAATATAAAAAGTATAATTTTAATTTTATTACATTTTAAATTAAAATTTTAAAAGTAGTTTAACTTACATTTGTTATTATTACTTTAATTTATTTCTTTTTAGGGAGAATTAATATATTCTTCTAGGTAAATATTAAATTTTTAATTTTAAGTCTTGTTTTCTTTATTTTACGTTATTTTTTCATAAACTTTAAGTTAAACTACTTTATAGTTTTTATTATTTAAATTCAAATTTATTAAGATTTTAACTTCTTATTAATGTGAATGTAGGTAAATATTAAATTTTTAATTTTAAGTCTTGTTTTCTTTATTTTACGTTATTTTTTCATAAACTTTAAGTTAAACTACTTTATAGTTTTTATTATTTAAATTCAAATTTATTAAGATTTTAACTTCCTATTAATGTGAATGTTCAATTCTTATGAGTTGTAAGTAAATTAGTTTTTGAAGATATAAATTTTATCTTTTTTAAAATGAGAAGGGGAAGGGAGAGAGAGAGAAGGGGGGGGGCCGCTGCTGCGGCAACGAGAGAGAATGGGGGGGGAGAGAGAGAGAAAGGGGTGGGAGGATGGGAGTGGGAGAGGGAGTGGGAATGGGGAAGGTGAAAGAATGGACGTGGGCGTGGGAGTGAGAATGGGGAAGGTGGGGTGGGAGGATGGGGGCAGCAGCGAGAGAGAAGGGGGGGGAGAGAAGGGGGGGAGAGAGAGAGAAAGGGGTGTGAGTTTAAAAAAGATAAAATATAAATTTTATCTTTTTTAAACTCACAACCTTAGTGTATTAAAAAGAATAATGGAAAATAGATTATTTTTTGCTTTTAATTCGCAACCTAAGGATATTAAAAAGAACAATGGAAAAGAAATTATTTCTTGCTTTTCTTCGCTTCGACGGTTGGTGTAGTGTAGATTAGCATAGATTAGTTTGTCCTTAGAGGAGAGAACTCCAAAAAAACCAATCAAAGCCATGCTCAAAATTTCCCGACTAGTTCCTAGTCAGTCCATTCGTTCACATTCGGTTTCACAGTCACAACAACCCTACCATTTAAGCAACGATTAAGGTTTTTAAACTTTCAATATGATTGAAAGTTGTATTAGTGGACATGACAGATTACAGTTGTGGAAGTTGACAGAGCATTTTACACTTATATCAGTTGCGGGAGTTGACAGAGCATTTTGTACTTATATATGACAGACTTCAAATTTGTATTAAGAGATCATTGTAAATCCTTATTTTTTTTCACATTTATGCTCTAAGCCTTGTAAAGCCTTTTAGGCTATTCCCAAAGCATTTATGCTCTAAGCCTTGTAAAGCCTTTTAGGCTATTCCCAAAGCATGAAATTGATACTTATATGATTGGGAAGAATAAAAACTTGAGGTGTATTAATGGGACTCATTGTACTTTTGATTTTTCAAAGTAATTGTAGTTTGTCAAAGTACTTAAAATTTGTGTTGTGCTTGAATACAGGATGGATCTTGAGGCTACAGCATTTGTCAATGGTATGACACTGAAATACAATGGAAGAATTTATGCCCCAAAGGACTTCACAAACTGGACAATTGTTGACACAACAAAGAAAGCATGGTTCTTGGTCTTAAGTAAAGGAAATCTCATTCTAGTGATGACAAAGAGAGAGTTGGAGAAAGATGAGTGCGCATCAAATGTATCTTTCTCAAAGAGCAATTTGATTCAAGGGGGCACCTTAGTAGGAATAAAAATTGAAAAAGATAGCAGTACAATGATGATTTACACAAAGTCAAGAATGAGCAACAGATCGTTTCTTCTTTCTAAGAAAGATGCAATGCACTTTGTGATGCCGCTGCCAAAAGCACCTAGATTTCCTGAATTGGTTCCTGCATTGGAGATCCTTCAACATGTCTGGGAGGAATTTCCCATTGAGGAAGCAAGAAAAATGCAGTCAAAGATTATCCTTGAATACTTTCAGGGTGTCATCCAACAAGGTTCAACTTCATTGGAGGGACCTAAGGTGCAAGAATCCACACATGAGAAAGGAAGTGATGAGACACGCCATGTAGATTTGGTTCATGGTAATACAAATGAGAGAGGAAGTGGAGTGGATGAGACAGAACACATTGTAGCAATGGATGAGGGTCTTGTACACGTGGATGCTTACAAGGGATCTACATCTGAGACAGAAATTGAATTGGTGGAGACCGGACATGCACATGCATCTCAGACAGAAATTGAATTGAGTGAGACATGACATGCATCAGATAAGACAGGACATGCACACACATCTCTTATTCATGGTATTACTCACTTAGATGGTGTAACTCATGAAGTTGATGGAATAACAGAACAAGTGGAGCCCTTAAGTATACCTGAAGTTGAGGCAATAGAAGAAGAAGTAGGGCGATCTAAAGCAGTTCACATTGAGCCCCTAAAAAATAAACCTCGACGTCAAATGCAAAAGGCAAGTACTTCACGAGCTACAGTTCCAAGTCCTATAATTGGAAAAAGAGGTCGTTCATATACAAAGAAAGGGCAAAGAAGAGAAGAGGAAGAACATGAAGAGGATGCGGAGGGTCTTGAAATGGAGTCAGATCTAGAAGCAGAAATGTTATCAATGAAGAACCTAAATCTTCGCTTAAATGAGGCTGTGACAGATGAGGATCCAGGATATATATGGGGCCAGAAGACTCAAGTTATACATGCTTCAACAGTGGTCAAAGCAAGTGTCTTCACCAACAGCAGGACCTTAGATACAGCCTATGCTGAAAAGATTTTTCAGGCTTTGATTGATGGAAAAAAACCAGTTGTTTCTAATTTGGTACTCCGTCCAAGAACATTTTGGCCAGTCATGGGAGATTATAGTCAATCCATCAATTTCTCTCAGCCTATAGATTTTGAGATGCAATTCACTAAGTTCCTTGGAAAACAAGTTCCCTCACTTCAAGAAGGACAGAGTTCAGTGAATGATCCAGAACGACATATAAGGGATGCCAAGAGAAATTTCTTAGCTCATTGTACATTTGAGGCAATAGATGGTCAGCACTATGCCTATGCTTGTAATGAGTGCTCTAGAGATGCATACAAGAAAGGAGAAATTACTTATCAAACCTTCGCGAGTGTGCCTCAATTTCACTACTATTCTGCATGCATCTGTATCTTCAAGAACGAGAAAAATTATTTGATTGAGTCGGAAAGACTTAATCATGACATTTATGCACTACGAAAAATCACCTCCACTTCAGAGATGTTGCTTAAAGCTAGGACCATATGGAAAACTTTTAATTCTCCTTTGACCACTCTCAAAAGAACTGCAACTAAAGTGGAAGCGGATAATCTTGTTGACTTCTACACATGCTTGAGTGCCATTGTACCAAGGGGAAAGCAAGAAAGAGCTGAGGTGATTACAAGCTTCAAGACAGTAAGGGATAGGTATCAAGACTACACAAGCATACTTTTCCGTAGTGATGAAGTTTTTCATCAGATCAAAGACGTGTGTCTTGCATGTGAGAAAGGAGATGTTACATATGAGGCTCCATCATTGATTAAAGAGAAGGCAAAGAAGATTGAGAAAAAAGAGATGACAGCTCGGATGTGGAGGCCTTTAAGAAACCTACCAGACAAATACGCAAGTCTTGCTACAGAGAAATTAATGTCCAAAGAATGGTTTTTTGGCAAAAAGGATAAAGATCATTGCATGGAAGATAACATCATCCAACAGGTCAAGCGTGATGCAGTAAAGAGTGCAATTGAATATTTATTGGGAGAAAAAAATATTCCAATCAGCCAATGTAAAATTGATCATAACATTGTGAGGCAGATGGCATCAGCTTTACCGTCAGCTAAACAGAAGGCTTGGGCGCATAAATGGGTGAAGGTAGAAGATGATGGATTTGAAATTACTCCCTCTATGAGAAGTGACATTCCGGAAAATGTGTATGCATATGCACAAAAAGTCATCAATAACCACACTCTCAGAAAAGAAAAAACTTTGAACAAGGGCTTTTATTTCATACATGAAATCATTTTAGAGTCTAGAAAGAGTGTTGAGTGCAAGGGAGTTTCATTGAGTGATTTTTTGTCCGACGACACTGCTTGGGAGAGACCTCAGCTTTTCTTTGTCTATGAAATATCACCGGATGACATCCGTCCACTCCTTGACAGAATATTACATACCACCATTGGTAGAGTGGGACAATGTAATATAGTCATATTTGCTGATAAAGATGACAAGAAACAAATGTCTGCTATCCTAGAAAAACAATATGGCAATGAGCTCAAGATTTACAATGGGATATACTCAAGAAAAAGGGACAAGAGAGAATGCGGTCTCAAGATACAGAGTCTAGAAACCTTTTTCTTGTGCATGAAGAGCCCTTACAATGATCACTCCTTACAAAACAATATAAGAGGGAATGCAAAGAGATTGCAACTACTGCTGGAAGAGCATGAAGCTCCAAGTCCCCTCCATCGCAACGCAAATCACTATGAAAGGCCAGCAAAAAGTGCTGATCTTTTAATTAGTATGATGGAATTTTTGCTACCGTCCGGATGGGAAGTCACATTGTGCCGAATGGGACATCTGTTTGAAGCTCTTATCAGAAAAGGACACAATGTAAATATTATTGAGAGCCCTGCTTGCTTGGAATACCTTGATACCGTGGCTTCTCTTACAATAAAGTTTGATAAGAAAGGTCCGATCTCACATGAAGAGGATGACATAGAGCAGATCATGTATGATAAGAGCAAGAAAGATGATGAAAATGATCAAAGCTCTGGATATAATAGTGAGGACACCAGCGATAGCAAGGAAGTAGAAGAAGATGGATATGACACTGACCTTGCCTCTGAAGGTTACATAAAAAGACCACGAAGATATGTAGAGGTATGAAGACTTATGTTTAATTTTCTTTATTCATTTAAAGGTCTTTTTAAATTTATAATTAATTTAAAATTTTGAATCTCATAATTATTTTATCCTTTTATAGGAGAAGGGAGAGGAGGAGGATGAGGAGGACATAGTTGGAGTAGAGAATATAGAAAGCTTATCTCAAGAAAGCAAAGCTGCTCTGGCTATCCATCGGATGACTCTAGAAAATAATCATACATTGCAGCAAATGGAGAAGTCATTTCAAGTTAGGTTTCAAGTTCGAGAACAACCTCTTACTTTTATATTCGATGAAGAGGACATTTCAATCCTCATAAACTTCAAGAAAGAGGTCAATGACAAGGTTATAATAGCCATCCTCAGGTTTGACACAAACTTTTTACTGACTTTATGCTTTTGTATTTCCATTGGATCAAATGAACTAATATTCTTTTCTTTTTATTGCAGTATGGTTTTACAACAGCTTCCGCTATATATACAAAGATGTGCATATATGGTCGATCCTCTTGTTTCTAGTGTACTTAGCAATAAACAGAAGACCATAGATGACGTTTTTAAGTGGTTGCAACCTATTGATTTGACTGCAGCGCGAGTTATCTTTACCGCATATCACGAGGAGTGAGTATCAATCCCTACCTAGCTTATCTCTTACATTGTGGAGGATTATATCAAATAATAATTATTCTTAATTGATAATGCAACTTGCATTGGAGCTTGGTAATTGTGGACATCTTAGCCAAGCAATGCTTCTTTGTCAATTCAATAGCATCTATCCATGGCAGTGTGTCAGAGTAAGTATAACCTACTTGTGTCATAATTATGTCAATGAGATGCATCCTATGCAATGCGCACATTCATTTATATTTTCTATTTTGATGTGTAGATCTGCTCGAAAGTTGGTAAGTGCTATAGATGCACTTATGCAAATGGAGGGTGACTTGGAAGATCAAATAGAGTATGTAACATGCCCTACAGCGAAGCAGAATGATGACCACAGTTGTGGGTGGAGAGTTGGATATAACTGCTTCTTGCTCCTTGCTCAAATTTTTAATTTGAGAGGCGGTGAAACCTCATTGTCCACATATACAGACTTGCATCTATATGCATTTATGTCATCTATCATTAAGGCATTTATTGATAATGTGGTGAGGCATCCAAAGGAAACATTGGTTGCTACACCCACATAAGTTGTCCTGATGTAACTGCTGTATTAGACGAAATGGGGAGCTCTTCTGAGGTTAAGGTCATCATTAGCAAGCAACCTCGTGTTTTGACTTTTGGTAGCGAGGAAGTTACAATCCTCTCCGACCCTTTGAAAGAGGCTAATGACAAAGTCATGATGGCCATCCTTAGGTTTGATATGAACATCTCTTGACTTGATACTTCAATCATTTGATTCAATTTGCTTCTAACATTTGTTTATTTATTGTTGTAGTACGGTTATATCTCATTTTCCTAGATCAGTACAGAATCGCGTCTGTATGCTCGATTCTCTTCTTTCAGCTGTACTTAGTGATACCAAGAAGACAGTAGATGATGTTTGTTTAATTCTACAACCTTTAGACTTGGATGGCATACTACTTGTCTTTATGCCATACTATGAGAAGTAAGTATGGTCTCAATCTTTCTTTTACTCTCTTATTTATAATATTGTGTCAATTAATACTTAATATTGTGATAAATCTTATCGCTCTTTATTGGTGATGTAGTTCACATTGGAGCCTGATAGTATGGGACCTTGATGACAACCATTGTTGGTCTATCAACTCAATTACAGGCTTTCACAGGGTGTTCAAGTAAGTGTTCTTTTATCATATCATTATGAACATGCATCTTACTATTTACTACACAAATTCACTTTGTCATATGTCATGATGGACAGGTCTGCAAACAAGTTAGTTTTTGCGATTATGAAAATCAGGGAGCATCAAGACCAACCAAATTTCCAGACATGCCTCGCAGTGGAGCAAAAAGACATGTTTAGTAGTGGGTGGAGAATTGCCTACAACTTCATGTTGTATCTCAATGAAATTTTTGAACATGTCTCCATAGAAGCATATACCAAGCTCGAGCTACAAGATTTTGTGGCTAAGACTGTTCACTATCTAACTGCTATCATTGGGAAACAACATGATGGACTCAATGAAGAACCTGAGGGAGCCAAAGAAAAAGAAGAGACACTTCAGTCTCCTTCTGTATCACAGCCTCAAGTAGAAGCATTACAGTCTACACTTGAATTAGAGACTCAATGCATTCTTCCTACACAAGAAGTGGAGACTCAATGTGCATCTACAACATCACATCTTGTAAAGGAGGAAGAGATTAAGTCTATCCCGATTGCACCAGAAGTAGAATCTCAATGTACACCATCCACACAAGTAGAGACTCAATGTACTCTTAGAGAATCACAGCCTCAAGAGGACTCATCAGACTCTATTCAGTTGTAAAACATGTAGAAAGAAACATGAGTCCTTGAAGATTTTAATCTTGTTTGTATTGATTAATGATAGTGTTTTTAAAACTTATGTTAAATGTTGCAATACATTAGGATATTTTATGATATTTATTCATTACAATACATTAGGTTTTACTTTTTTGAAAGTCTAATTTATTATGTACAATAAATATCTTATGATGAGAATCTAATAATTATATCATTCTTATGTTCCATCACTTTATTTTATAGATTTCAATGTACTCCAAATCTATCATTTATTATGTATAGCAAGTCTAACTTATATTATATTAAAAGAATATCTCATGATGAGATTCTAATAATTACTAACTTATATTATATTAAAAGAATATCTCACGATGAGATTCTATTAATTATATCATTCTTGTGTTCCATCATTTTACTTTATAGATTTCAATGTACTATCACTATCTTATATGTCTCAAATGTCTCCCATTACGGTCTTGCATCCCATCATTTTATTTTATAATGTCTCGCATTACGATCTTGCATCTAGTCATCTCGCATTACGGTCTTGCATCTGTAGTTCTATAAATTCCCTAGTAGTCGTTCATCTTCTATATCTCACTTGTAGCAGACACTTCTTCCACTTTGCTCTTCTTACCTTACTCCTCTCCTCAAGCTTGCTCCTTCCTCTCCTCAAGCTTGCTCCTTCCATCTTGCCCGCAGCCTTGCCTCCTCTTCTCAAGCATACTCCTTTCATCTTGCCTTATCTCCTCTAGTTACCTTCCTCACTCTCGTTACCTTCCTCACCTCGTTCGTCTTCTATATCTTTCCTCACTCGCGTTACCTTCCTCACCTCGTTCGTCTTCTATATCTCACCCGCAGCAAAAACTTCTTCCACTTTACTCTTCTTACCTTACTCCTCTCCACACTTCTTCCACTTTACTCTTCTTACCTCACTCCTCTCCTCAAGCTTGCTCCTTCCATCTTGCCCGCAGCCTTACCTCCTCTTCTCAAGCATACTCCTTTCATCTTACAGCCATTATGGATCTTTTTAAGGTAATCGATTCTGTCGAGCAAGCCATTAGCAGCCTCAAAGAATGGATTGCCGAGAACCAAGGAAAGAGAGAGGAGAGAAAGCAAAATCCAGCTCCATTAACCCAGTACGAGAAGGATGACTTTGCTTGTCAGAAGGGCTTAGAGAAGGAAGAGGAAAGAAAAATAAGTATGGCTACTACTAAAATAGATAAATTGCAGTCATATAGGAGAGAGTTGATAGACTTTCAAAGTGAGATATCTTCGCGTGTGGCTCGTTATGGAAGATTTTCCCTCGAGGAAGCGCAAGCCATTCGGAACAAACAAAGTGTTATGCAGGAGAAAATTCATCAATCCTTACTTCTCTTCTATAATTTTAACTACATCGATGAGGAAGAGATGAGCTCAGCTCTTGAATGGGTTGAATTGAGGCTAAGGACTTGAAAATAGAAAATTCATCAAATTGAATGGCTGTAGTCTTGAAAATCTCAGGCTTAACTTTTGAAGGTGTTTATTAACACCATTAAATATTAAGAGAGTTTACAACAACCATTTTTTCATGTAACTTATGTAGTCTTGAAAATCTCAGGCTTAACTTTTGAAGGTGTTTATTAACACCATTAAATATTAAGAGAGTTTACAACAACCGAATCTTATTTTTTCATGTAACTTATGTAGGCTGCGTTAAATTTTATAATTTTAGTTTCATGTCCTTAAAAAATATATAAAAAAATGCTTGTTTTTATGTTTTTATATGTGCTTTGAAGATTGGGTTTTTCTTAAATTTTATCTGAAAACTAGTCCAAAAGTATATGTAAAAATGAATTTGTACATTGACAAGTCCAAAATTAATGAAATAAGTGTTAAGAGGTCACAGCATTGCGTGGTCTTGTAGCCTTTCTCCTCACCATGCTTGCAGAGGTTGCAACAATAAGAATGGGACTCCTACACAAGGCAATGCATCTCCAACAGAGGCACAAAAGAGGGAGAAGGAGAGGGACAGAGCAACAGCAATAGAGGCATAGGAGAGGGAGAAGGAGAGGGATAGAGCAGCAGCAATAGAAGCAGAGGAGAGGGAGAAGGAGAGGGACAGAGCAACAGCAACAAAGGCACATGAGAGGGAGAAGAAGAGGGACAGAGCAGCTCCAACAGAGGCACAGGAGAGAGAGGGGAGATAGAGAGAGAGAGAGGAGCTGCAGCAAGAAGGCCTGAGCAGGAGGGAGCAAAGAAAGAGGGGGAAGAGGGAAAATGCATGGGATTTGGTTCAAATATGAGTGATTTGGCAAGCTGGACTAGAACAGTGGGGGGTAGAGGCCCTAGAAAGAGGGAGGGGAGAAGAAAAATTCGCCACAAGGGCCCTACCATCCCACTGAAAGCAGTTTTGGGCTCATGTGGGGGAGGTGCACCTGGTAGGAGGGTCAAACATGGGTTAAGAGGGGGGGGGATGGTTTGGGTGGTCCCTAGTGTAAGGGGAGCAACCAATAGGGGCTCTCTACAGGCCTGCCCACCCTCCAACCCAACATACCATTGCCCCACACCTTCTAGCACTCTCATTGGTACACCTCAAATCACTCTCTAATCCCTTGAAATTAGGAAAAACTAATTGGAGTATACAAAGTGAAGTACGATCCAGATGGAAGCATTCAAAGATACAAAGCCAAACTAGTTGCAAAAGGATTTGCACAGCAATATGGTCAAGACTATGATGAGACTTATGCTCCAGTAGCAAAGATAGATTCCATACGGTTCTTGATATCACTAGCAACACTCAGTAGATGAAATGTGTAATAGCTCGATGTCAAGAATGCATTTCTCAATGGTTACTTAGACGAGGAAGTCTGCATGCAATAACTAGCAGCTTATGTTGAATGAGAAAAAGAGAATTAGGTTTGCCATCTCTAGAAGAGCCTCTACGGCTTAAAGCAAGCACCTAGAAGTTGGTACAGTAGAATCGACAAGTATTTTGCTGATCTGGGATACATGAAGTTCAATGCAAATCATACTCTACTACAAAGTTCAAGGGGAAGACATTACTATTGCACTTTTGTACGTAGATCATCTGATTGTAACCGGAACTTCATCAAAAAGCTAAAACAAGACTTATCTATAGAGTTTGACATGAAAGATCTTGGACTTATGCACTATTGTCTTGGAATTAAGTTCTGGAGAGATTCAGACAACACTTTTATGAGTCAAATGAAATATGTTGACAGTCTTGCAAGATTGCAACCACTCCCATGGAACAGAGTTTAAAACTTACTAAAGATTCGGAAAAGCCTACGGTCAATGACATGTACTACAGGCAGGTCATCGGATCTCTTATATATCTGACTATCACACGGCCAGATATTTGTTATGCAGTAAGTTCACTTGCACAATTTATGGCAAATCCAAAACAGTCTCAATGGAATGCAGACAAAAGAGCCTTGAGATACATTAGAGGTACAAGACAGTTTGGGATAGAATACAGAGGAAGTCATCCAAGGTTTCATGCATACTGTGATAGTGAATATGCCAGAGACCATGAGACCAGGAGATCAACATAGGGATATGTATTTTTCCTCAGTCAAGGTGCTATATCATGGTTGTCAAAATAACAACCAATTGTTTCTTTGTCTTTGACTGAAGCAGAATATAGAGCACTCACTACAGGTGCATGTGAGGCTACATGGCTCTGAAGACTATTGTCAGAAACATACTTATTTGATGAATCAAAGCCAATGAAAATATACTGTGATAATCAATCAGCTCAAGCATTGGCCAAGAATCCAGTATATCACTCCAGGACAAAGCACATTGGTGTCAGAGAGCACTTCATCAGAGAAAAAGTGTTACTTGGTGACATCACACTACATCATTGTGATAGCAAGAGAATGTTGTAGACATCTTTACCAAACCACTCGGTAAAGATCTAGAAACATTGACAAGCTCCTGGTTTGACTCAGAGGAAGGACATTCCCATTAAAGGGGTGTGATGGAATGTAATGCTCAGTCCTTCTTGAGGGAAGGCCTACTTCATGATGTTGATCTTGAGGGAAGGTGTTGAGAGAACATGCTCAACATTATGTTATTACATGTGCATAGCACCAACACATATAGAGTGCTATAAAGGAAAGGGCTAGATGCCCTAACCCTAGCCCTAACCATAACCCTAAATAAGTTTGTATATATTCTACATTTTCAACTAAATCTAGTTTACAGTTAGTCATTTGTGGTGTGCTCTCTAGCTATGCCCTCTCTGCTCATCTCCACTCTTCTCCTCTCCCCTCTTTATATTTTGTCAAAAACTCTGGTTGATTTGGTTTCTCAGTGTGAGAATCTTGGAAGTGTTCTTGGACTCATAAAGAGCTGTGAACATATCCCATGCTTCTTTTGATGTCTTTGCTGTGTTGAGCTGTCCTAGCATGACATCTTGCACATTCTCCTTGATCAAATTATATGCATATTTGTCTTTCTTGTCCCATTCTGCCTATGCTTGGGCAATGGCAGGATCTACTACATGTGCGGACACTAGTGGTGCAGATGTAGATCCTGCTGGTGCTACAACAACAGGGGGAGTGGAGCTACTGCTGGTTGTCCAATGGTCTAGGTGTAGATCCATCGACACGATCTCATTTGTCTTGAAGGATAAGAATGGTCTCCATTCCTTATTTCCATGTGTCACAATTGGAATTGTTTAGCTTGGTAGATGCTTCCAAATTGAGGTTGCTAGTCATAGATGTGGTGCAAGAGATGTACTCAAAGTGCTTGTGAAATCACTGTCTAAATCAATTGCAATACATTGAGTGTATCAAGTGAAATATGAATTGTTGGTGAATATAGAACTACAATATTTAATCCAATATGTTACAAGGCTTGTGTGGCAAATGATGTCGAGAATAGCCAACAGGCTTTATAAGGCTTAAATGATGTGCAAAATGCCAAAAAATAGAAAAAATTTAAATCATGTGCTATCTGCCCTCTGATTAATCGATCAATGACTCTGAACACTTTGAAGTTTGCTCATTGAACTATGGAATGTCAAGTTTTAGGAAATGAGATGATGTGAAACCACATGTGAGGGAAGGGACTGATTTCGAGTAGGAACTATATATGAATTTTTGGGCATGGCTTTGATTGGCTTTTGTGGATTATCTCCTATAAGGATGATCTAATCTACTCTGATCTAGATCTAGCGCACGTCGAGCGATGAAGGTGCTGGGTAAGATGCGTTGATGTAGAGGCTGATGTGTGTGCTAGAAGTGGATTTGTCATCGAGGCTCAAAAGTTTGTAATGCTTGCTACAAAATGTGTGTGTGATGTGACGAGTGCATAGAGCACAGAAATTCGAGCGTTTTTCCTTTTTGGAGCACCCTTAAATTCTTCCTAGATTAAGAGATACAGCTTGATCTAGGTGGAGGGGCAAAAAGGGTGCAAATGATGATGTGGCACTTAGAGTCACATGCAGAATGTGTGCTTGCCAAGGGGTGTGCCAGTGGAACATTGATGAGGTATCACCTGTGTACACATGGAAGGTGCCAAGTGTGCCTATGGAGAGGTAGCATGCTTAGCAAGGGGTTAGTGCCATGTGAGAGTGATGATGTGGTAGATGACATGGCAGACGGCTACCATGCATCACTTTGATTGGTCAATTGATGACATGGCACTTTGACTAGTCAACTTGATGATGTGCCAAATTGATAGTTGATGTGGCAGATCAAGAGATGTGGCACTATGGGGACTCGGTGCTGCTGATGTGTGGTAGTAGATGTGGCCAGATGATGTGTCTGGTGAAGTGTCAACAAGGCCGACCCTACTCACGTGGCAAATAAGATGTGCCTACATGGCAGATAAGCTTGGATAGAACTGCCAAGTGGTAGAAGGATAACTCTGGTTGACATGACATTCACTGAGTTATTAATGATGTGGTAAGGGATCAAGTTCCACGTGTTGAATCTGCGTGGAGACTCCTAGATACCGAAATTTGTAAGATTCTATTTCGATGCGATGGAATCTAGAGAGATGCCCCAAGATCTTTGAAAGATTTTGTTATCTTCTTGTGTGTGTGCCGGTCGTCATCGTAGGAGGCATGAGAAGGCTAGTTTGGCCATGGTGGTCATTGAAGCCATCTTGGGCTTCTACGCATGCTGAGTGTTGTGCAAGCATAGGAGCCATGTGAGAAGCTCCGTGAGCTATGGTGAGGTTTTGGCCGTCTCGGTGGAAGTCTAGCCATGTTGCAAGAGTCGGTGTGGAAGGCTAGCTCTGCTTTGGAGTCATGGCTGGAGAAGCTCAGGCTTCGTGGGTCGATGTAGAAGGCAAGCTTATAGGTGTTGCTTTGTAGCATGATGTTTGCTCTTTGTGGTTGGGAGGTTGTAGACCTGTGTGTTGGCATCGCTGGTGTGAAGGCTTCGGAGAAGGACGGCTAGAGTACATTGCATGCAATCGGTTGGAGGTCGTGGATGCACCTTCCTTGTAGATGGTCATTGTGCAGACATGGCCTCATTACACCAGGCTTTGAGGTTGCTCTGGGACTTCTCGGTGTTGCAAGAGCTAGGTTGAATGCTGGCGCCTTAGCTGCTAGTTGTTGTAGAATAAGTCAGTCGTGATGAAGGTTGTAGACTGAGGTCGTAGATGGTTGAAGCCAGGTGCCTTATGCGCTATAGAGAGCTGGGAGTTAGATCTTTGTTGCAGTTTTGTTAATCTCGTTGGAGCTCAGTTGGCCGAGGAGCTGTAGCAACGATGGAGTTTGTTGAAGCGTGGATTTCTTGCTTTGGTTGTTGGCATCGTTGAAGAAGGAGTCGGCCTTCTTCATTGATATGGCCTGCTTTGTTGAATCGAGTTGTAGAGAGCCTAGCTATAGCTCCAAATACTTATTATGGCTCTGAATAAATTTGCTGAGGATCCCTTGTAGCCGAGAGCTTGTAGATGGATGCACCTTTGGTAGCTGTTGCTTAGCTCTAGGTTTGCAACTCAAAGGCTTGTAGATAGACTAAGGTCTCAACAATCTCTCCACTAACGTCTCAGCAATCTCTTTTAAAGTCGGCAAAAGGAAAATCTCTCTTTCTTAATGGATCTCTCACAAGAACTCACAACAAGAGAACTAAGTCTCTTTCTCACAAGATTCAAGAGTGAAATCTCATCATGAACAATGAACAAAATTATGGACAAAAATCTATAAAGGAATGAACAAAAATTTTATCTCAAAGAATGGTTGAAGATCTCTCACCAGAAGTGGACTCTCACGGAGAACACTCAATAGAACTCTCAATCTCTCAATCACTCTCACACTCTCAAGGATCAGAATGCCTCAACGGAAGGCAAAGAAGCTCTAATACCATGACAAAATATGAAGAGAGGAGAGGAAGAGAGTGGAGATGAGGAGAGAGGGCACAGCTAGAGAGCACACCATAAATGACTAATTGTACTTTAGATTTAATTGTGAAAATGTAGAATATATAGAAACCCTTTTAGGGTTAGGACATCTAACCCTTTCCTTTATAGCACTCTATGTGTTACTACTATGCACAATATTAAACACATGATGTTGAGATGGTTCCTCAACATGGTGCTCTGTGTTGGTTAGCACAGGCTTGATTCATGCCTACCTCTAAATTTAATGTGCGCAACTGCAAGGATGAGAGCTTCTAGTGTCCGATCTAGCAAGAAGTTCTAGCTAATATTTAGGGCTAGGTAGATTAGTTTTACAAGCCCTTTTATCGAGTTTTAAGTGGGGTTTGAACAAGTCCCATCATGCCTAAAGGGGTTAGAGTCAAGGCATATATGTATTTAATGCCCATTTTATATCAATACTATTGACAGATTTTTTTAATGATAATCCAAAAATTTAAAAATTTATTGTAATTTACATTACAAAAATTTTAAAAACATTGTGAATTTGAGCGGTGGCATTTTCATATATGATATCTGTGTGTGCACGCACATGTGCATATTATATTGTATGTAGGCATGTGCGCACTTCAACACATACATATGTACAAGTGAATAATGTACTTCAAAGCAATTACACTTGCAAGGTGGGTGCCCGAAAATATGTAACCATACAAAGTGGCTTAATAGGGGCTTTTTAATCCAATAAGTGCACCAAAATTCAAAGTTCTATAAAGGGCAAGACATGTATTGCCCATATTATCCCTTGAACTCATGTTGTATGTGGAGTTTTCTAGTAGTGCACCCCTCTAGCACTTACAAATTCATCAAAAGTAGGATTTTATTTGGAAATTTTCTACTACACTACATCATACAAGGGGTTCAATAGTTGACTTTTTGGAAATGTGCTATGGATTAGGACATACAACCTTTGTAAAAACGGCTATTTTTATTGGCTTGTTCAATGTCTAGAGTTGTTGAATAATAAACCCACTGTGTATGTGTGCGTGTTTTTTACAAGTCATACAGGTAGCCAATTTCTTAAACTTCCATCATCATATAGTCAATCATTACACCTTGAGCGCCTTCTTTTTTTGTAGTTTTTTTCCCACACTCATGCACACAACCTTTCATAGAATCCGATTGGGTTTCCCACGAGAGGTTGCTCATCAGTCTACATGCTCCCATTAGGAAATCGAATGCGTTCAGCTACCTATCTCACCCAGGTAGAGCCTTCATTTCTTAGACAATAACAAAAAAAGTAATAAAAAATGCGAAACTAAATGTAGGACAACGCGGTTGCGCGTTCATACCGGGGTCATAAGAAGAGCTAAACACGATCCTGGGGTGGAAGGTTGCTGCTATGGTTGTTGAAAATACTATGAATATGAACGAAAAGTGCTGATGCATTTGATCAATAGCTTCTGGAATATAGCTTAGGTTGAAGCTAATTATTACCTGGCGTAGAGGATTAAGCAGGTAAAGAATTGGCTGCAGGTGAAGGATTGGTCGGTCGAAGCTGCTGCATAGCTTTAATTTTTGAAAGATTTGAGAACTGCGTGTTGGCAATTCCGGGTCCTACGAATGACGATTGGGTTGAAGCCAAAGAAAGTATTTCTGCTCCATGTTGCTCACGAGCAGTTTCTGTTACGATAGGTGATGGGAGGTGCAGTCGAAGTTGCTGTTAACGAGCTGCTGCATAGCGTTGGGTTGGAGCTTGATACACACATCTACGCTGCCACCCCCCTCTCGTCCAGGGAACATACAGATCTCTCTCTCTCTCCCAACCCTCCCAGGACGCACTGATTTCGGCTTCCCCCACCCGAAATCTACATCGTAAGCTGGAAATCTGGGTGAGCCCGACACCACCATGCCATACGTTCCCCAAACTTTGGACGGCTGAAAGGGGTTGTTCCTGGCCTCCAGCCACTGCATCATGTCTCGCACCGATTTGTCGCTGATGCGCTGAATTGCTTCGTGCACTCGTACAGCAGTGGCTCCCAAACTCTCTTGCATCAGCTCTCCTGCCGTGGCCATCGCTATCGTCAACTGAAGAACGTTGCCGAAATAGGAATCGGGCAATGGCGGTATCAGTCGTGCCCTGCAGTCCGCTGGTAACAGAGTATGTACTTCTTCTTCTGGCCTCAGTGCACTCACTTGGATGACATTCTTCCAGCAGTATGCGACAAGCGCCTCGAAAGATGTGCAGGAGTTATTTGCTTCCTTGCTTGCCTTCCTTTTCAGCCGCTTGATCGTCTCTCCACTGAAATGGAACACCCTTTCTTCAAGCTGCTTCTTAGGCTTCACTACCAGGTTCGCCAATCTGTCGGGCTCACGTATAAACATGAGCCGCCCTCTCTTCTCCGGTAGATTCTCGATCTTTAAAGCCTCCCTTTTGTGACAAGGAGGTTGGGAAATGGGCAAGCCTCTCCCACATTCTGCCCAACATGCCATGAAGTGCCAAAAGGAGCGTCCGTCGGCAATTACATGATTCTCAGAGACTCCAATGACGATTCCCCCACCCAGAAATTTCGTAACCTGCAGGGCTTAAGAGGATTACTTTCGATAGAGGACACAGTTGAACAGAAGGGGATTCAAAATTGTGGAATGCCTAAAGAAATAAGAAACTATTAAGGCAGCTCACCTGAACAGCTAAGAAAGGAACGTCAGTGGCGTCGGAGCGCTTCAATTCGGAATATCTCGATAGGTCAGCAAAAAATGGCTGCATTTGAAAGTCCGGACCGAGATCGCAGTAGCGAATGTTGATAGAAGCCTCCACAAAATCGACCCCAGCGTCGTTACAGTCCACCCAAATCCTTTCGTCCTCTCCTCTTGAAAGCCTGCCGGCCCAGGGAAAGAACTGCACCAGCGCTACAGACAAACTGTCCTTCAATTTGGAAATTACGGCAGGGTAATCCTCCTCGGCAGTGTCGTAGAAGAGGAGCCCCAACATGTAAGGCACGTGACGCAAGAAGAGGTCGAGGCTGGAGAGGAAGAGGCGGTGGAGGGGGGTGGGGAGGGAGGGGAAGACGGTGGAGGAGGAGAGGATGGAAACGGAAGCTGTGTTGGCCATGGGGGAGGGGAAATATTTCATGCTGGATGAGGATGGAGATGAGCAAGGAGGGGGATAAATACTGTGGATGGAAGCGAGAGAGGACGCGGCAATGGGAGGGGAGAGTCTGGGGGAAGCGCGGGATGTAGGAGATGAGGAAGATCAACATGGAGAAGTGCCAGGAAGGTGAGGGAGGAAGCGCGCTGTTAGTTAAAGATGGACGCGCACGAGAGTAGAAAGGAGCAGCTCTACAGCTCTATTGTCGTAGAAGTTGTTTTTGAAAGATTTGTTCAAGTCTACGTAAAGAGCCCCTCCCTTCGGCCTTTTGTCAACCCTTTGCCACCCTTTCCCACCTGCCCTCCCCCACCCCCTCCCTTGGTGGACCTCGTGCTTGTTTTTGGCCCCGGGACCTTGGGCCGACTACGCAACACTGGCGCCTCTCGATAGACTCTCAAAGGGTGGGTACACGAGAGCATGGTGAGTAGTGTGACCTTTTCTTTTCTTTTTTACCAGTCGTGGCACAGATTCGATTCCCTCAAGAAGCTGGGCCCCCTGCTAGCCCCGTAGATGGCCATGTATGTGTGTCATAGATATGTGACCGGAAACACAAACATTTTGATCCCCACCGTTGCCTCCAGATCCTCTAATCCCTCATCCAGAATTCAATCTACCCCAAATTTTACAGATGCCATCCCTAATGTCATTCTACAGCCCTGTAGCCTTTCTTGTCAATGTCCATGCACTTCACCCAATGTCATTGCTTGTTATGCTACCTCTCCAAGCACTTGACAGTGGTAAAAGGGAGGGAGTCCACCTCTATCCCTTGTAAAATGTCTCACAGGCTAATGCATGCTCACCATATTTATGAGGTAGAGAGGTGTCCTCCCCCCCCTTTCCCCTTAATACACACATTTGGGGCTTTCTAGCTTCCCAAATTCCCTACAAAAACGTTGCACCTCTTACTCCTACCGAAAAATTTCTTGGTTCTCCATATCAAAATCAACCACGTGTACATGGAGCCACATAGATGAATGCGAACATCAATTTACATTAAAAAGTGCAAATTGAAAGTGATTCAATTCTTGAAATGAGGAAAAATAACTCTTCGAAATTTTGCCTAGCATCTATTTGAGTTGCTAAAATTCAGGCAATTTTCACATAGATGAGATTACACTTACTTTCACAAATAAAACATTTTACATTTTCCTCCATTTATTGTTGCGAGACTTATGCAAATCTCATAGAGTTTCCCCCTTGACTACAACCCCCAACCTAAATAGATATTTCATAGCCTTATATAACTATACATATCCCTTTACTTTACCCGTGTGGTCAACATCATCTAGCATGAATGGGCCATCATTTCAAATGTTTCGCTCTTACACCATGCTTTTTGGCTGATGGACTCCATAGGCAAGCAAGAGACGTAATTTTTTTTAATGAAGTCATTATCTACAAAACTTGGACCTACAATGACGACAAAGGTATTATCATGAGCTAAGTTATTACTTGTGAATTGCCTAGGACTAGAATTTTAGAAAATGGGTTTTCTAGTCACATGAATGTTAGACTATGCAATTTTTGTTAAAGATCTACATATTGCATGTAAAATTGAAAATGCCAAACATGGACTTGTGGCATAGGTTAGAACTACAAAAGGAAAAAGACTGAAAAGAAAATGGTAGAACAATACCTAAACATGACAATGACTACAAAGGTATTATCATGAGCTAAGTTATCAGTTGTGAATTGCCTAGGACTAGAATTTGGAAAATGGGTCTCTAGTCACATGAATGTTAGACTGTGCAATCTTTCTTCAAGATCTAAATATTGCATATAAAATTGAAGATGCCAAACATGGACTTGTGACATAGTTTAGAACTACGAAAAGAATAAACTGAAAAGAAAATGGGGAAGTAGCAACCTAAGGGTGTCCACTTTTTGTTCACTCCCCAATCCTTAGGAGGTGGAAAAACAAGCTTTTTAGCACACAAGAATGCAAATCTCACCTACTTCCCTATGGATCTAGTCTTTGAAGTCTTCAGACACAACATCACACATGGTATTGTGCACACAATGGTATAGTCTGATTGAAAATTCGATGCACACACAAAAAATTTCTTTGTGTCACACGGCATGGTTCCAAGGTGGTCACACCTTTGTCACGAACAGAGAGTGTCATATTAAATTCTGAATTTCTCACTCATTTTAGATTAAATGTTATTGAAAGTTTGTAGGTGGTCTCTTTACATTATGTAGAGCTTAACTTGATTTATTAGTAATTATTTGAATGATTTATCTAATTATAAATAATTATTTATAATAAATAAAGTCATAAAATACATGCATTTTAATAGCACACCACATTTTTTTAGTATTTTGAATAATTAAGCAAATGCAATTCGGTGGAAGGTTAGTAGGCACATAAGGGTGTGTGGTTCAATTAGCAAATCCCAAATCCAACCATTAGATTTAGGGAGATTGAAGTTTAATTTTTATTTTTACTCCTTAGAGGATCAATAAAGAATATTAAAAATAAATCTTGTAATCCTCAAACATGACCAAACATTTCAAAAATGTCAATATTTTTAGTCCTCTGCATGATGAATAAGAGGAAAAAATTTTGGTTAAATTTGAGTAAGGGAAAGGTACAATATGGCCTCCACGAGTGAAATCTCCCTTTTGTGGGGGAAAAAGGGCCACCCAAGCCTAATACCAAGACAAGGTAGGCTTGGTATTAGGCTTGGTGAGGTAGGCTAGGAGCATCACCGACCCTAGTGGCAAGCCTTTGGAGTGTGCATGCTGCCCATTTGGAAGGCTGAGTCATCTATTTTTGCCTTACGTTGTTAGACCGCATGGTGCCATGTCATCAAGGAGATGTGACATCACTCATTGCCATGTCACCTTAGATTGCCACACGTGCTGCCACATCAGCCACATGTGCCACCTCATCATTCCACATCATAGGAACTCTTGGAACCATGTCATCACACCTTGCCACCTTGGCATACCTCGTCAACATTACCACGTCACCAATCCCTCCACCTCAATTTGCCATGTCAATCTACCACCTCATGAAATCTCATCCTCAATGAGATCAACCCTTGCCAAACTATCTACTTCAAAATCCAAACAAGTGTTTAGATCTACAAATACATTCAACCCACTACTACTTGTGCCACTCATGTGCTCATCGAAATCAAGATCTCCAATGGTAGGCTCGTCCTCACGGGTAATGCCGGCCTCAATATCTATATCTCCTATCTCATGATCATCCTCCTCTCTTGTATCACGGTCATCATCACGTCCATGGCCATGATCATCCTCCATACGCTCCATATTAGTAAATGTACTATACATCACTTTGGAATGTGGCATTATAGGTATGACATGCCACCACCTGTTATTATCCACCATTGGTTGATAGACAACCTAATTCAAACACAAATACAATCATGTTACTTTCCTTGCATCAAATATTTAAAAGCGAGTATTTTTATGTGTGTGCACAGTACCTGTTCACATTGTTGCGGTAGTATTAGTGTGTCCTTCCTACTTTGCCAAAACTTTGTGGAGTCAATAGTTACAAAGCCACTTGCATGGCGTTTGATTGTTGCATTAGGGCCTCTTTCCACCACGTCCTTAAACCACTTTACATCCAAAACATACACAAAGAAGCATCGAAAGTCAAGCATAATGATATCTTGGATTATGCCACAATAATCATCCATGACTCCATTGGCTCCCTTAAAGCTAGCAATGACGCCACAATCTTGTGTGTTTCTCTTATCATCAATCCGTTGTGTTCGAAAATGCTTGCCCTCACACCATATAGCATTGAACATAGTGCACTACACCAAGAAAAAATCAATTAAATAAGCAATCTAAATTATAAAAACCTCCTAACTAATGCATAACATTCTATATACCGACCTTGCTCATGCATCCCCTAGCATACTCCCATTCTTCCATTGTGATATGCATCCCCTCGTCTTTCTCTGCTTTCTCCATTTCATCAAGTAGCCAATCCACATGAATATCCTTTGGAAGTGCTCTTAGACGCTGAGGGTATGGCATACGAGATCCGTGGTGTGTACGAAAGAGGGCCCTTTCTTCTTGTCTTCTTGCCTTTGCATCCTCATATCTTGTCACCCATCTTTTCATCACATCACTATTAAGCACGCAAAAGAGGTTGATACTATTACGCAACTCCGTGTCTATTACTTTGTTGCGTCCTTTTCCTTGAGGCACAATAGAGGTCATCCTTAGGTCTTCATCATCTCTCCATAGTCGTGGGAGAGAGCTATCCACATCAACAAGAAGCTCAGAAATATATACAAGTGACTCTTGTACCAACCAACCCTCGGCCATGCTACCTTCGGGTCTTGCATTTTGTCTCACGAAGCCCTTCAAGGTCTTCATGAAGTGCTTGAGGAAGAACAACCATCGTGCATGTATAGTACCGCATATAGCAATCTCATCCACCAAATGCACTATGAGATGTAGTTGGCTTGTGAGAATAGAACGTGGAAATGTCTCCTCCACTAAACAAACCGCCTCTACTGACATAACTCGAGCATTCTCAAGCATGGTGGGATCTATTTCCTTTGAGCTCACATACCTCACAAGCTCGCCCATCTTGTAAATACAATGCGCAATTAGACGCGGGTCTCCTGACGCGCAAATAGATGTGCAAATAGACGCGCCCGTAAGTTTTTTATTTAGTTCATGAAACGCGTCTGTGTGTGCGTCTATGGGTGTTTTGTCTTGTTGTGAAGCGGAAGGCTCGCGAGTGCAAGAGAGCCTCTAGAGCTAGAGCTCACGCTGCCACCACCAATCCACCTCCATCTCTACATCCCACCCCCACGTCCACCCCCACCCCCACCCCCACCCCCACCTCCATTGTCCCCCCCTCCACATCCTCATCCGCTCCCCTACCTCCAGCCTGTGCCCTTCCCCTAGCGACCTACATTTTGCCCTCCATCTCTACCTCTTCCCCCTCCACCCTTCCCCCTTCCCCTCCCCCTCCCCCTCCCACCCTTCCCCTTCCCCTTCCCCTTGGCGCCTCCCTTCCCCCCTCCACCCTACCATCTCCCATTGATCCCCTTGCCCCACCTTGCAGCAGTAGTGTTGCTTCACGACGCGACTTGCCAAAGTCCACTATCCATCATCGTACTAGCAAGATTGTGTAGCCTTTTTTTAGTGACCTTACACCAGCTTCGCAGTCTGCTCTTCTCATGTCCCTCATTGATCACCCTGACTTGGTAGAGTGTAGGAGGCTTGCTGGTCTTGGTGCACGTAGAGATAGGGTTGTATGTAGCGAGCTCCTTAGTAGTGTTCGCCTATGCTTCTATTAATCATAGGAAGTCCAGTGATGCCTTGGCATCACGTTGTGCTATTGTGGCTACCATTAATAGACCTCATATGACAGTCCATGTGCATACCGCTTCATGTCTTCTTCAGATTGCACTGCACACATTGTGAGCAGGCATGATTAGGAGGCGGAGTCTAGAGGATAGTGAGACTGATGCTCTTTGGGCTTTGAGAGGTCATGCACTTCGCTGCGATCGATTGTTGGATAATTCCACTAGGTCCTTCATACAACAGTTTTGGGAGGAGCATTGTAGAGCATCCCCGGTGTTCAAGAAGGCATTGCAGAAGAGGGTGTCATGCGATGTGTACATTGAGCATGGTACATGTTTTTTGAAGTGTACTCAGACTGAGTTGTACACTCAATTTGTAGAGGCACACCCAGAGTGCAGGATTGGGCAGAGGTCATTTGAGCAATGCAAGCCATGGTTTGTGCCATGCTCTCAGGAGCATGACACGTGTTGTTGTCGCTACCATGTGGATTTTGGATTGATGTATGACATATTCCATTCCCTTGGTGGTCATAGGGGAGTGGTTTCTACTAGCCCTCGTGACTTCATTCATTCCATATTATGTATGTACATGAGATGGCGATGCTTTATTCCACTCCCTTGATTGTGTGGAAGGTAGGTGTACTTTGTGCGGTGACTTTGCTAGAGTGCCACGAGTTGCACTAGATACTTGTGACATGCAAATGGTTCGTTGGTAGTAGTATGAGTACAGTACCCTGACATTAAATGGTGGTGAACAGTCGAGGAGGTTGCAGCTTGTGGGGAAAGAGACACCACGTGTTGTATTCATTGACAGTTTTCGAGGGAAGTTGTACCACTACATACGCCACTCGCACACTGCGAAGTGGGAGGATCGTCAATTCCATGCATGTTTGAGGACATTTCCTATAGGGGTGGTTGTCTCAGTGGTGGACTTTGCGAAGAATTATACCTTTGCACCATAGCGTGAGATCCAATGGAAGTATTATTTCTCCAAACAGGTGACGTGTGATTAAGTTATTGGTTCTTTTATGGCCTCATTATATTGAATTATTTCAATAGTCATATTTTTTTTCAATGCCAGATTGCAGGTTGCTATATTTGTGCACATTAGCTATCGTCATCCATAGGCTCATGTGGATGGCATTGATAGCACCATGGACTCATGCATCATTGTGCGAGAGTATCACTTCTACATAGTGATGATCGATCGCATGATGCCCATTTTGTGTAGCATTGCTTCACTTTGCATGATAGTTTCTTGAGGGATCATGGTGTCACACGGCAGCGGCACTGGATCTGGTTAGATGGCTATGGTGGTCAGTTCAAATCTACTAGACAGTTTTATTGGTTTTGCAGATGGCACCGTGAGACAAGCATTCCGATCACATGGAGCTACTTTGAGACAGGGCACGGTAAGGGAGAGCATGATGGTGCAGGTGCTTGCATGAAGCGTGCTTTGCATCGATAGCAGTTGTGTCACAGTGCCGATCGCTTCAAGGATACACATGATGTGGTGCGGTGGTGCAGCCAGCACTTATCCACTAGTGCTATCTCCTCGTTTCAGTCGCGTGACGATAGGGTGGTGAGCCAGTATTTTTTATGCATGGACATTGGGAGTCTTGATCGGTCTAGGCCTTTTGATTGTCATTCAGTGTCTGGCACTCTTGATTTCCATTCCATCAGGAGCATAGATGAGTCTCACCCTGCGATTTTTTCTTGACGGTTTGCATGTTTTTGCTCTGCATGCATTGATGATGATTGGGGAGGGTGCTCCATGATACCATGGGCACGACAAGTGCTTTCTCCCTTCCAGCCTTGGGAGGAGATACATGATGATCAGGATGCAGGATTTAGTTCCTCTAGAGATTATGACCAGCTTACAAATATGTTGCGTATTGGTGATATCTTCGCGGTCATTGCTTCAGAGGACAATGAGGAGGGTGTGGATTATTACTTTTTGCGATGCTCTATGGTGAAGAGCGCGCTAAATGAGGATATAGTGGATGGGCATGGGATGCACTTCGATGCTCATAGCATGATCGTAGGTGGCCACTATTTTTAGCAAATACAGAGGCGTGGTCACTATATTGAGTTCCAGGAGTACATGGTGGATTAGGAGGCATACATGTATTCTCATCTTGTTGTTGCGATCAAGATTACTTTGAGTCATGTTCGCACTCGCAAGGTGACGTCCACTCCATGATGGCACCTTGCAGTGGAGGATCACGAGAGCATACTTGCAACTATTGGCATGAGAGCCGATCCTGAGGAGTAGCACATTACATATCATAGTTTTGGGAGTCACTAGTAGCGAGTGCTTGCAAAAATGTACGCATTATACCTTCCATGTGGCACATACCAAATCATCTGAAAACCAAATCTTGCATGGATGTAGGTCTAGGGTAGCCTAAGTGCCATGCAGAGTTTCATCCCCAACAGATAAGTCCACATGCATATTTGGTTAGTATGTGCACAAATTTTCTTAGTCACATTTTTAAAATGTCCTAAAGCACAAAACACAATTACAACATAACTACTAATAAAAAAAATTTTGTTTTATAGAAACAACAAATCCCATTAAGAAGACAATGGACATCATGTATAAAATAGAATCTAATACAATGATGTGTATGAACGTGTATAAAACCATCATAGTGAAATACAAAATATGAGTCCATGAAAATTACAATCGTATGGTCACACAGTGAGCCTATACATATCGAATACAAAAATATGTAATCAACTAGTGATACCCAATAAAAATCTATCTTATGAAAGTGACTACGTATGGAAAATGGTGCACGTACTAACCAAATACGCATGTGGACTTATTTGTGAGAGTGCTCTTAACGGAAGCAGAATAAAAGAGGGAAAGAGAGAAACAGAGAGCCACACAAGTTTTTGGTGGGTGCAGAACACCCAAATCTTCTTTTTCATTCATTTATATATGTGTTTGAGTATTGTACATAACCCGGGTAAAGGCACAATGACCTTTAACCCCCACAACCTCCCACTTAAAGGACAATGTGCCTTTAAGGGAGAGCAACTAGTGAGCATACTATCCAATGCCCATAAATACATGACAATACTCAAACCGTTGACTAGGTAGACTCTTCATCAACATATTTGCAGGGTTATCATCTGTATGGACCTTGACAAGCTCTATGCGCTTGTCCTCAAGTACCTCCCCGATGAAATGGTACCTAATCTCAATGTGTTTGGTCTTTGCATGAAAGACCGGATTTCATGCTAGCTGAATAGCACTCATGGAATCCCTATGCAATGTCAGTACACCTATATGAATCCCCAAATCTCCCACTAGTCGATCAAGCCATATAGCCTCCTTGCTCGCCTCCTTGCAACCCTCTATGGCTACAACATACTTAGCCTCTGTGGTAGACATAGCAACACTGTGCGCGAGACATCCACGACACTATACCACCTACAAAGGTGAACACATAACTAGAAGTGGATCTCCTACTATCCACATGCCCCGCATAGTCTAAATCTGTGTACCCAAGTACACGCATGTCTCCTCTACCAAAGCAGATGCACATCTCCTTGGTACCCTTCATGTACCTCATGATGCACTTAACTGCCTCCCAATGCCTCTTTCCTGGATTAGCCATATACCAGCTAACAACTCCCATTGCAAATGCAATGTCTAGTCTAGTAGCTATCATAGCATACATAAGACTACCAACCGTTGATGCATAAGGAACCTTGGCCTGCATCATGGCCCTCTCCTCTTCTGATTTGGGACTATCTGTATGACTCAGTTTCACATATGGAGGCAATGGAGTACTCACTGCCTTCCCCCCCATATTGAAACGCTATAATACTTTTGTAACATACTCCTTCTATCAAAGCCAAAGGAGTTTCCTACTCCGATCATGCGTGATGCGCATACCAAGAATATGACTTGCAAGTCCCAAATCCTTCGCTTATAAGTATTCTTGCTAGCCAATAGCATATCATCCACATATAGTGCCAAGATTATCAAGCTATTATCCTTAGCCCTTTTAGTGTAGAGGCAGTGATCAATTTCACTCCTTCTAAAACCTTGGGACCGAATGAAAGCATCAAACTTCTGATACCATTCTCTAGGCACTTGCTTAAGACCATAGAGACTCTTCTTCAGCTTACAAACTAAATGCTCTTTGCCCTTTTCTTCAAAGCCTTCCAGCTGCACCATATAAATTTCCTCATGCAGATCCCCATGCAAGAAAGCTGTCTTGACATCCATCTGCATAAGCTCCATATCCTCTGTTGCCACTAGTCCAAATGGGCCTTGTACCTAGGCACATCATCACCTGTGACCTTCATCTTGTAGACCCATTTACATGGCAATGGTTTCTTTCCATGTGGCAAAGAAACCAAGTCCCAAGTCTTATTTTTCATAAGTGAACTCATCTCTGATTGCATAGCATACTCCCACTTGCATTGAGCCTCACGCATCATAGCCTCTCTATAGCAAGAAGGCTCCCCGCAATCAGTAAGCATCACATAGTCTACCCCTGGAACAAACCTATCAGTTGGTCTAGACACTCTAAATGATCTTCTCAAGGGCATTTCAACTTGCTGTCCCACCTACATATCAACCACATTTGGCTCATCATTTCCACCAATAGATGATCCATCATCTACCCTTGATTGTATACCTGTGGGAGTACATGGTGGTACCATTTCTCGCACATTTGGTGCATGGACAGCTTGATGTCTATCAACATATGCAGGTGGATTCACATCCTGGAAAGTGATTCTCCTCATTTCCACATCCCTCATGGGTGCCTTATGCATCTTCTTCTCATTGAAGACTACATCATGGTTGTGTATGATCTTCTTTGCTTCTGGATCCCAGAGACGATAGCCCATCTCTCCACTTTCACCATATCCCAGAAAGATGCATTTCCTAGATTTAGGATCTAGCTTCTTTCAAAGCTCTTTTGGCACATGTGCATATGCCTCACACCCAAATATATGCAAATGAGAGTAAGAGGGCTTCTTGCCACTCCATGCTTCTTCAGGAATACCACCATCCAAACTCTTACTAGGTGATCTATTGATCACATGCACTGCAGTCTTCATTGCCTTAGCCCAAAAACCACCAGAAAGACTTGCATTGGAAAGCATGCATTGCAACCTTTCTTGAATGGACTAGGCATGGATTATCTGTATCCTGGTCATCGTCAGGCCATTGATCCATTTGCCCATGTGGTCTTGACAGAGCACTATAGGGAGGAGGCACAGAGAGCTTTACTGCAGCAAGAGGGTGCTGATACTTCAGTGGTTGCAGCGTGTGTTCCATGATGCTTCTCATATGGTGATTTCATGCCAGGTGATGAGGCACGAGCAGAGGAGACACGTCGTATTAAGCGAGAGGCAGAGCTTCATATATCATTGCAGTAGTGGGTGGAGCAACAGCTTGGGTGAGACTAGCATCTTCTACATGTAGAGACAATTACTCGAGCTGGATTTGAGGCACGGGTATTTGCAGATGCACGACTTTGGGAGCTGAGGCACGCATACATAGAGGAGGTGAGGGAGGCAGAGATGGCAGTGGTGGCTCGTGCAGCATGCCCTCCTCTTCATCAGGATGAGGCTAGCCCATCTGATCCAGGAGATGAGGCTAGCCCATCTGTCCGGCTTTGCCCGAGGCCACATAGTGGACAGTTGGGCAGCGGGTCATATAGGAGCCACGTCAGAGGATGACTAGAGGTTCATATGTGGAGTTATCAGATTCTCATTCAGGATGATTGTTCAGGCTTCACACATATCTTGTTTAGGGATGCACTTCTGCACGATGATGATGATGATGTACACATTCATTTTGGTACTTTCATGATGTTGTTCTTACTTTTATGATGTATGAGAATTTTGGTACTTTCATGATGTTGTTCTTACTTTATTTATCTCAGTTAAATATAGTTTGTTCAAATCTAACATAAACATTTGAAATTAGGAGTATCATTTCGAATTTCAGATATCTCAATTCACACATCTAATAGATAACGTATTTTAAAAATAATGCCTTGTGAAGTAATTGTAAACATTAAGCATTGAAAAGGTGTTCAAGTATAAGGTCTCTCTCTCTCTCTCTCTCTCTCTCTCTCTCTCTCTCTCAATCTCGATCTCTCTCTTGTGCTATGAACTTTATCATTTTGAATATCATATTGAATTTTGTATATATCAATGCTTGCAATTATTACACTAATATTGTCGCTAATTTTTGTAAATTGTAGATTAACAAAAAAATGTCAATGTTTAGCATGGAATGGTGCTCAATGGTAGTAACATGTGTCAAACATTAATACATGATTATGTACGATTGGTCCAAAATCATATAATACATATATAATTTTTCATAGGTAGTCACTAGTAGTGAGTGCATACAAAAATGTACGCATTATACCTTCTACTTGGTACATACCAAATCAGTTGGAGTCCAAATCTTGCATGGATGTATGTCTAGGGTAGCCTAAGAGCTATGCAAAGTTTCATGCCCAACAGATAAGTCCACCCGCGTATTTGGTTAGTATGACCGCCATTTTTCATACGTAGTCACTAGTAGGGAGTGCATGCAAAAATGTATGCATTATACCTTGCACATACAAAATTGATTGGCAACCAAATCTTGCATGGATGTATGTCTAGGGTAGCCTAAGAGCCGTGCAGAGTTTCATCCCCAACAGATAAGTCCACATGCGTATTTGGTTAGTACATGTGCCATTTTCCATATGTAGTCACTAGTAGGGAGTGCTTGCAAAAATGTACGCATTATATCTTCCTTGGGCTTTCCTTGCCCACTTATCTGAATTTCCTTTGATTAACGTAAGAAGGTCTTGGCATTTCTATGGTACATCTTCCCTTGCTGCCTTCTTGCAACAACATCAATGCCATCTCCTCAATGTGAGTGGTTGTTTAAGACCTAGGGCCTATAACATCGATGGGAATCAATGACTATTAAGAAGAGATGCAAGTGGTTGATTCTGACGAGTGCTCATTGATCGTCACTAGACCTGATCCCTCGATCACTTTCCTTCCCATTTCCAACTCTACCTCTCCTTGTTCATGCTGCCTCATTGGAGGAAAATATGAAAATAACTTGCCCATTGACCAAGAGTTTATGGGGATTTGCTATCCACCTAGTGGTGCTCCTTGACTGGTAATTAGCTCCTCACTCCACTTACCCTTCATGCAAGCCCGTTGGTTGTCATTGTGACTTAGGTTTGACTTATCATTATATTCTTAAATTGTGATTCATTACATTTTTAAATTGATGCCGCCCTTGCACACTCTCCCCTCCATCAAAGGCATGCCAACTTTTCTTGGAAGCTCTAAAATTGGGCTTCGCCAGCTTTTCTTTAAAGCTTCAAAAAGGGAAAAGCAACCCCTCTTTTCTTGAAGCTCTAAAAGGGAAAAAGCACGAGTATGGGCACAATACATGGTTGGGAGTGGCGATTTTATCTTGGCCCTCTTTTCTTGGGGGCTCTAAAAGGGGAAAAGTGGGCTCTAGGAGGGAAAAACAAGCTATAGGAGGGAAAAGTGAGCTGAACTTCGCTACCCTCTTCCTTATCATGATTTGCCACCATTCTTTCTCACCATGGAGTGCCATCGTTCTTCCTCACCATGATTCACCACCTTTCTTCCTTATTAACTCAAGAGCTTTCCACCATGGAGCGCCGCCTTTCTTCCTGTTCGCCACCCTTCTTCCTCACCAACTCAAGAGCTTAGTACCATGGAGTGCCACCCTTCTTTCTCACCATGATTCGCCATCCTTTTTCCTCACTAACTTAGGAGTTTGCCTCGGGGGGGTCACTATGTATAAACCCTCTATATCACGTGCATTCAGGGCCTATTTTTAAAATCCCTTATCTGTAATTTTTTCATTAATAAAATGTACCCCTTTTCTATACAAATCTGTAATTTTTTTCCAAAACTATTTTAAATAGTCCCTTATGTATATTTATTTCTGTAAATTTTAGAAATAAAAAATATCCTTCTGTTGAACTCACGTGATAGGGTTACATATGATGAGTGACCCCCCGAGGAGTTTGCTACCATGATTCAACCATAGACTTTGCTCTTGTTCTTTCAACCACCTTCATCTTTCACTTCTTTCTCTTCTTTTGGAGTTTTGTGACGCTTAGTGGGCTCCAGGCTGGGCTCTCCAGCTGTACTCATTTGTTGATCCAAGTTGGTATATGGAAAAGCTCCAATTCTTTTATCTTGTCTCAGCTCCCCATCCCAGATGGCCAAAACCGCATGCTTCCACTGAATCTCTCAATGTGGACAATCATCCTAGATTCTAGAGCCACAAGAACCATTGAGTCATTTATACAGAAGATCTTTCCTTGTCTCCCAACCGCTTTGATCTCTCTCTCTCTCTCTCTCTCTCTCCCCTTATTTATCACCTGAAGTCTTCCTGAATCCTACACACCATCTCCACCTTTTCTCGCTCCCCCCCTTCTCTCTCTCTCTCTCTCTCTCTCTCTCTCTCTCTCTCTCTCTCTCTCCCTTATCTCATACAGTCTTCCTCCACACCATCTCCAGTGGATTCTTTTGTGTTTGCTTTATTTATCTTTGAGAGGCCTTCTGAATGATTAAATATCTTTTACCTTGTTGCAATTGTGCCAAGGTATGAAGCGTGGTTTGTGAGTAAAACCCCACGTTCATATATGGGCACTTTTTGGATGAGTTGCATCACTCATCTATGACGAGTTATTGACATGCTCTACTGGGTCTCAAGGTGGATCTTAAAATGTCAATAAACAAAAATTCAAGTTTCATATAACCCAATTTAGTCAACAAATGCAATTCAATTTATTAGGGGAGCTCTATGTAGATCTTTTTTGAATTAGAGAGAGAGAGAGGCTCCTTTTAGCACATGAATTGATCGATTCTTAAATTTCTAATCAATTCACCTTGCATACTTGGATTGGCTTTCAAAATTTTGGCTAAGTCTTAACCCATGTCTCTGAGACCTTCCATCTCCTTCTTTCATTCCATTGACCCTCCATCTCCTCCTTCCTCCCAAAGCTGAACTTCCATCTCCTCCATTTCATTGACCTTTTGTCTCCTTCTTCCTCCCAAAGCTGCCTCTTGTCTTTCCACCTCCTCCCCACTCAAAGCCTACCTCTTGTCTTTCCACCTCCTCCCCTCTCCAAGCCTCCATCCTAGAGCTCTTTCTTTGTGACATGTGATAGGCTCTTCTCCTCCAAGTTGCCATACGTCCTCTCTTTTTTTTTTCTCCTGTTCATGGTTAATAGGTTAAAGATGTGAGAGTGAGGACCCAATCCCATACCTAAGGCCCACCAAGGAGGGTATATATATTTTGATCAAAACCATCCAAGCATCTGAGCAAATTGAATTGTGAATGCATATTTTTGTCTCAAAGTTCATGAATTGAAGCCATACATAGGGACCCCTTTTGTGAATAAAAGGGTCTTTGGGCCTCTTTTGTTTACATTGCCCATATTGGGCAATCAAAAAATAGAGGCCCAAAGACCCCTTTCTTCAAAGAAAGGGCTTTTTGGGGCTATTTTTTCATGGACCATGTGAAAACAAAGGCCCAAAAACCCTTTTCGTTGAAGAAAGGGGTATTTGGGCCTCTTTTTTTTACATGTGCCCAAAGACCCAAACAAAAGGGGTCTTTGGGCTGAGTCTTTTTCACATGAAAAGGGGTTTTGGGGTTGTTGCTTTCATGTGAAAAAGAGCAGCCCAAAAACCCCTTTTGTCAAAGAAAGGGGTCTTTAAGCCTCTTTTTTCTGCATGGCCAATCTAAAAAAAGAGGCCCAAAGACCCCTTTCTTCGACGAAAGTGGTTTTTGGGCTGTCCTTTTCCACATGGAAGTAATCCAAAAACCCCTTTCTTCAACAAAACGGGTTTTTGGGCTGCTCTGTTTTAGAAGAAAGCTTTCTCTTTTTCACATGAAAGCAGTCCACAAACCCCTTTCTTCAATGAAAGGGTTTTTTGGGCTGCTCTTTTTTAGAAGAAAGCAGCCCAAAGCCCCCTTTCGTTGAAGAAAGTGACATTTGGGCGAGGCCAAAACACCCCTTTCTTCCATGAAAAGGGTTTTTGGTCTTCTCTTTTTCACATGAAAGTAGCCCAAAACCCCCTTTCATTGAAGAAAGAGGTCTCCCAGCAATCCTTTTCACATGAAAGTAGTCCATAACCTCTTTCGTTGAAGAAAGGGGTTTGGGAGACCCTTTCTTCAACGAAAGGGTTTTTTGGCCTGAGCAGCCCAAAAATCCCCTTTGTTGAAGAAAGGGGTTTTTGGGTTGCTTTCATGTGGAAAATGACAACCCAAAAACCCTTTTTTATCGAAAAAAGGGGTCTAGAATGGGCATCTTTGTGGGGTATACAATGATGCAACAACATTGTCTATCTAAAGATAATATTCACCATAATCAAAAAAATTGCTCGGACCAAAAGCTTAGAGAAAGGCACAGCCCCCACCAAGTGCCCCAATGATAGTTCTATCATTGAGCTCTTGTCTTGCATTCTCAATCTACTTTTATCATTGAGCTCTTGTATTACATTCTCAACCTGCTTCGACATGGTAATGGAGTAGAAAAGGAAGATTTTTTTTGGACCAAATGGGATGTCACGAAATCTACCCTGCAAGTGATAGTATTAGGGACTTGTAAATGTGAACTTCTATCCATTGCACTTTCAATGATGCCTTCACATGTTAAACAAAGCTAATAAAATTTCCCAACTCCTAATATTTCTCTATAGAAAAAAAAAATGTCCACCTTTCTCCCTCAAGATAAGTTTGTATAATATCAAGAAGAAAAGCCTCCCGGGGGATTCACAAGAGGAAACTTATGATATCACGTGAGTGTACAATAGGGGGTTTTTTTTAAATGAGTAGGGGTAGGGGGCCTTTTATTTTTTCCCAATATTGAATTTAAGTTAGGGGGGCCATGCCATATTTAAGAGGGGGGGACATAGTATAGGCTACCTTGGGTGACTAGTCCAAACAAGTTTGGTTTTGTGTATGGTTTTAAATCATCATAGGGAAAGTAATCTAAATTTGCTTATTGTGTGATCTAAATGCTTGAGAAAAAACGTAGATTTAAGGAAAGGGGGGACATAATAGAATTTTGGTGGTATCTTATAAGCTTAAATAGGGGTGTTTTATCATCCTACATGGATCTTAAATAGGGGGTTTTCTTGAAGTTCATGCACGCAGGTGACGTCCCCCTTTCATGAAGAGTGAATCTCCCAGGAAAAGCCTTTGGAATGATCTCATCCTGATCTCAAAGAATTCTCTGTGCTTGCATGATGGCAAATTACATTGGTGACTATCACCACACATCTTCATCCATCACAATGTTGAAAATGACACAAGCTCATGGGATTAAGACTAAGTAGCAGGTGTTCTAAGACGTGTTGCAAGCAATGGGGAGAAATCCACACATGAGAGTGATACAGTGTGAGTGGTGTGGAAAATGTGGTCACAGGAAGGACAGATGTATTGAAGTCCAGCTACGTGTGATCCGACTCTGAGATAGACTGCAGAGAGCTTTGAAAGTGCTTGCCCACAGGAAAAAGAATGCTCTTCGGATGTAGAGTGAGCTTCTTCAGTAGTGTGCTTGTTTTGTTGCCTTCCAGTTTTGTTGTGGCTGAGAAAGCCAGGGTGTGTGACAGTTGAAAGATTGTGAAGATGGCACAGGACTTTCCAGAGTTTTGGGGGATGCCATATGAGAATGCAGTGAGATTCTTAGAAAAGATGGAATTCACAGCACTTATGAAGGATAGGGCAACCCCTCAGATTCTGTTTCAGATCTTGAATTATTGTTTGCAGGGAGATGCAAAAGCATGGTTGCAGACTCAAGTGGCTGCTTTCAGGACTGCTCATCCTCAGCAGCAAAATCTGGAGTATACAGTGGTGAGAGCAGCTTTTCTTGTACGGTTTGCACAATCCAGGAGCCCTAATGAAGTATGGAAGGAGTTGTGCAAAATTCAGCAAAAGGATAGTCAGGATGTGGATCAGTATCTCATAGAGTTTGGTAGACTGTGGAGTCTATGGTGTGAGGCTTTAATTCCTGAAATACCCCCGCAAATGATAAAGAGAGACCGGTTTGTGGCTGGTCTGGAGCCTTCACTCCGTCTGAAGGTGGAGCTGAAGAATATTGATAGTTTTGAGGATGCAGTCAGAGTGGCTAGAGAGAAAGAATGGAAGGGCAAGAGACTGAGGCAGCTTGGTATGCAAGAGGAGCCTAAAACCCTGGTCAGTAGGCCAGAAATGATCAAGGCATATGTAGAGAGAGAGCCGGTGTCTCTTCCTATGCAGGATGATTCCCTGAGAAAGGAATTGCATGAAGCTGTGGAGCTAATGAAAACATTCAGCCTAAATTGGATGGAGATTGCAGGAAGAAGTAGAGGTCAAAATAACAGGAGAGTTGCTGTGGATGGAGGAGAAGGAAGTTCAGCTGATGCAAGGAGAGTACCAGATTATGTGATGAGCTGTAGGCTGGAATTGGAAGAGGAACTTGAGGAGACAGTCACAGATGAAGAGAGAGATTTTTTGAGTGAGACAGAGGAAGAGAGCATCTCATCAGAGGAAGAGAGTCAGTTGTCTTCACTGTTGAAGGAACCTGATGATGAAAGGGAGCTGGATATCATTACACTTATGAGTGGAGGCTTGTCACTTGCTATGGAGGAGGGTGTTGCTCAGCTAGATCTGTGTGAGGTGGTAGAAGAGAGCCCGAGAGAAGGGGTTGCTACCATAGATGGCAGAAATGTTGAGAGCCCATTAAAGGCAGCTACGGATAAGTCTATATGTGTAGATGATGATCATGCTCCAGTGTTGAGTGGTGATGATATGCCTATGATGGCTGAATGCAATCAGTTTGTGGTTGACACTGTGATTGTGCATACCGAAGAAGATGAGATTTCAGGTTCAGCAAATGAGGAAGAGAGGTGTGAAATTAGTAGTGAAGATGAGAGCTCAATCATGTGTGACAGTGATGAAACTGATGTGGCTATTACTGATAAGGTAAAAGACCTACAGTCAGCAAGTGTTGATTGTGTGCATGCAAACTGTGATGAGGATGATGAGGTTAAGATTCAGTGTTTACAAGATGATGGTGATTCAGTTGATGAGCTAGATTATGTTCTTGATGATGCACTAGATGATATGTTAGCATTGATCTCTTCGAAAGAGAATGAAAACACCACTATGCATGTTGAGTTAGATGGCAGTGATAGTGTGGTTGATGATCAGCTGGATGCTTTACTTGATGATACCCTCATGGATTTTGCATGTGTGGTTGGCAATGACAAGAAAGAGTATGCTGGTATGTTTGAGCATTCTTCAGGTGGAAGAGATGTTTGTTTGCTCCTGAGTGATCTTGATAATTCATGTGATGGGTTGAGTTTTGCAGCTTCGAAGGTTGAGGCAATAGGGTATGCTGAGAAGTCCCTAATCACAGATTATGAGCTGGTTGTGCCCATGAGATTTGTGTGTGAGGTTGTGACCTCAAAAGATGTAGCTCATGTGAAGATGGGCAAGACTCATGATATAAGTGTGATGGCTGATAGCCAGTGGAGTTGTGTAATACCTAGGTAAGATAAGATATGGGATCCTGGAGGCTTATATGGAAGGAGCTGGTGGCTACATCAAATTGGTGTGTTGTTGATTCCATTTGATCCAGGAGGATGGTGGATTATGCATATCTGGCAGTGGAGGGTTCAAAGTTATCCTTTTGATCCGGGAGGAGAAAAGCAGACGCATAGAGCACAAGCTTGCTTTGTTTTTGATCCAGGTGGTTTGCTAATGTTTTTTCTTTAGCTGCTGGACATGAATGTCACAGCAGAAGAGTAGGGGTTGCTAGAGATGTGTGGATAAAAAAGGAAAAATATTTTTCACTTGTTGCATGTTGCTGGGTGAGTGCATAGCTATGTACATAGCTAGTTGGTTGTGGAAATGAGCTGTGGGTAGCCTCATGATGGACTCCACACTGATGACATATTGTCTTGAGATGGAAGACGCTTCTACATGGACTTCTGGGAGATGATGAAAAGCAATGTGGGCGCATCAGGCACTTGAGCTTCATGAACTCGCGGTTATATGTGGCAATCAAATAATAAAAATTTGCTTGAAGGATATGTGCAAAGGTGGAGTGCCTAAGGTTGGATAAGGTGCACTAATTGCCTTAGTGTAAAGTTTGAAGGGAAGGGGGAGAGTGGTGAAAAAGCAAAAGGTGACGTGGCCATAATCAAAAAAGCATGCATGCAGGTGGCTACGTGATGAGGAAGAGAAAGCTCTCGACGACAAGCTGGCATGAACGTGAAGTAGGACGAGCTTGTGGAAGGATCGAGGGAGAGCAAGGAGCTTCTTATATAGGGGAGGCTCTTCTCGATGAAGGGGGGGCTAGAAGGAGCGGAAGGGGAGGCTGCGTTATGGGCTGTGATCATTGGAGGGGTGACGGGAGGGTGGTCGTTGCCTTAGCTGGGAGTCCGGCTGGGTGTGGCAAGTTGTGAACGAAGGGGTTGTTGGGCACACAGAGCAGAACTCCGTGAGCAAAACTATGCTATGCAGTTCATAGCAGCCCGGGTGATATGTGAGTTCAGGGATGGAGAGCCTCTCGTTGATAAGAGTTTCTGAGCAAGTGAATAGTAATCAAGTGAATAGATAAGGTATTTTAAATATAATGCCTTGTGAAGTAATTGTAAACATTAAGCATTGAAAACGTGTTCAAGTATAAGGTCTCTCTCTCTCTCTCTCTCTCTCTCTCTCTCAATCTCGATCTCTCTCTTGTGCTATGAACTGTATCATTTTGAATATCATATTGAATTTTGTATATATCAATGCTTGCAATTATTACACTAATTTTTGTAAATTGTAGATTAACAAAAAAATGTCAATGTTTAGCATGGAATGGTGCTCAATGGTAGTAACATGTGTCAAACATTAATACATGATTATGTACGATTGGTCCAAAATCATATAATACATATATAATTTTTCATAGGTAGTCACTAGTAGTGAGTGCATACAAAAATGTACGCATTATACCTTCTACATGGCACATACCAAATCAGTTGGAGTCCAAATCTTGCATGGATGTATGTCTAGGGTAGCCTAAGATCTATGCAAAGTCTCATGCCCAACAGATAAGTCCACCGGCGTATTTGGTCAGTATGATCACCATTTTTCATACGTAGTCACTAGTAGGGAGTGCATGCAAAAATGTATGCATTATACCTTGCACATATGAAATTGATTGGCAACCAAATCTTGCATGGATGTATGTCTAGGGTAGCCTAAGAGCCGTGCAGAGTTTCATCCCCAACAGATAAGTCCACATGTGTATTTGGTTAGTACGTGCGCCATTTTCCATACGTAGTCACTAGTAGGGAGTGCTTGCAAAAATGTACGCATTATATCTTCCTTGGGCTTTCCTTGCCCACTTATTTGAATTTCCTTTGATTGATGTAAGAAGGTCTTGGCCTTTCTATGGTACATCTTCCCTTGCTGCCTTCTTGCAACATCAATGCCATCTCCTCAATGTGAGTGGTTGTTTAAGACCTAGGGCCTATAACATCGATGGGAATCAATGACTATTAAGAAGAGATGCAAGTGGTTGATTCTGACGAGTGCTCATTGATCGTCACTAGACCTGATCCCTCGATCACTTTCCTTCCCATTTCCAACTCTACCTCTCCTTGTTCATGCTGCCTCATTGGAGGAAAATATGAAAATAACTTGCCCATTGACCAAGAGTTTATGGGGATTTGCTATCTACCTAGTGGTGCTCCTTGACCGGTAATTAGCTCCTCACTCCACTTACCCTTCATGCAAGCCCGTTGGTTGTCATTGTGACTTAGGTTTGACTTATCATTATATTCTTAAATTGTGATTCATTACATTTTTAAATTGATGCCGCCCTTGCACACTCTCCCCTGCATCCAATGCATGCCAACTTTTCTTGGAAGCTCTAAAATTGGGCTTCGCCAGCTTTTCTTTAAAGCTTCAAAAAGGGAAAAGCAACCCCTCTTTTCTTGAAGCTCTAAAAGGGAAAAAGCAAGAGTATGGGCACTATACATGGTTGGGAGTGGTGATTTTATCTTGGCCCTCTTTTCTTGGGGGCTCTAAAAGGGGAAAAGTGGGCTCTAGGAGGGAAAAACAAGCTATAGGAGGGAAAAGTGAGCTGAACTTTGCTACCCTCTTCCTTATCATGATTTGCCACCATTCTTCCTCACCATGGAGTGCCACCGTTCTTCCTCACCATGATTCGCCACCCTTCTTCCTTAGTAACTCAAGAGCTTTCCACCATGGAGCGCCGCCTTTCTTCCTGACCATGATTCGCCACCCTTCTTCCTCACCAACTCAAGAGCTTGGCACCATGGAGTGCCACCCTTCTTTCTCACCATGATTCGCCATCCTTTTTCCTCACTAACTTAGGAGTTTGCTACCATGATTCAACCATAGACTTTGCTCTTGTTCTTTCAAACACCTTCATCTTTCACTTCTTTCTCTTCTTTTGGAGTTTTGTGATGCTAAGTGGGCTCCAGTGGGCTCCAGGCTGGGCTCTCCAGCTGTACTCATTTGTTGATCCAAGTTGGTATATGGAAAAGCTCCAATTCTTTTATCTTGTCTTAGCTCCCCATCCCAGATGGCCAAAACCGCATGCTTCCACTGAATCTCTCAATGTGGACAATCATCCTAGATTCTAGAGCCACAAGAACCATTGAGTCATTTATACAGAAGATCTTCCCTTGTCTCCTAACCGCTTTGATCTCTGCCACTCCAAATATGCTAAGGTTGAGGACCAAGGTCTGTCGGATCTAACTCTAGCAATGGCACTCCTCCTCATTTACTCCCCTACCTACTTTCATCTTCTAGCTCTTCTTTTTGGCCTGTCCTCTGGGTAGTAGTCTTAGCAACGTTTCAAATTGGACAAAGCAAAAATTAGCATTTTTAGATTTTTTGGATGTGCATTTTTCCTATTGCACAATATGTTGATAATTGGCTTCTCTTCATTAGCTATAGTATGGACTTGAATGAAGACTTTAAAGTGGTTGACTCTCTCTCTCTCTCTCTCTCTCTCTCTCTCTCTCTCTCTCCCCTTATTTATCACCTGAAGTCTTCCTGAATCCTACACACCATCTCCACCTTTTCTCGCTCTCCCCCCCCCCTTCTCTCTCTCTCTCTCTCTCTCTCTCTCTCTCTCTCTCTTATCTCATATAGTCTTCCTCCACGCCATCTCCAGTGGATTCTTTTGTGTTTGCTTTATTTATCTTTGAGAGGCCTTCTGAATGATTAAATATCATTTACCTTGTTGCAATTGTGCCAAGGTATGAAGCATGGTTTGTGAGTAAAACCCCACATTCATATCTCAGCACTTTTTGGATGAGTTGCATCACTCATCTATGACGAGTTATAGACATGCTCTGCTGGGTCTCAAGGTGGATCTTAAAATGTCAATAAACAAAAATTCAAGTTTCATATAACCCAATTTAGTCAACAAATGCAATTCAATTTATTAGGGGAGCTCTATGTAGATCTTTTTTGAATTTGTTGTCTTTTACTCTATAATCAACAAAAACAATTCAACTTATTAGAGGAGCTCTATGTGGATCTATTCTTTTTGTATATGGCTTTGGAGGCTTTAAGAATTTCTTTTGTATCATTGTGTTCTTCTGGACATCATTGTGATGAGGACTCTCTCTCTCTCTCTCTCTCTCTCTCTCTCTCTCTCTATATATATATATATATATATATATATTCATTTCTCTCCCGTACCATACATACATGTGAGCATGTGTGCACATATGTGATACACAAATGTATATATATGTTCATATGCATATAGTGAGTGCCCCTCCCCAAACACACACACACACACACACACACCCCACACATATCAGAGAGAGAGAGAGAGAGAGAGAGAGAGAGAGAGGCTCCTTTTAGCACATGAATTGATTGATTCTTAAATTGCTAATCAATTCACCTTGCATACTTGGATTGGCTTTCGAAATTTTGGCTAAGTCTTAACCCATGTCTCTGAGACCTTCCATCTCCTTCTTTCATTCCATTGACCCTCCATCTCCTCCTTCCTCCCAAAGCTGAACTTCCATCTCCTCCATTCCATTGACCTTTTGTCTCCTTCTTCCTCCCAAAGCTGCCTCTTGTCTTTCCACCTCCTCCCCACTCAAAGCCTACCTCTTATCTTTCCACCTCCTCCCCTCTCCAAGCCTCCATCCTAGAGCTCTTTCTTTGTGACACGTGATAGGCTCTTCTCCTCCAAGTTGCCATACGTCCTCTCTTTTTTTTTTCTCCTGTTCATGGTTAATAGGTTAAAGATGTGAGAGTGAGGACCCAATCCCATACCTAAGGCCGACCAAGGAGGGTTTATATATTCTGATCAAAACCATCCAAGCATCTGAGCAAATTGAATTGTGAATGCATATTTTTGTCTCAAAGTTCATGAAATGAAGCCATACATAGGGACCCCTTTTGTGAATAAAAGGGTCTTTGGGCCTCTTTTGTTTACATTGCCCATATTGGGAAATCAAAAAACAAAGGCCGAAAGACCCCTTTCTTCAAAGAAAGGGCTTTTTGGGGCTATTTTTTCATGGACCATGTGAAACAAAGGCCCAAAAACCCTTTTCGTTGAAGAAAGGGGTATTTGGGCCTCTTTTTTTTACATGTGCCCAAAGACCCAAACGAAAGGGGTCTTTGGGCTAAGTCTTTTTCACATGAAAAGGGGTTTTGGGGTTGTTGCTTTCATGTGAAAAAGAGCAGCCCAAAAACCCCTTTTGTCAAAGAAAGGGGTCTTTAAGCCTCTTTTTTCTGCATGGCCAATCTAAAAAAAGAGGCCGAAAGACCCCTTTCTTCGACGAAAGTGGTTTTTGGGCTGTCCTTTTCCACATGAAAGTAGTCCAAAAACCCCTTTCTTCAACAAAACAGGTTTTTGGGCTGCTCTGTTTTAGAAGAAAGCTTTCTCTTTTTCACATGAGAGCAGTCCAAAAACCCCTTTCTTCAATGAAAGGGTTTTTTGGGCTGCTCTTTTTTAGAAGAAAGCAGCCCAAAGCCCCCTTTCGTTGAAGAAAGTGATATTTGGGTGAGGCCAAAACACCCCTTTCTTCCATGAAAAGGGTTTTTGGTCTTCTCTTTTTCACATGAAAGTAGCCCAAAACCCCCTTTCATTGAAGAAAGAGGTCTCCCAACAATCCTTTTCACATGAAAGTAGTCCATAACCTCTTTCGTTGAAGAAAGGGGTTTGGGAGACCCTTTCTTCAACGAAAGAGTTTTTTGGCCTACTTCCTGGACCTAAAAATGAGCAGCCCAAAAATCCCTTTTGTTGAAGAAAGGGGTTTTTGGGTTGCTTTCATGTGGAAAATGATAGCCCAAAAACCCTTTTTTATCGAAAAAAGGGGTCTAGAATGGGCATCTTTGTGGGGTATACAATGATGCAACAACATTGTCTATCTAAAGATAATATTCACCATAATCAAAAAAATTGCTCGGACCAAAAGCATAGAGAAAAGACACAGCCCCCACCAAGCACCCCAATGATAGTTCTATCATTGAGCTCTTGTATTGCATTCTCAATCTACTTTTATCATTGAGCTCTTGTATTACATTCTCAACCTGCTTCGACATGGTAATGGAGTAGACAAGGAAGATTTTTTTTGCACCAAATGGGATGTCACGAAATCTACCCCGCAAGTGATAGTATTAGGGACTTGTAAATGTGAACTTCTATCCATTTCACTTTCAATGATGCCTTCACATGTTAAACAAAGCTAATAAAATTTCCCAACTCCTAATATTTCTCTATAGAAAAAAAAAATGTCCACCTTTATCCCTCAAGATAAGTTTGTATAATATCAAGAAGAAAAGCCTTTGGAATGATCTCATCCCGATCTCAAAGAATTCTCTGTGCTTGCATGATGGCAAATTACATTGGTGACTATCACCACACATCTTCATCCATCACAATGTTGAAAATGACACAAGCTCATGGGATCAAGACTAAGTATTTTCCCAAAGGCCACTGCTTCATTTCTCAAATACAACACCACATCTAAACCTTCTTGCACTAAATTTAATAGAGCAAAGATTAGTTGCAATGGAAAAGGAAACTAGAATTTAAGTACTTCTAAAATAATTTACAAGTAAACTTCCCTTAAAACAAAGAATAAAACAAAATATGTATCACTGTGCTTCTAGCCTATTTGTGTCTCTGATGGGCACTTTTCATAGGCCTTCATTATCTTATTCACATTAAGACCTCTGCAAAATATCATACCTATTGGATATCATTTGGAATGGTTGGACATGCACATTTTCTTGTTTCCTATGATGCATCACACATGAGTGTTAAAAAAGATGCATCTGTGTGGTTCTAGCCTATGTGTGTATCTCAAATGGGCATGATACTTTGCACATGTATCAATATAAGATGTTAAGGTTTGCACAAAGTATCATACCCATCAGATATCATTTGCAGGGTGGTTAGGATGCATTTTTCATTGTTTCTCATTTTTTGTCATGCATAAAGGTCAAAGAACACACTCATTTGAATGTGCATGTCTTCGATGGGCATACTTTGTAGAGGCCTTAATCTCACCAACTTTAAGTCTTGTGAAAAGTACCATGCCCATTGGATATCATATTCTTCATAGTTGGGGTAGCATTTTCCCTTGTTTCTCACTATGTATCATGCATGAGTGGCAAAAAAACACACATCAGATGCGTCATTCGAATGTGCATGTCTATGAAGAATGATCATCTAGGTACTTTTCATGGGCCTTAATAGTATCCACTTTAAGTACCATGCAAAGTACCATATCCCTTGAGTATCATTTGCGTGGTGGAGGATGCATTTTCCATTGTTTCTCACCATGCATCATGCTCGAAGGACCAAAATCATGCATTGGGATGCAACATTCAAATGTGCATGTCTCTAATAGAGGTATGGTACTTTTCATGGGACTTAATCACCCACTTTTAAATCCATGGAAACTAACATTTCCATCAAATATCATTTGCATTGTCAAGCATGCATTTTTTATTATTTCTCACCATGCATCATGCATGAGTCACAAAACACACATCGGGGTATGTGCATCCATCCAATGGTCACTGTAATTTTGCATGGGCCTTAATCTCACCCACATTAAGGCCCATGCAAGTTACCATTCCCATCGAATATCATTTGCATGGTCAAGGATGCATTTTTCTTTGTTTCTCATCATGCATGAGTGTAAAAAAACACACATTGGGATGCATCATTCAAATGTACGTGTCTTTGATCGGTATAGTACTTTGCATGGCCCTTAATATCACCAAATTTAAGGCCCATGAAAGGTACCATGCCCACCAGATATGATCTGCATGGCCAAGGACACATTTTTCCTCATGTGTCATCCATGAGGGTCAAGAAACTTGCATTGGTGTGCTTCTAGCCTATGTGAATGTCTATGCTAGCCATGATACTTTACACAAGACATACTATAAGTAAGGTTAAGGCATGTACAAAGTAGCATACCCATCCGCTATCATTTTGCATGGCTGCACATGCATATTTCCTTCTTTCTTACCATGATTCATGCATGCTTGTTACTGCACATTGGTGTACTTGTAACATATGTATGTATATTTATGGACATGATACTTTGGACAAGCCTTAACCTTACTAAGATTAAGCCCTACACAAAGTATCATTCCCATCGAATATCAATTGTATGGTTGGGTATGCATATTTCCTTGTTTGTATGCATCATGCATGAGTATAAAAAATATATGCATCAAGCATGCTTCTAGCATATGTGTGTGTCTTGGATGGGTAAGATATTTTGTGTAGATCTTAATGTAAGCAAGATTAAGGCCTATGTAAAGTGTCATTTGCATGGTTGGACATGCATATTTCCTTGTTTTCTTACCTTCACGCTAAACTCTAAACTCTAAACCCTAAATCCTAAACTCTAAACTGTAAAATCATAAAAGCTAAAACCTAAACCATAAAGTCTAAAATAAATTACTCCATTAAGAGCAAACACTAATTTTATGGCCTAAAATTGAAAAATTTTTAAAATGTGCAAGTATTTTTTTAAAAACCCTCTTTTTTTTGTATGAATTTAATGAAAAAATCAAACTGTAAAGGACAGTTTTAGAAAACCCATATTGTGAGATATGTAATTGGGAAAAAATTTCCAAATGCGAAACTATGCTTTTTAACAAAAAGTTCAAAAGAATTCAAAATGTAGAAACATTTTTTGAAAAACCCTCACTTTTTGCTATTAATTTGAAAAATGTGAATACATTTTTTGAAACGTTTGATTTTTGGTATTAGATTTGAAAATAAAATACAAATGTGATAGCATGTTTTTGGTTATCTAATTCAAGTTTTATTGAAAAATAAGAGCCTTGTCTATGTGAAGGTATGGTGTATGCCATATGTTTCCAAGAAAAAAAAGACGAGAAGGTACCAGATGTTCTTAGAATAATGTAAAACACCTATTTCATTAATTTTGGACTCTTGCACTGTCCAAATTCATTTTGTGAGATAATTCTGGATAAAACATTTCAAAAAAAGAGGCTCTTATAAAACAAAACATTGAGTCAAAAAGGAAGATTTAAAAAAATCAAATTAGAAAAAATGACGTGAGATGTTAAAAATAGAGTACATCACATTGTTAAAAGAGACAAAAAAGTAAGATTTTAAAAAATCAAATTAGAAAAAATGGCATGACATGTTATGAAAACTAGAGTACATTTCAAAAAGAGCACATCACATTTGTAAAGAAGTAGATCATATTACTCAAAGCCATATGGTGTCAAAAAACACCTTAATACAGTCTCTCTTAACATCATCTTAACATCACATTTGTACAAGAAGTAGATCATATTACTCAAAGCCACATGGTGTCAAAAAACACCTTAATACACCTTAATACAAAGCCATATGGTGTCAAAAAACACCTTAATACAGTCTCTCTTATCTAAGTCTAGAAGATCTCATCATTGGTCTCTCTTATCTTCTCAACAACCCAATCCTTCACTGCCTCCACAGCTGTATCCTCAACATAATTACATGTGAAGAAGAAGTTTAAGCAATCACAAATTGTTTCTTTATAATTTCTCTGAGAGGCTCTTATTGTTCTCTCAGCATTCGCATCAAATCGCCCATGACGAGAGCTGCGATAACGCAGGTTACTTAAGAAGTCTAATAGATCTTGTCGTGCTTTTATCATACGTCTTAGAAGTCTTTCACTGTCTGCTATCTTGAGAGTCTCCTCCCTCTCTGCGTGCCTTTGTGCAGCAAATTCCTCTCTCTCCATGTGTGTCAAAGGAGAACCTTGTCGAATTCTGGCCTCTCTCTGTGCTCCTTGGTCAGCAATCCATTCTTTGAGATTGTTAATTCCGAACTCCACGTCTTCGACAATGCCAAGGACATCCATGGGTGGGGAGATGATAAAGAAAGGGAGATGGACTATGATGCAAGAAAGAAGAGAGTGTCTACAGAAGAACTAGGATAGAAGAATACTTGGTTATCAAGATGGATGAAAGAAGACTCTGAGAGTGTTTGCGGAAGGACTAGGATAGAAGAATACAAGAAGAATACAAGTTAATGAGAAGCACTAGGATGCAAGAAAGAAGAGAGTGTCTGCGGAAGAACTAGGATAGAAGAATACTTGGTTATCAGGATGGATGAAAGAAGACTTTTAGAGTGTTTGCGGAAGGACTAGGATAGAAGAATACAAGAAGAATACAAGTTAATGAGAAGCACTAGGATGGATGAAAGAAGAGAGTGTTTGTGGAAGAACTAGGATAGAAGAATACTTGGTTATCAGGATGGATGAAAGAAGACTCTGAGAGTGTTTGCGGAAGGACTAGGATAGAAGAATACAAGTTACTCAGAAGGACTCGGATGTAAGAAATAAGAGAGTGTTTGTGGAAGGACTAGGATGGAAGAATACAAGTGCACTAAGGCACGATGTGTTCACTACGATAAGGATAAGGGTTGGAATAAAGTGAGTGGCACGATGTGTTCACTATGATAAGGGTTGGAATAAAGCGAGTGGAGATTGAATGCTCTACTTTAAGTGAGTGGAGATGATAAGGATAAGGGTTGGAATAAAGTGAGAGAAGCTTTGCGAATGCTCTACTTTAAGTGAGTGGAGACTGTCCAACTGAATAAAATTCTCATCACACAAGGATTTATTTCCAAATAATCACATCATCACACATTCATATCATAAAATTGTGTGCATGAAGAAATATATTACAAATATTACATCATCACATATTCATATCAAAATTCTCATCACACAAGGATTTATTTTGAAATAATCACATCATTACACATTCATATCATAAAATTGTGTGCATAAAATAAATATATTACAAATATTACATCATCACATATTCATATCAGAATTCTCATCACACAAGGACTTATTTCCAAATAATCACATCATCACACATTCATATCATAAAATTGTGTGCATAAAGAAATTATATAAATATCATGATTATGCCACTTAAGTAATAAGTCACAAATTGGTGTATAATCAACAAAAACTACAAACACAACATCATACATGCATCACAACTCTTGTGATGCTTCTAGTGGAGACTCTGGCAACTCTTCGAATTCTTCCAATGGAGGCTGTGGTGCTGTAGATGTACACTCGGTCTCTACTTCTTTTGTAGTATGTAGTGCTTTCGGAGTAGACTCAGTATCCTCTTCCTTAAATGCAAGCGGAGGCGGTGGCAACTCTTCTGATGCTTCCAGTGGAGGCTGTGGTGCTGTAGGTGTACATTGGGTCTCTACTTCTTCTGTAGTATGCAGTGCTTTCATAGTAGACTCAGTCTCCTCTTCCTTAAAGGGAAGCTCTGGTATTGCTTCAGTTGCACGTTGTATTCTAATGGCAGCAATTAGGTCTCGAATGATTTCAGCCCTAAACAATTGTATATCCTCCTCTGAATATTGGAGCTCCAAAGAGTCTTCCGATGAGATCTGTGGCTTAAGTGAGAAAATTTCTTTGAAAATCAACATGCAGTTGTAGGCAACTCTCCACCCACAACTATGCCCATCTTCCTGCTCTACTACTAAACGCTTTTGGAAGTCTACCGAGTCTTTGTACTGTCCTGTTTCTCTGATAGCAGATACCAACTTCTCAATCGACCTGCTCATCGTGACATATTGAAAAAACTTAGTGTATCTATCACATAAGGTACATAATATAGAAGTAACAACAGATTAATAGAATACTTACGTTTGCACTGAGCCATGAAAGCCTGCAATCGAGTTAACAAACCAACAATAGTTGTCTTCAAGGTTCCAAACCACCAGACTCCAATGTTCCCTACACGAATAATTAAGAACCATTATTATTTAACACAATGTTTCCAGTATAAGATGAAAATAAAGGTTGCCATGATACTTACATCTCATGATATGCCATAAATAGGACTCGCACGCCATGTAAATGTAAATGCTATAATAATTTACAAACATCGGCTATTGTCTTTCTGCTATCCCTAAGTATAGGAGAAAGGAGGGAATCCAACATATACGCACAATTTTGTACGACTCTACCAAATCATGAGATAACTATACTGCACCAACAAATAAATGAATATTAGCTTATTAGATTTAATCAAAATAAATGAATATTAGCTTATTAGCTTATTAGATTAAATCAAAATAGTAGAGAAAAAGTTTGTATCAAACCTGAGAATGGCCATCATAACGTTGTTATTGACCTCATTTGAAGCTCTAGAGAGAATTGAAATCTCTTCTCCCCCAAATTCAAGATACTGAGGTCTATGTTGAATCATAACCCTAACATTAAAAGAGCTTCCCAATTCTTTTAATGAAGCCATGTTTGTAGAGTTGAGGTCATCTATCCTCTTTGACTCTTTGATGGCATTCATTTCGCAATCAATGATTGCTCGAATGGTACATGTTATAAATGCATAGAGATGCAAATCCGTATATGTTGATAGTGTGGTGTCATTTTGCATCTCAAAAATTTGACCAAGTACCAAAAAGCAATTGTAGCCCACCCTCCATCCACAATTATAGATGTGGCTATTATCTTGATGTGATACCTGACATGTTATATACTCTATTTGTTGTGCCAAGTCACATTGCCGCATTACTATGTCGATAGCATCTCCTAATTTTTGAGCTGATCTGCATATCAAAACATATAACAACAGTGAATATGTGCATTGCATATCAATCTACATGTCAAGAAGTGACAACAAGTGTAGTCTATACTTACTCTAACACATTGCCATGGACGGATGTCATTGAGTTTGCAAAGAAGCACTTCTTCGCAACGATGTCCACGACTACCAGACTCCAATGTGAGTTGCATTATCAATAAAGAATAATTACTGTGTTTGAGACAATTCTAGCAATGCAATAGAAAAAACAAGTAGGGTTTGATGCTTACTTCTCATAATATGCTGTAAAAATAACTCGTGCGTCATTCATAGGAATGTGCTTCAACCACTTGCAAACATTCTCTATGGTTTCTTCTTTGTTGCTAAGCACTTCCGAAATATGAGGATCGAGCATATATGAAATGCTTTGTATATTTTGCGGAAAATTTGCTATAACATTACTATATTTTAAAAAAAAGTATTAGCTTCTTGGGTTTAATCAAAATAAGCAAAGTATAAAGCCAAGGAAAAGGATGCATCAAACCTGAGGATGGTTGTAATGACTTTGACATTAACCTCATTCTTAGGATTCAAGAGGATTGAAATCTCTGCTTCACCAAATTCAAAAAAATGAGGTTGTTGTCGAATTAACAACATAGCAGTGAATGAACTTCCAATCTGCTCCAATAGATTCATATTTTTATGACTCATCTTATTGAGGGAGTAGTCTACATCGTATTCTTCTTCACTTGCTATGTCCTCCACATCCTCCTTCTACCATAAAAATATAAAAAAGTTATGCGATGTACACATCCCAAATAAAGGCTTAAACAAGCAGATAAGGTTTCATACATGCTTTCATTAGTGTAAGTCTCTCCTCTGCTTGGAGCAAAAATTTAATACACGCTTTCATTAGAGTGAGTCTCTCCTTCTCTTGGATGAAAAATTTAAAAAGTTATGAGATTTACACATCCCAAATAAAAATAATGGTTTAAATAATCATAGAAGTATAAAGATAGCATGCTTTCATTAGACAAGTTATGAGATTTACACATCCCAAATAAAATTAATGGTTTAAATAATTATAAAAGTATAAAGATAGCATGCTTTCATTAAACTCATTCTCTTCTCCTTTTGGAAGAAAATATAAAAAAGTTATGAGATTTATACATCCCAATTAAAGGCTGGAACAAGTATACAAGTATAAAGATAAGGTTTTATACATGCTGCAATGTAGTCATATTTTCATGTTGTTTACCAATGGTAGTAATTAGATGCTGAATACTCTCAGCCCGAAATGCTAGCAAATCAGCTTCTGTATATGATTCCATTTTGACTGGTAACTCCAAATCAAAAATCTCTCTAAGAAACAACATGCAGTTGTAGGCGACTCTCCACCCACAGTTGTGTCCATCTTTTTGCTCCACTGGCAGACGTCTTTTGAATTCTACTTGATCTTGTTGCTCCGTGGTTGTTCTGACAGCAGATACTAGCCGATATGCAGCACTGTCCAGCATGACATATGAAATATATTAATATGTCATGATCATAAGATACAAAATAAGAAAGTATCAAAAATATTAAGAGAATAATTACCTTGGGGAGTTGGCATGATAGCCTTCTATTGAATTCACAAACCATAAATGGTTGAGTTCAAGGTCCCAGAAGATCAGACTCCAATGTGAGCTACACGACCAGAATAAAAATGATTATTGTTTTACACAAACTTGCCAAAGAAATAGTAAAAATAAGGTTAGAGTTGATACTTACGCCTCATGATAAGGCATTAAGATGACTCGCACCCCATCTAAATTCAAAGGGCTTAACTAGGTACAAACATCTTCTATAGTCTTTTGAGGAGAGCTAAGAATAGAAGAAAGGAGAGCATCGAGCATGTAGACACGATGCTGCACTGTACTAGGAAGTTGAGAAATAACTACACTGCACCAAGAAATAAACAAACATTAGCTCATAGAATTGATTTGCATTCTGCACTAGGAAACTAATATATAACTGAACTGTGAATAAATAAACAAATGTTAGCTTATTGAAGTAGCAATAAATAAATAAACATTACCTGAGAATGGCCAAGATAACATTGTCATTAACCTCTTTTAAAGGATTGGAGACGATTGAAACCTCCTCTCTACCAAAGCTTAAATACTGAGGTTCTCGTTTCAAAACGATCTTAACTTGAAATGAGCTCTCCATTTTATCTAATGCAGCTAAATTTGATTTTTCAATCAAATTTAGAGGTGGTTGCATTGTTGAAGTAGAAGGGAGTGCCTCCGTATTGACTTCATCCATTTCTTCTCCCTCTATTGCCTGTAAACAAATATGAGAGATTAGATTCATTATCTTTAAATTTAAATCTTATTTAAAAAATTGTATTTAGTTGAGAAATAGAGAGTTCATATCGCTAAGTATTGTCGTAGTGGCCTTTTTTCATAACCCTGCGAGCCATAATTATCAAAGAGGGAATCATCATATTTGTCTTCATCCACCAACCTCTCTGTGAATGGGTCATGTAAGTCCATCTTTTCATCATCAACAAGTGGGACATTATGATCTTCAAAGTAATCATCCATGTCATCGGTGTCCTTGTGGTCTATCTCTTTTTCATAGCCTGTGGTTAGATCTGCTTGAAGCTGGAAATAGGCCATGAAATGCTTATTTTCAATAATATTGGTGGAGTTGCCTTTTCTTAGGAGATCCTCAAATAAATATCCCATCCTGCACAAGGTGACCTCCCAACTTGCCGGCAGCAAATTCTCCATCATGGTAAGCAAGAGACTTCCACTTTTTGCAGGACTTCCATAGTTGTTTTTTTGATAATGTATGGACCTGGGAATATCTTGCTCTTCTAGCATCAATCTCAAATTATTTGAATTCCCTCTTATGTTCTTTTGTAAGGAGTGATCAGGGTTGGGACTCCGCATACACAGAAAGAATGATTCAAGAGTTTGAATCGCTATGCCACATTCTCTCTTGCCTCTCTTTGCTGCATAAACACCACTATAGATCTTCAAATCTGATGAATATGCTCGCTCTAGAGTAACCTGCATGGCTTCTTTGTCTTTTTTATCAACAAATATGACAATGTTACAAATCGCCACTTTGCTAATGGTGGTATATACTATTCTATCAATGAAGTTATGGATATCATCGCTAGAAACTTCATTGATAAAGAATAGTTGTGGCTTATCCCATGCTGACTCATTCTTAAAGAAGTCATCTTCTGAGACTCCCCTGAAGTTGACAAGCTTTCAAGACTCTGCCGTAACCTCTACATTGAATTGAAAGCTTTGGTGCATATCTGTCGGCATTCTTATCTCGCTAATTAATCTTTCCACATATGCAACCACCTGTTGTGGGATCTCTTTTCTCATATAAGAGGTTACTATTTCCAACCCATCTTCATCCTTTTTAATCCACCTGTTTGCCCATAGCTTTACCTTGGGTGTTGACAAAGAAGCTATATGCTTCACCACATTATAGTCAATGTTACAATGAGTAAGTGGACTTTGTTTCTCTGACAGCAAATACTTGATGGCACTATGCACTGCATCACGCCTCACCTGTACATTGATGCATTCTTCCATGCAGTGGTCTTTGTCTTTTTTTCCAAAAAACCATTCTTTCTTTAAAATTTTTTGTGCTGCCATGGATGCATACTTATCAGGTAAGTACTTTACAGGTCTCCACATCCTTGCTGTCAACTCCTTCTTATCCATTACCTTTGACTTGCCGGAGATAAACAAAGGAGCTTCATAGGTCAGCTGTCCATGCTCACAAGCAATGCACGTTTCAAGCATCTCATTGAACACTTCAACAGGACGAAATATGATAGAAGTATAGTCGGCATATCTGTCCCTCACCACCTTGAGGCTTGTCATACTTTCTTCCCGCTCTTGGGTTCCCCTAGGCACAACTGCACTCAAAGAAGTATAAAAGTTTGTGAGTGTGTCGGCGTCTGCTTTTGTGACCTTTCGCTTCAAATCAAGATTTGGAGAACCAAATGTTGTCCATATCACCCTTGCCTTCTGTAAGACCTCTGATGTTGAGGATATCTTACGCTTTCCATGGACATAATGATTAAGTCTTTTGGACTCAATCAAATACTTAATCTCATGCTTGAATATACAGATCGTTGCAGGATAATAATGGAATGAGCTTATCTTTACAAATTGTTCTGGAGTGAGTCTTTTGCCCTCCTTTGCTTCCCTTGCGATCTGATTACAAGCATAAGCCCAATGTTGACCATCAATGGGCTGGAATCTGCAATGAAGGAGAAATTCCTTCTTGACTTCCTTTAGCATATTCTCTCCTTGTGCCTCTTCGCCTTGTTCATGTGGAATATTTTTTAGAGTGTTTTTAAAGAATTGACTAAAGATCTCCTCGAAATGTGTAGGCCCTATAAATGTTATTTGATCCAGAAAACTATTTTTGGTTGGACAAAACATTATTGGGCGCAAGACCACATTACTTGCCACAGGTTTCTTACCATCTCTCAAAGCCTCGTATATTTGCATTGCATAGGATATATCAAGGCTTCGGCTATTAGTAAACAGAGCTGCAGCTTCCACATCTTTGGCATTCACAAACCACGTCCTTTGACCCCAGATATATCCCACATCATCATCTGTAACTGCTTCATTAAGACGCAGATTAAGATTTTTAATTGATGTGAGTTCATCTTGATCATCTTCAGCCTCGGATTCTGAGTCTTCTTCATCTTTCTCTTTTTTTGACCGTTTTTCATCCACATTATCTTTCTCTACAGTGGGACGATGTCTTTTCTTACTGCTTGGAACCGTGGCTCTTGCAGTACTAGCCTTTTGCATTTCACGTCGTGGTTTGCTAGCAAGAGCTTCTAGCATAACTGCAGTGGATCGACCTTGATCTTCTTCAATTTTTGCTAATTCCCGTGCACTCAAGGCTTGTTTTTCATCATCCTTAGTTACATCCACCATTTCTGGCTCTAGAAGTTTGCGCTCATGTTCTACAGGTTTGTGACAGTGTGCCTATTCTTCTTGTCCCTGCATTGAAGTCTGAGCTTTTTGATCTCCTTCATGTGATGATTCTTGCATATGGAGAGCATATTCTGCATCCTGAAAGTATTCAAACATTATCTTTGCATGCATCCTTTTTGCCACCACACTAGGAAATTGCTCCCAAGTATATGAAAGAGTCTCCAATGCCCTTTGCAGCTCTGGAAACTTTGATGGTTGAGGAGGAGGCATCACAAAGGTCTTTGCGTCTCTCCTTGACACAATAAAATGCATACCACCAACTTCAGGATCTGAACTCTTTGTTAAAATATCCACAAAGGTGTCTTTTTGCTGAATTATTATGCCTACTACAAGGCTTGAAGTCATATCTTTTTTGAAGAAAGTAGCATCCCATGGATCTTCAACACCATTGAACTCCCTTTTTGACATAAGTAGAAAGAGTCTCTTTTCCTTTTGATGAAGAAACCAAGCTCTTCTACCCATGTGATATCGAGTCCACCTACCAAAGCCATTGGGGCTATATTCCTTTCCTTTGAAATTCAAAGTGACATCAGAAACCCATTCTCTGATCTCAGAGTCATCTAGCATAGCCATCACATTAGCTGATTGCTCCATAATCCTACAAGAAAAGATAATGAAGAATTTAGATACATACAAGTAAAGTACAATATACAACCCTTGATACAATAAATGTGGAAAATAGCCCAAAAGGCTTTACAAGGCTTCATATGGCAATAAATGTGGGAAATAGCCTAAAAGGCTTTACAAGGCTTAAATATTTGTACAAATGTAAAAGAATTAGCCAATAAAGCTTTACAAGTAATATAAAATGTCGTCTAGTGATAAAGCTTCAATCTTCGTGAAGATTCATGTAATCTGTCCATCCATTGATATCTGAGCACTGATACCCAACTGGTGCAATCTATCCACTAAAAACTGTTCCACTGATATCCACTTATGCAGCCCACATGATATCCACTTATGCATCCCATTGATACTCGTTAATTAGTGAATGGTCGGGATGGTCGGGTTTATTACAAGGCGCTTCATATGATAATAAATGTAAAAAATAGCATAAAAGGCTTTACAAGGAATTTTATGACAATAAATGAGCTTAAATATTTATACAAATGCAATAAAAATAACCAATAATCATCAAGCTCCAATATGTCCCATGACATGTAATCTGTCCACTGATATATGCAATCTGTCCACTGATATCTGCTCATGCAATCTGTCCACTGATATCTGCTCATGCAATCTGCCCACTGATAAACTTCTTGGTAAATGGTAAAAGGTCTTATTTAATAGCATGTTATGAGTGTTAAACCGCATGTGAGCGAAGGGACTGACAACGATTAGGAACTAGTTAGAAAAATTTGAGCATGGCTTTGATTGGCAACTTGGAGAATTGTCTCTCCTCTAAGGCAATCTAATCTATGCTAAACTATGCTAAACCAACCGTCGAAGCGAAGAAAAGCAATAAATAATTTCTTTTTCTGTGTTCATTTTAATGTGCTGGGGTTTAAGAGGCTTAAATATGCAAAAGAAGGGGTTGTGATGTAGAGGCTAAACCTGCATGTGATATAAATAAAGAACAAGTATCTAAAGAAAAGTTAACATTTTTCAATTTAAAAGATGAATATATATAAAAACATTATCTCACCTTCAAAACAAACCATAAATTCACTCTTTTATAATTTTTTAAAAGTATAATATAAAAGATGTAAATATATAAAACTCTCTTTACTTTCTCTCTCTCTCTCTCTCTCTCTCTCTCTCTCTCTCTCTCTCTCTCTCTCTCTCTACTCCTAAATCTCTTTGTAGCCATAGTCAAGACACCTCATTCTCTCTCTTAATCTCTCTCTCTATAACTCTTAAGTATTTTTCATTCCCCTCTCTCTCTCCCTCTCTCTCCCTCTCTCTCTTTCTCTCTCCCTCTCTCTCTTTCTCTCTCTCTCCCTCTCTCTCCCTACTCTCTCCCTCCCTCAAGCAGCCACGGTCCCCAAGAGACCCGCTTCTCTCTCTTAATCTCTCTCCCCCTCTCTCCTCTCTCTTTCTTTCCCTCCCTACTCTTCTCTCTCATTTAAAAATATAATATAAAAGATGTAAATATATAAAACTCTCTTTACTTTCTCTCTCTCTCTCTCTCTCCTCCTAAATCTCCTTGTAGCCATAGTCAAGACACCTCATTCTCTCTCTTAATCTCTCTCTCTCTCTCTTTGACAACTCTTAAGTATTTTTCTCTCTATCCTCATCCCACTTATTCTCTCTCTCCCTCTCCCTCCCTCTAGCATAGAAGTTTCATTCCTCTCTCTCTCTCTCTCTCTCTCTCTCTCCCTCTCTCTCTTTCTCTCTCTCTCTCTCTCTCTCTCTCTCTCCCTAAGTCTCCCTCTTCTCTTCTCTCTCTCTCTCTCTTTTCCTCTCTCCTCTCGCCACGTTTCATTCCCATAAACATCTCTCTCTCTCTCTCTCCCTCTCTCTCTTTCTCTCTCTCCCTCTCTCTCTTTCTCTCTCCCTCTCTCTCCCTACTCTCTCCCTCCCTCAAGTAGCCACGGCCCCCAAGAGACCCGCTTCTCTCTCTTAATCTCTCTCCCCCTCTCTCCTCTCTCTTTACCTGCTTCTCTCTCTTAATCTCTCTCCGCCTCTCTCCTCTCTCTTTCTTTCCCTCCCTACTCTTCTCTCTCATTTAAGGAGCCCCTCTTCTCTGTGTGAATCTCTCTCTCTCTCTCTCCCTCTCTCCCTCTCCTCTCTCATTTAAGGAGCCCCTCTTCTCTCTCTTAATTTCTCTCTTTCCCTCCCTCCCTATTCTCCCATTTCTCAAATTTACAAACTCAAATATAAATAAAAAACTAATTAAAATAGAACTCAAAAACTCAAATAAGAAACTAATTTAAAAAGAATTGTAATGCCTTCTAAAAGACCACCCTCCTCAAAAACTTTAAGAATAAACTAATTGAAAAAGAATTACAAGTAAAGAAAAAGAATTACAATACGAATTTTAAGAAATAGAACTCAAAAACCTTAACAAGAAACTAATTGAAAAGAATTGTAAGTAAAGAAATAGAATTACAAGACGAATAAAAAAGAATGCAAGTACCTGGAAAAAGTGAAAAAAGTAAGGCTCGGCTTATCCTTTCTCTTCCGCTCTTGGTTGCTTCAATGAAATGAGGAGAGAGTTAAAACTAGTCCACTCCTACGCATAAATTTGAATTTTCAAAAAAGAGAGGGAAATTTGAATTCATTATAAATTTGAATTCAAATTTGTGTTCAACATTCTTCTTATACTTTCTTCTCATACGTTCCTTTTGAATTCAAATTTATGTTCAACATTCTTCTTGATACTTTCTTCAACATTCTTCTCGATTCTCGTAAGTCCTTTTCATTCTCGTAAGTCCTTTTCATTCTTCTCGTAAGTCCTTTTCATTCTTCTCGTAAGTCAAATCTTATTTTTTGTTCTTGCTCGTGATAGTAAGTCAAATCCTCCTCTCCCATCTCTCTCCTTCTGCTCCCTCCTCTCCTCTCCCTCTCTCTGTCTCCTCTCTCTCCTTCCTCTTCTCTCCTTCCCTCCATCCATCCCTCGACCCAATCCTCTCCTCCAACCTCCTTCCCTCCCCTCCCTCCGCCGCCAAAACTCCTCCCTCGTCCCCTCCCGTCCCCTCGCCCCCCCTCCTTCCCCAAAATCCCCCTCCCCCTCCCCCCTCCCCCTCCCCTCCCACTACCCTTCCCCCTCTCCCGTCGCCTAACCTCTTCCTCCCCTACCCCTTTTTCCCCCTACCCCCTTTTAACCTTCCCCCCTTTTCCCCACCCCCCTTGGCGACCCCCCCAACCCTTCCACCCTCTTCCCCACTCTCCCTTTGGCCCCCTCTCAACCCTCCCTCCCTCCTTGGCGACACCCCCCCTTCACTCGGGCTGGCGGCTGCGGCCGCCACCCCCCCCTCTCTCAATCCCCCCCTCCTTCACTCTTTCCCACCCCCCCTCCTCTCACCCATCCCCCCCCTCTTCACCCTCCCTCCTCTCACCCATCTCCCCCCCTCCTCTCACCCATCCCCCCCCTCTTCACTCTCCCTGGGCTGGCGGCTGCGGCCGCCAGCCCCCCCCCTCCTCTCACCCAGCCCCCCCCTCTTTACCCTCCCCCCCTTCGCAACCTTGGGCTGGCGGCCGTGGCCGCCAGCCCCCCCCTCTTTACGCCCCCTCCCCCCCTCAGCCGCTCCCCCACCCTCCCCCCCCCCCTCGCAACCCCTCCCCCTCCCTAGGCTGGCGGCCGCGGCCGCCAGCCCCCCGCCCCTCCCCCCCCTCTTTACCCTCCCCCCCTTCGCAACCCTGGGCCGCCAGCCCCCCCCCCTCCTCTCATTCGCAACCCCCCCCCCAACCCCCCCTTCGCAACCCCTCCCCCTCCCTGGGCTGTGGCGCCCGCGGCCGCCAACCCCCCCCCCTTCTTCACCCTCCCCCCCCTCAGCCGCTCCCCCACCCTTCGCAACCCCTCCCCCTCCCTGGGCTGGCGGCCGCGGCCGCCAGCCCCCCCCTCCTCTCACCTAGCCCCCCCCTCTTCACCCTCCCCCCCCCCCTTCGCAACCCACCCATCCCCCCCCCTTCACCCTCCCTGGCTGGCGGCCGCGGCCGCCAGCCCCCCCCCTCCTCTCACCTAGCCCCCCCCTCTCCTCTCACCCAGCCCCTTCACAACCCACCCAGCCCCCTCTCCTCTCTCCCTGGTCTGGCGGTTGCGGCCGCCAGCTCCCCCCCCCTCCTCTCACCCAGCCCCCCCCTCTTCACCCTCCCCCCCCCTTCGCAACCCACCCATCCCCCCCCCTTCACCCTCCCTGGCTAGCGGCCGCCAGCCCCCCCCCCTCCTCTCACCCAGCCCCCCCCCCTCCTCTCACCCATCCCCCCCCTCTTCACCCTCCCTGGGCTGGCGGCCGCGGCCGCCAGCCCCCCCCCCTCCTCTCACCCAGCCCCCCCCTCTTCACCCTCCCCCCCCCCCTTCGCAACCCACCCATCCCTCCCCCTTCACCCTCCCTGGCTGGCGGCCGCAGCCGCCAGCCCCCCCCCTCCTCTCACCCAGCCCCCCCCCTTTCCTCTCACCCAGCCCCTTCGCAACCCACCCAGCCCCCTCTCCTCTCTCCCTGGGCTGGCGGCCGCGGCCGCCAGCCCCCCCCCTCCTCTCACCCAGCCCCCCCCTCTTCACCCTCCGCCCCCCCCTTCGCAACCCACCCATCCCCCCCCCTTCACCCTCCCTGGCTGGCGGCCACGGCCGCCAGCCCCCCCCTCTAACCTAGCCCCCCCCCTCTTCACCCTCCCCCCCCTCCCCCCCTCAGCCGCGCCCCCCCCCCTCCCCCTCTCAGCCGCTCCCCCACCTCTTCACCCTCACCCCCCCTCCCCCCCCTCAGCCGCTCCCCCACCCCCCCGAGCTGGCGGCCGCGGCCGCCAGCCCCCCCTCTTCACCCTCCCCCCCCCTCCCCCTCTCAGCCGCGCCCCCCCCCCCTCCCCCTCTCAGCCGCTCCCCCCTCCTCTCAGCCGCCCTCCCCACCCCCCTCTCAGCCGCGCCCCCCCCTCCCCCTCTCAGCCGCTCCCCCCTCCTCTCAACCGCCCTCCCCACCCCCCTCTCAGCCGCCAGCCCCCCTCCCACCTGCTTCCCTCCCACCCGCCGCGCCAGCCTCCCCTCCCACCCCCTTCCCTCCCACCCACCTCCCTCTTCGCCCCTTCCTCCCCTCCCTTCCTCCTCCCTCCCCTGCCACCCTCTTCCTCCCCTCCCTTCCTCCTCCCTCCCCTCCCTCCCCTCCCCTGAACCTTTCTCTCTCTTCAAATTTTAAAAAAGAAACTAGAAAAAAAAGTTTGCAAGTACCTGGAAACAGTTTGTAAGTTTGCTCTTTCTTGCTTTCTTGCTCTTCCTTCCTTGCTCTCTTGATCGTCCTTGCTTTCTTGCTTGAATGAAATGAGGGGAGAATGAATGAATGAAGGAAGACTATATATAAGAAAAATTAGGTTTTCCTCCTCCTCTCCTATTGGCTTTCCATTCCTCCCCTTTCTCCTATTGGCTTTTCATTTATCTCCTCTCCCATTGGCTCCCATTACTCCCCCTCTCCTATTGAACCCCCATCCCTCATCCATTAGCCCTCCTCCCATCCATCCATTTCTTCTTCCTCCCCATTGCCACCACTCCCATCCCACATTTCCACCACGTCCCATACTCCTCCCATTTCCCAAAATCCCATATTTCCCCATCTCACCCTCCTCTTTTTCATCCTCTATTAACTTCCTCACTCATTTCACTCTCTTATTAGCCTACTCCCCTATTACCTTCCCCTCTCCCATTCCATTCTTCCCTCCCCACTCTCACTTCCACTTCCCATTACTCACTTGCCATTTAAAAACTATTAATATATTATTATACTATTTTTTATACTTATTATCATACACCCTTATTACTTCCCTATCCTATTCCACTCCTTCCTCCTCATTCCCACTTCCACTTCCCATTACTCACTTGCTATACACATTTGCAAACTATTAATATATTATTACATGATTTTTTATACTATTTGTAAACTTACATATGGGCAAAATCACAAGTGTCAAAGCGATCCTATTGTGGTCATACAACAACTGTGCTTTTATTCAAGGGCATATTTATCCTCATCAACAAGCTTATTTACTCAAGGTATGAAGTGCATAATTTGTGCACTAGGTGTTTACTTTGTGCCAAAATTGTTTGCCACACACACACACACATATACATATACCGAGAATTTTCTAATATTATCGCATCTACATTTCTCCAATGGGCACAAAACTTTGTACACTCTTCAACCTAGGTCTTATTGACTTGCATACAAAGTGGTGCACCCATCTCATAAGTACTTGTTCGGATAACACACCTCCTATGTATTTTATGACGATTGTGCATAACACTAGCAACAAAATGGTGTATCATGTGAGACAGACTATGCAAAGCATATCCAATGGACACAAGACTTTACACGTTCCTCAACCTAGGCAGTATTGACTTGTGTGCAAAGTGGCATCCCCATCCGATAAGTACTTGTTTGAAAAATACACCTACGATCGTGTTTTTTGACGATTGTGCATGACACTAAGGCAACAATGGTGTTTTATGCTTGATCGACAATGCAAAGCATATCCGATGGGCACAATACTTTGCACACACCTTCAACTAGGTAGAATCGACTTACATGCAAAGTGGTATGCCCATCCCATAAGTGCTTGATCCTATAAAATACCTAGAAACGTGTTTTTTGACGGATGTGCATGACACTAGAGTAAAAATAGTATTTAATGCTCAATCGACCATGCAAAGGATATCCGATGGGCACAAAACTTTTCGTACGCCTCAACCTAGGTGGTATTGAAATGTTCTCAATGAGGCACACCCATCCGATAAGTACTTGGTCAGATAACACACCTAATGGCGTGTTTTTTTGCGAATGTGCATGTCATTAGGAAAAAAATGATGTATAATGTGTGATCGACCATGCAAATCATATCCGATGGTGACAATACTTTGCACGCACCTCAAAGTAGTTAAAACCAACTTGCGTGCAATGTGGAGCCCCCATATGATAAATATTTATTTGAATAACACACCTATGGCCGTGTTTTTATATGGTTGTGCATGACACTAAGGCAAAAACAGTGTGTTATGCTTGATCAACAATGCAAAGCATATCCGATGGGCACGATACTTTGCACACACCTTCAACTAGGTGTAATTGACTTACATGCAAATGGGCACACCCATCGCATAAGTGCTTGATTAGATAACACACCTAGCAGTGTGTTTTTTTACGAATGTGCATGGCACTAAGGCAAAAATGGAATTTAATGCTCGATCGACCATGCAAAGCATATCCGATGGGCATGATACTTTGCACACACCTTCAACTAGGTGAAATTGACTTACATGCAAAGTGGCATTCCCATCGCATAAGTGCTTGATCGGATAACACACCTAGCAGCGTGTTTTTTTACGGATGTGCATGGCACTAAGGCAAAAATGGTATTTAATGCTCGATCGACCATGCAAAGCATATCCAATGGGCATAATACTTTTCCTATACCTCAACCTAGTTGTTATTAAAATGTTGTCAAAGAGGCACATCCATCCGATAAGTACTTGGTCAGATAACATACCCAAGGGCGTGTTTTTTTGCGGATGTGCATACCACTAGGGAAAAAACGGTGTATAATGCGTGATCAACCATGCAAATCATATCCAATGGTGACAATACTTTGCACGCACCTCAATGTAGTTAAAACGGACTTGCGTGCAAAGTGGAGCCCCCATCTGATAAGTACTTATTTGAATAACACACCTATGGCCGTGTTTTTATATGGTTGTGCATGACACTAAGGCAAAAACGGTGTGTTATGCTTGATCAACCATGCAAATCATATCCGAAGGTGACAATACTTTGCACACACCTCAACCTAGTTGAAACGGACTTGCGTGCAAACTAGAGCCCCCATCCGATAAGTACTAGTTTGAATAACACATCTAAGACTGCGTTTTTTTACGAATGTGCATGACACTAAGACAAAAACTGTGTTTTATGCTTGATCGACAATGCAAAGCATATCCGATGGGCACAATACTTTGCACACACCTTCAACTAGGTATAATTGACTTACATGCAAAGTGGCACGCCCATCCCATAAGTGCTTGATCGGATAACATACCTAGCAGCGTGTTTTGACGGATGTGCATGACACTAGAGTAAAAATAGAATTTAATGCTCGATCGACCATGCAAAGGATATCTGATGGGCACAAAACTTTTCGTATGCCTCAACCTAGGTGGTATTGAAATGTTCTCAATGAGGCACACCCATCCAATAAGTACTTGGTCAGATAACACCTAATGGCGTGTTTTTTTGCGAATGTGCATATCATTAGGGAAAAAATGATGTATAATGCGTGATCGACCATGTAAATCATATCCGATGGTGACAATACTTTGCACGCACCTCAACGTAGTTAAAACAGACTTGCGTGCAAAGTGGAGGCCCCATATGATAAGTATTTATTTGAATAACACACCTATGGCCGTGTTTTTATATGGTTGTGCATGACACTAAGGCAAAAACAGTGTGTTATGCTTGATCGACAATGCAAAGCATATTCGATGGGCACGATACTTTGCACACACCTTCAACTAGGTGGAATTGACTTACATGCAAAGTGGCACGCCCATCGCATAAGTGCTTGATCAGATAACACACCTAGCAGCGTGTTTTTTTACGGATGTGCATGGCACTAAGGCAAAAATGGAATTTAATGCTCGATCGACCATGCAAAGCATATCCGATGGGCATGATATTTTGCACACACCTTCAACTAAGTGGAATTGACTTACATGCAAAGTGGCATTCCCATCGCATAAGTGCTTGATCGGATAACACACCTAGCAGCGTGTTTTTTTACGGATGTGCATGGCACTAAGGCAAAAATTGTATTTAATGCTCGATCGACCACGCAAAGCATATCCGATGGGCATAATACTTTACCTATACCTCAACTTAGGTCGTATTAAAATGTTGTCAAAGAGGCACACCCATCCGATAAGTACTTGGTCAGATAACATACCTAAGGGCGTGTTTTTTTGCGGATGTGCATACCACTAGGGAAAAAACGGTGTATAATGCGTGATCGACCATGCAAATCATATCCGATGGTGACAATACTTTGCACACACCTCAACCTAGTTGAAATAGACTTGAGTGCAAACTGGAGCCCCCATCCGATAAGTACTAGTTTGAATGACATACCTAGGACCGTGTCTTTTCATGGTTGTGCATGACACCAAGGCAAAAACGGTGTTTTATGCTTGATCGACAATGCAAAGCATATCCGATGGGCACAATACTTTGCACACACCTTCAACTAGGTGGAATTAACTTACATGCAAAGTGGCACGCCCATCGCATAAGTTCTTGATCAGATAACACACCTAGCAGCGTGTTTTTTTACGGATGTGCATGGCACTAAGGCAAAAATGGTATTTAATGCTCGATCAACCATGCAAAGCATATCCGATGGGCACAATACTTTGCACACACATTTAACTAGGTGGAATTGACTTACATGCAAAGTGGCACGCCCATCCCATAAGTGCTTGATTGGATAACATACCTATCAGCGTGTTTTTTTACGGATGTGCATGACACTAGAGCAAAAATAGTATTTAATGGTCGATCGACCATGCAAAGCATATCCGATGGGCACAATACTTTGCACACACCTTCAACTAGGTGGAATTGACTTACATAAAAAGTGGCACGCCCATCGCATAAGTGCTTGATCAGATAACACATGTAGAAGTGTGTTTTTTTACGGATGTGCATGGCACTAAGGCAAAAATGGTATTTAATGCTCGATCGACCATGCAAAGCATATCCGATTGGCACGATACTATGCACACACCTTCAACTAGGTGGAATTGACTTACATGCAAAGTGGCATTCCCATCGCATAAGTGCTTGATCGGATAACACACCTAGCAGCGTGTTTTTTTACGGATGTGCATGGCACTAAGGCAAAAATGGTATTTAATCCTCGATCGACCATGCAAAGCATATCCAATGGGTATAATACTTTTCCTATACCTCAACTTAGGTCGTATTAAAATGTTGTCAAAGAGGCACACCCATCCGATAAGTACTTGGTCAGATAACATACCTAAGGGCGTGTTTTTTTGCGGATGTGCATACCACTAGGGAAAAAACGGTGTATAATGCGTGATCAACCATGCAAATCATATCCGATGGTGACAATACTTTGCACACACCTCAACCTAGTGGAAACGGACTTGCGTGCAAACTAGAGCCCCCATCCGATAAGTACTAGTTTGAATAATACACCTAGGACTGTGTTTTTTCATGGTTGTGCATGACACCAAGGCAAAAACGGTGTTTTATGCTTGATCGACAATGCAAAGCATATCCGATGGGCACAATACTTTGCACACACCTTCAACTAGGTAGAATCAACTTACATGCAAAGTGGCACGCCCATCCCATAAGTGCTTGATTAGATAACATACCTAGCAGCGTGTTTTTTGACGGATGTGCATGACACTAGAGTAAAAATAGTATTTAATACTCGATTGACCATGCAAAGGATATCTGATGGGCACAATACTTTGCACACACTTTCAACTAGGTGGAATTGACTTACATGCAAAGTGGCATTCCCATCGCATAAGTGCTTGATCGGATAACACACCTAGGAGCGTGTTTTTTTACGGATGTGCATGGCACTAAGGCAAAAATGGTATTTACTACTCGATCGACCATGCAAAGCATATCCGATGGGCATAATACTTTTCTCATACCTCAACCTAGGTGGTATTAAAATGTTGTCAAAGAGGCACACCCATCCGATAAGTACTTGGTCAGATAACATACCTAAGGGCGTGTTTTTTTGCGGATGTGCATACCACTAGGAAAAAAACGGTGTATAATGCGTGATCAACCATGCAAATTATATCCAATGGTGACAATACTTTGCACACACCTCAACCTAGTAGAAACAAACTTGCGTGCAAATTGGAGCCCTTATCCGATAAGTACTAGTTTGAATAATACACCTAGGACCGTGTTTTTTCATGGTTGTGCATGACACTAAGGCAAAAACGGTGTTTTATGCTTGATCGACAATGCAAAGCATATCCGATGGGCACAATACTTTGCACACACCTTCAACTAGGTGGAATTAACTTACATGCAAAGTGGCACGCCCATCGCATAAGTTCTTGAACAGATAACACACCTAGCAGCGTGTTTTTTTACGGATGTGCATGGCACTAAGGCAAAAATGGTATTTAATGCTCGATCAACCATGCAAAGCATATCCTATGGGCACGATACTTTGCACACACCTTTAACTAGGTGTAATTGACTTACATGCAAAGTGGCACGCCCATCCCATAAGTGCTTGATTGGATAACATACCTATCAACGTGTTTTTTTACGGATGTGCATGACACTAGAGCAAAAATAGTATTTAATGGTCGATCGACCATGCAAAGCATATCGGATGGGCACAATACTTTGTACACACCTTTAACTAGGTGGAATTGACTTACATGAAAAGTGGCATGCCCATCGCATAAGTGCTTGATCAGATAACACACGTAGAAGTGTGTTTTTTACGGATGTGCATGGCACTAAGGCAAAAATGGTATTTAATGCTCGATCGACCATGCAAAGCATATCCGATTGGCACGATACTTTGCACACACCTTCAAATAGGTGGAATTGACTTACATGCAAAGTGGCATTCCCATCGCATAAGTGCTTGATTGGATAACACACCTAGCAGCGTGTTTTTTTACGGATGTGCATGGCACTAAGGCAAAAATGGTATTTAATGCTCGATCGACCATGCAAAGCATATCCAATGGGTATAATACTTTTCCTATACCTCAACTTAGGTCTTATTAAAATGTTGTCAAAGAGGCACACCCATCCGATAAGTACTTGGTCAGATAACATACCTAAGGGCGTCTTTTTTTTTGCGGATGTGCATACCACTAGGGAAAAAACGGTGTATAATGCGTGATCAACCATGCAAATCATATCCGATGGTAACAATACTTTGCACACACCTCAACCTAGTGGAAACGGACTTGCGTGCAAACTGGAGCCCCCATCCGATAAGTACTAGTTTGAATAATACACCTAGGACCGTGTTTTTTCATGGTTGTGCATGACACCAAGGCAAAAACGGTGTTTTATGCTTGATCGACAATGCAAAGCATATCCGATGGGCACAATACTTTGCACACACCTTCAACTAGGTAGAATCAACTTACATGCAAAGTGGCACGCCCATCCCATAAGTGCTTGATTAGATAACATACCTAGCAGCGTGTTTTGTGACGGATGTGCATGACAATAGAGTAAAAATAGTATTTAATACTCGATTGACCATGCAAAGGATATCTGATGGGCACAATACTTTGCACACAATTTCAACTAGGTGGAACTGACTTACATGCAAAGTGGCATTCCCATCGCATAAGTGCTTGATCGGATAACACACCTAGGAGCGTGTTTTTTTACGGATGTGCATGGCACTAAGGCAAAAATGGTATTTACTGCTCGATCGACCATGCAAAGCATATCCGATGGGCATAATACTTTTCTCATACCTCAACCTAGGTGGTATTAAAATGTTGTCAAAGAGGCACACCCATCCGATAAGTACTTGGTCAGATAACATACCTAAGGGCGTGTTTTTTTGCGGATGTGCATACCACTAGGAAAAAAACGGTGTATAATGCGTGATCAACCATGCAAATTATATCCGATGGTGACAATACTTTGCACACACCTCAACCTAGTGGAAAAGGACTTGCGTGCAAATTGGAGCCCTTATCCGATAAGTACTAGTTTGAATAATACACCTAGGACCGTGTTTTTTCATGGTTGTGCATGACACTAAGGCAAAAACGGTGTTTTATGCTTGATCGACAATGCAAAGCATATCCGATGGGCACAATACTTTGCACACACCTTCAACTAGGTGGAATCGACTTACATGCAAAGTGGCACGCCCATCCCATAAGTTCTTGATCGGATAGCATACCTAGCAGCGTGTTTTTTGACGGATGTGCATGACACTAGAGCAAAAATAGTATTTAATGCTCGATCGACCATGCAAAGCATATCCGATGGGCACAAAACTTTTTGTACGCCTCAACCTAGGTGGTATTGAAATGTTCGCAATGAGGCACACCCATCCGATAAGTAATTGGTTAGATAACACACCTAGCAGCGTGTTTTTTTACGGATGTGCATGGCACTAAGGCAAAAATGGTATTTAATGCTCGATCCACCATGCAAAGCATATCCGCCGATGGGCACGATACTTTGCACACACCTTCAACTAGGTGGAATAGACTTATATGCAAAGCGGCACGCGCATCCCATAAGTGCTTGATTGGATTACATACCTAGCAACGTGTTTTTTGACGGATGTGCATGACACTAGAGCAAAAATAGTATTTAATGCTCGATCGACCATGCAAAGCATATCCGATGGGCACAAAACTTTTCGTACGCCTTAACCTAGGTGGTATTGAAATGTTCTCAATGAGGCATACCCATTCGATAAGTACTTGGTCAGATAACACACCTAATGGTGTGTTTTTTTGCGGATGTGCATATCATTAGGAAAAAAATGGTGTATAATGCGTGATCGACCATGCAAATCATATCCGATGGTGACAATACTTTGCACGCACCTCAATGTAGTTAAAAAGGACTTGCGTGCAAAGTGGAGCCCCCATCTGATAACTACTTATTTGAATAACACACCTATGGCCGTGTTTTTATATGGTTGTGCATGACACTAAGGCAAAAACGGTGTGTTATGCTTGATCGACAATGCAAAGCATATCCGATGAACACAATACTTTGCACACACCTTCAACTAGGTGTAATTGACTTACATGCAAAGTGGCACGCCCATCACATAACTGCTTGATCAGATAACACACCTAGCAGCGTGTTTTTTTACGGATGTGCATGGCACTAAGGCAAAAATGGTATTTAATGCTCGATCGACCATGCAAAGCATATCCGATGGGCACGATACTTTGCACACACCTTCAAACTTGTGGAATAGACTTACATGCAAAGTGGCACGCCCATCCCATAAGTGCTTGATCGGATAACTTACCTAGCAGCGTGTTTTTTGACGGATGTGCATGACACTAGAGTAAAAAAAGTATTTAATGCTCGATCGACCATGCAAATGATATCCGATGGACACAAAACTTTTTGTATGCCTCAACCTAGGTGGTATTGAAATGTTCTCAATGAGGCACACCCATCCGATAAGTACTTGGTCAAATAACACACCTAATGGCGTGTTTTTTTGTGGATGTGCATATCATTAGGAAAAAAATGGTGTATAATGCGTGATCGACCATGCAAATCATATCCGATGGTGACAATACGTTGCATGCACCTCAATGTAGTTGAAACAAACTTGCGTGCAAAGTGGATCCCCCATCTGATAAGTGCTTATTTGAATATCACGCCTATGGCCGTATTTTTATATGGTTGTGCATGACACTAAGGCAGAAACGGTGTGTTATGCTTGATCGACAATACAAAGCATATCCGATGAACACAATACTTTGCACACACCTTCAACTAGGTGTAATTGACTTACATGCAAAGTGGCACGCCCATCGCATAAGTGCTTGATCAGATAACACACCTAGCAGTGTGTTTTTTTACGAATGTGCATGGCACTAAGGCAAAAATGGTATTTAATGCTCGATCAACCATGCAAAGCATATCGGATGGGCACGATACTCTGCACACATCTTCAAATAGGTGTAATTGACTCACATGCAAAGTGGCATTCCCATCGCATAAGTTCTTGATCGGATAACACACCTAGGAGCGTGTTTTTTTACGGATGTGCATGGCACTAAGGCAAAAATGGTATTTAATGCTCGATCGACCATGCAAAGCATATCCGATGGGCATAATACTTTTATTATACCTCAACCTAGGTGGTATTAAAATGTTGTCAAAGAGGTACACCCATCCGATAAGTACTTGGTCAGATAACATACCTAAGGGCGTGTTTTTTTGCGGATGTGCATACCACTAGGGAAAAAACGGTGTATAATGCGTGATCGACCATGCAAATCATATCTGATGGTGACAATACTTTGCACACACCTCAACTTAGTTGAAACAGACTTGCATGCAAACTGGAGCCCCCATCCGATAAGTACTAGTCTGAATAACACATCTAGGACTGCGTTTTTTGACGAATGTGCATGACACTAAGACAAAAACGGTGTTTTATGCTTGATCGACAATGCAAAGCATATCCAATGGGCACAATACTTTGCACACACCTTCAACTAGGTAGAATCAACTTACATGCAAAGTGGCATGCCCATCCCATAAGTGCTTGATCATATAACATACCTAGCAGCGTGTTTTTTGACGGATGTGCATGACACTAGAGTAAAAATAGTATTTGATGCTCGATTGACCATGCAAAGGATATCCAATGGGCACAAAACTTTTTTTACGCCTCAACCTAGGTGGTATTGAAATGTTCTCAATGAGGCACACCCATCCGATAAGTACTTGGTCAGATAACACACCTAATGGCGTGTTTTTGTGTGAATGTGCATATCATTAGGGAAAAAATGGTGTATAATGCGTGATCGACCATGCAAATCATATCCGATGGTGACAATACTTTGCACGCACCTCAATGTAGTTAAAACGGACTTGCGTGCAAAGTGGAGCCCCCATCTGATAAGTACTTATTTGAATAACACACCTATGGCCGTGTTTTTATATGGTTGTGCATGACAGTAAGGCAGAAATAGTGTGTTATGCTTGATCGACAATGCAAAGCATATTGGATGGGCACAATACTTTGCACACACCTTCAACTAGGTGGAATTGACTTACATGCAAAGTGGCATTCCCATCGCATAAGTACTTGATCGGATAACACACCTAGCAGCGTGTTTTTTTTATGGATGTGCATGACAGGAGCAAAAATAGTATTTAATGCTCGATGGACCATGCAAAGCATATCCGATGGGCACAACACTTTTTGTACACCTCAACTAGGTGGAATTGACTTACATGCAAAGTGGCACCCGCATCCCATTAGTGCTTGATTGGATAACGTACCTAGTAGGCTCATGTTTTTTGACGGATGTGCATGACACTAGAGCAAAAATAGTATTTAATGCTTGATTGACCATGCAAAGGATAACTTGGCATGTCCATCTGATGAGTACTTGATCGGATAACTTCTCCCACTAATAAATTAAGTACTAATCAAAAATTATAATAAATAAGTAGATTATTAAAAAGAGACTAATATTTATGCTCTATTTATGTAATTGTTGCCACTGCAGCTTGCTTGCGAAGGACTCTCACAAAGGAGATGGCTATAGATTTTGTTCCAGGGATGGATGTGATTTTATGTAGCAAAAGAGAAGTAGTTGCATTTGCTACAATCCATGATAGTGATCCCAATTCACTTTGCCACTTTCGAAGACTTGGCGAAGATAAGGTAGCAGTTACTGTATCAAAGATTCTTAGCGCACATGTTGAGCTAAAGTATAAATGTGGAGATATGGAAACACTTGGAGATGTTATGCCCTACAATACATCCAACAAATCATTTATAGCATGGGACAAAGATGAGACTTATGCAACAGACATTATCAAGAATACAAAGTGCACCACCTTGGATTTTACTATAGGGGACATTTTACAAATGAGATCATTTGCAAATAAGATTGTAGCAGAAGGTGAAGTATTGGGATTTGAACAAGTGGAGCAATGGTCATTTGCACAGATGAGGATTCTAAAAGTCACTGATGATGGTATGGTTGATAACATAACATCCTTATGTGATCCCTACTATGAGGTAGGCAAGAATATGAGATGGAGCATGCAATTTTTAAACATGAGAAAGAGGCACGTGGTTTTCAATGATAAAGACAATGCATACTACAATATCAAAGGACCTAAAAAGCGTGCCCATGTGCCAGGCTCTATCACTTCAAATGTGGATGATTTCAATATACTCAATTATAGAAGTGACATCTTATCTGGAGTGGATGAGTTCATTGGTTCCAAGAAACAAAATGATTTTAGAAGCGAAGCCTTATCTGGGGTGGATGAATTCTTGCACAATGAGAAGGGCAAAGGTTTCAATAGCGATGTCTTGCCAAGTGTGGATGAGTTCATGCATATTAACAAACCTGGTGTCAATCAAGGTTGTGGATTTGTGAAAGCCATGCAAGATGTCCCAATGAGTGATGTTCTCTCAGGAGTGGAAGAGTTTCAAGGTTCTCAATACTCTCGTAGAATATTGAATTCATTGAATGGTCCTAAGAGTATGTTAAAAATGAGGATGAGATCAACAGAGGATTATTCAGTATTTAACTTTGATTGTGATATGAACAAGGATGCAACGACCAATCATGGATGCTTGGTTACAAACAAATGTGAGGAGAAGAAGTGCATAAATACAGATAACAATGTGCACGAGGAACGAAAACGGTCATACATATGCATGAAGAGAAAGAGAATCCAGGCAGATCCACAAAAGCAACCAAAGAGGAAGAGAGTAATGAAGGAGGAGAACATGTTAAATGCATTGGGATATCTATGTTGCAAGCGAAGATGTATGCGCTTCATTGATCTTGCAGACATCAGGGAATGTAGAGGACACGTGTGGCAAAGAAGGGGAAGCGAAAGAAATGAATACCTTCTCACAAGTCTCTCTTGCTTTCTTCAGAATGGCAATAAAAGGCTAAGTTCAAGACAAAAGGTAAAACCTCTCGTAAATGGAAAAAGGATTTGCAATAAGGCATATCGCAATATTACTGGATTATCCCATGGTACATATTGGGATTTAGTCACCAAGGCAAAGGGCGGCAACAAATTTAGCATTCACGGTAATAGAGGAAGGTCCAAATCAAGAATCTCAACTGTCAGGGCAGCAGAAATTTTGCAAGACTTCATACATGAAAATGCTTTGCCTCAACCCCATATATCTACCAAACTCCCTAACGGTGACGCGATCACTGAAATGCACCTTCCAATGGGCTTGACAAAGCTCGAAGTATTTGACTCTATTGCAGAAAAGCAAAGGCAAAGAGGGGATGCTGTAGCTTCTTCTCATACTTTGTATACTCTTTGGAAGAAGAACTTTGGATATGTTAAAATCCCAAGGAGGCAAAAAATGTCAAAGTGCAATGTCTGTGATGATTTAAAGCGAGCGATTGAGAGTGCAACATGTCCAAATCAAAGGGAATTATACAAAAAAAACCGAAAATCTCATCATGACCTTATTCGACATTCCAGACAAAAATATGCATTTTGGAAGGAGCAAGCTATTTCGCATCCTGATGACTACATGTGCCTTATTGTAGATGGCATGAATCAGAATACAACAACATTGCCTCGTTTTGTTGCCACTCCACCTAAATTACAAGAAAAGCACTTTCTAAAGACACATCTATGTGGAGTGTTAGTACATGGAATTAAGTTCTTTGCAGATATATGGATTGATTCCTTGCATCTACATGATAGCAATCAAGTTGTAACATCTATTATGAAGGCAATTCGCAATGTACATGCAGAAAAAGGTCGCCTGCCACCGACTTTGAGAATACAAGCTGATAATTGCTGGTGAGAAAATAAGAATGTACTCATGTTTGCCTTCTGCTCCATGCTAGTTGCTCATCGAATCTTCAATGAGGTCGAATGTGGATTTTTGTATGTTGGGCATACACATGAGGATATCGATAAGGTTTTTAGCACAGTCTCAAGGGAGCTTAAATGCAAGGATGTGGAGACAATAGATGACTTGGTAAGAAGATGTGGCAGGCAAGTTGGTGGTCGTAAGGAAAGTACGATATGTGAGAGGCTCGAAAGAATGTATGATTGGAAGAGCTTCATTCTACCTTTCATACAAACGGGTGGTGATGCATTGATGGGTCATACCAATCCACACTACTTTTGTTTTTTTTTTAAAGATGAAAAACCCGTAATGCAATGGCAACAGTATTCTCATGATACAAAATGGGAACCTGAAGAACCTTACAGTCTCTTAACTTCAATTCCCAGCAAGGAAAGGTATCCAACATGGGCTCCTATACAAGAATTTAATGAGAGGTCTAATTGTGAAATAGATGGATTAAAAGCATTTATTACATACAAAGAGGAAATGCTCCAGAGATATCCTGATTCGAAGCCTACTTGGAGAGAACACACTACCACTGTAATTAACAAGACACGAAATTTAATAAAGGACCTTGAGAGAATGCGAGGCTCAAAGGATGTCAAGGAAGAATGCAATATGTTTTGGCCAAATGTTCATAACGATTTGCGCCTAACTCCAGTCTTTGAAAATGATTTTGTATCATTACTCCCACGTCCATATTGTGGACCGAAGAAGAGAGAGTTTATGCCACAAGTAGATATAGAGGTTGATTGTCTTGTTGTGGTTCGGCCATCGGATGATGAATATGAGAATGTGAAGTTTTGGGTTGCAAAAGTAGTTGATGTGCAAAGAGATGACCAAGGGAGAGCTACAACATTTACAGGGGTATGGTATGAGCCAAAGGGCAGGAAGGAGAATATGGATAACAACACATTATATACTAATTGTATAATGAAGGAGTGGGTCCCAAATGATGAAGCAGTCTCTCAAGTTTCGACGGAGACAATCATAGTGTCTTGGCATTCAAGGGCAAAGAAATCAAAGAAGCACATGGGATATGAGGTAGAAGGAAAAATAAAAATACCACAACAAACTATTTTGCATATACACGAATTTTTAAGGATGCTCGCCATGGAGGAAGTAGAAGGAGATAGCGCAAATAAAGAATGTCCATGATTAAAGCTTTGTATTGAAGTCCATTGATTCAGAAGGATTTTATTTGGGTACTAGGCAAGGAGCCAATCCAAGACAATTATAATCAGAGTCATCACCTTGTATGTCAAATGAGAGTCAAAATATGCACTGGATATCACCCAAGGGTCAAGGCTTGCCAAGACAATAGGGAGTTAATGCAGATGGCACCTGGTAAGGGACTATCACATTGAGCAATAAGACAATGGGGAGTCAATGCACCCAAGGGGCAAGGCTTGGCAAGATAACTTGTGGGAGTTAATGCAGATGGCACCTGTATTTTGCACTGGATGTCACCCAAGGGTCAAGGCTTGGCAAGACAATAGGGAGTTAATGCAGATGGCACCTGGCAAGGGACTATCGCATTGAGCAATAAGACAATGGGGAGTCAATGCACCCAAGGGGCAAGACTTGGCAAGACAAGCCTAGGTCAAATTATGCAGATGGCAACTAGCAAGGGACTGTCGTGACATTGAGCAATAAGACAATGGGGTGTCAAATTATGCAGATGGCACGAATTGAGGCTCTTTAAGAGCAACAATTTAAATTGTAAACATATGTTCAATCTATATCATTTTGGATATAAAGACTCTAGCTAAGAGCAACGTCTCTCAATGTAATCATATACATAAAGCTACAATTGCTATTATCCCTCTTTGGTCTTATGGCATCATGTCTTCTTTCTATTTATTAAAAGTTTTGTTAAATTTTGTGCATATTGCCGAGTGACAATGTTATTTTCATGAAATATTTAAGTCTCCTTTCATGGATTTATAAATTTATCACGTCAACGAAAAACGTCAAGGAAAAATATTTAAAATAATTAAATTAACAAATAACTTAGATATAGCTAGAATTTCTAATATAGGATTATTTCAAATTCTTGCATGTTGGTGCAAAAGATAGATTGAAAAAACAATATTTGTATGTGAATATGATAGAGCCACAAAGTGAACTTTTGATTTGGGAAGGAAAAACGTCAAGGAAAAATATTAAAAATAATTAAATTAACAAATAACTTAGATATAGCTAGAATTTCTAATATAGGATTATTTCAAATTCTTGCATGTTGGTGCAAAAGTATAGATTGAAAAAACAATATTTTTATGTGAATATGACAGTGCCACAAAGTGAACTTTTGATTTGGGAAGAAACTTTTTAGAAAGTAAAATTTTGATTTGGAAAGGATATTTTCATAAAGTAAAGTTTTCATTTGGAAGGATTTTTGGGCTTCGTCCAAAAACAACACAAAAAGTCCAAAATTAATGAAATAGGTGTTGTAAAGAATTTGAATTTTCTTCTCAAAATTAGAACTATTTATATGAAGGTGTGGCTTGAGCCACACCTTCACAAGAAGCATTCCTTATGTGAAGGCGTGGTGTGAGCCATATGTGGAGAGGAATCTACATAATTTTTCCATTTTTACTCTAAACAAGCTACAAGTTTAAAAAAAAGTTGAGATGTGGCTTCAACCATACGTTCACAAAGGGATCCCTAGGCGAACGTGTGGCATTTGAGAGGAACACACTTATTGCTTAATTTTGCATTCTTATTTGAAATGAGAGTTGAGATGTGGTGTACCCCATATTTCCATAATTGTACCCTCATATGGCATACACCATATGTTCCATAATTGTACCTTTATATGGTGTATGTCATATGTTCCATAATTTTCACTTCATTTTGGATTTCTTCGAGAGCTAAGCCCCACGTTGGAAGCCTTCTTCTCACAAAGTAGTAGGAGAAGAATGAGGGGGAAGAGTAACATCGCTCTTTATATATTACTAACCCCTAGCTTCTACAAATTTCTAACATTTAAAAAAAACTCTTCTCGGCAATTCTCCTCTCCTCCACTCACTGTCACCAATAGCACTCTTTCCTCTCATATCATATCATATCCTCTCGTTTCCCCTAATATCATATTATATCCTCTCCTCTCCCTTCCACTCTACCTTTCCTCTCCCCTTCTGCCCCGGCTCGTTCGCCTCTCCCTCCTATTCTTTCCTTCTCCCCCTCCCTCCTCTCTCTGCTTGTCCTCGCCCTCCTCTCCACTCCCTCTCCTCCCCTTGGCATCGCCCTCCTCTCCCTTTCTTCTCTCTCTCTCTCTCTCTCTCTCTCTCTCTCTCTCTCTCTCTCTCTCCTCTCCCTCATCCTCTCACTCATTGTCATTCCTGACCCCCTTCTCCCTCACTCTCACTCATCGCCCTATCTCCCTCTCTTTTCTCCCATCCCTTTTGCCCCTCTCTGCTTGACCTCTCCCTTGCTCTCCCTCTCATTCATCTCCCCTTGACCTCCCTCCTCTCCTTCCCTCTCACTCCTCTCTTCCCTCCACTCGGCCTCTCCCTCCTCTTCCTCTCTTCTTTCAATTCAGTCTCACCCTTCTCTCCCTCTCATTCCTATCCTCTCCTCTCCATCCTCTCCCTCTTACCTCCACTTGGTATTTCTCCCTCCTCTCCCTCTCCTCTCCCTCTCTCCTCACTCGGCCTCGCTTCCCCCGGTGTTGGGATCAGGTTCAAGATTTGTTGAAATATTTTTATAATTTTGACAAGGTTAGAGGTAGTGGAAGGGGCCGAGGGTGGAGCCTATGTTGGATGAGGGTGGAGGAGATTGGAGGTGGTGGGAGGGGGCCGGGGTGATGGCGGAAGTGAGAGAGGGAGAGAGAGAGAGAGAGGAGTGCCCATGATATAGCTACCTATACACTAAGTTGTATTGAACATAAACATGAATATATACATGAGTAACCCCTTAGGTTTAGGGTTAGGGTTTGCCCCTATGCCCTATGTAGATGGTGCAATTTACACCATCCTCAACACCCCCTCTCAAATTGCACTGGGTAAGTAGAAGGTGCATGTACAAATCGTTTTTGTGTTTTTTGTTTGGTGCATATGCTAGCATCCAAAACTAAAGTAGTATGTGCATGTGTGAGCACAATGACCACATAGCGGAAGCATGTACAATGAGTACAACTTATGATCCTATACATAATGTGGATTTCCCCCTCTTAAGTTGTGGATCATCCTTCACCTTTGGGAACAAATCCCAAGAGATAGGCTGAAGGGAAGAGGAAGGAAATATGCAGAAAGTAAAGTCCACCTAGATCAAAGACTGGTCGATCAAAAGATGACTGCGTGTATGGATGTGTACAAAGAACATGTCATAAGTCATCATGGATTGTGCAGCTAGTTTGCAGAAGAGGCATCTGGATGTGAGGCTAGTCGATGTAGCGATGGAGAAAGAATCTAATAGGTTGTGACATACGAGGGCATCACCAATCCAAAAGAACTGATAATAATTGCGGATGTATGTTGCAGTAGAACTATGATCTCTGTCGAATGATGTGGTGTCGAAGAAGACTGCAAAGTCAGTGTGGACAGAGTGATCTAAGGGTTGAAAATTTGGGGCTGAAGGTGCAAATATGATATGTTGCTCTACTGATGAAGAATAGGCTTGTAAAACTGACAAGGTATGACAACCTGTCAAACCTATATGCTCAACTATCATGAGATGAAGGTCGTCTAATGTGTGCATGGCTAAACATCCATCAGCATGGGATGTAGCATATGTCATAGGCTTGTCGAGAAGGAGTTGACAGTATAAAGGCCTAGAAGCCTGAAATACAACTGAAAAAACATATGATGTCCCCGAGGAATATGAGGTGTCGAATGCTGATGTAGGGAGTGATATGAAGTCGTGGATCCAACCACTAATTTTCATCAAGTATGGTCTGTATTATGACAACCATAAGTGCCTGCTGAAACACTGAGTCTCCCCAGGTTTTGCTATGGCTAAACCTGATGATATCTGTTGCACTAGGGACAACCGCACTAATGCATAAATATCCTTGTGTTGAGGAATTATCTCTACTGATGATCGAAAGAGGTGGTGATCATTGGATCCAAGGGTGCTGCAATGCAGCAAAATTGAGCTGATGCTAGAATGTCCTAAAGATTGATCTAATGATCTGTACTGCTAATGGAAACCATATCCAAGGTATGCTCCGTATCAAAGGTGAAAGCATTAGTGACGATGCTCAAATGGAATCACCTAAGGAGGTAGATGCGATGTGACATGTATCTTTGTATGCAGCTAGAGATGTGAGTGCCTCATACACTACAAGGCATAGGCCATTTTTCGAAGAAAATACCGATGCTTTTTACATTAAATTTTTTTTTTTTCACGGGTGCAAATGTCGCTATAAGTGTTGCTAAAAGCGTCGAAAAAGGACCGTCACTATATAGCGACACTGGCAAACGTCGCTATATAGCAACGATACAAACGTCGCTATATAGCGACACTGTTAATCATCGTTATATAGCGACACTGGTAAACGTCGCTATATAGCAACACTGGTAAACGTCGCTATATAGCGACGATTAACAGAAGTAAAAAAAAAGGGTTAGTGGGGCTAAACAGGGCTTCCTTTTGGCCCTATTTAGCCCCACTAATCCTTTTTTTTTTAAATAATTACAAAAGAAAGTTTTTTATAACAAAATTTCCCTTGCCTGTAGGGTGATACAAAATTGTTCTTGTGAAATGATGAGTAACAAAAGCATATACATGTCGGACATATACAACAGTGTTTGTAACAAAATTACCCTTTCGAAAGGGCGATACAAAATTGCTCAAACAAGCGGATATACAAAATGCTACTACCACTACTACTCATCCGAATCCGAATCATCCTCGTCTTGTTGGCCTGTTCCTTGGTCCTCGACACCTGCGTCTTCTCCCTCATCCTCACCACCTGCGTCTGATCCTTGGCCCTGTTGATCGCTCGCCTCCGATGATGGGACGCTTGAGCTTTGACCCTAAGAGTGAACCATATAAATCGAAAATTAGATTGGAACTTAAATTAAAAAGTGAGATTACAAGTAGGAGTAAACTTATACCGTGCGAGCAGCCACCTCAGCGCAATCGACCGTTGCTCCCATTGTCTCTTGCTCAATGAACCACGGCTTTGTTCCTATCCGAAATACGCGTCGCATCTCTGCATCTGTAGGAAGACGACCCATTGCAGCTTGCTGTGGATCCAATTTACGAGAGTTAGAGTTAGCTAAAGTGCATGTAATATATGTAAGTAAAACAAATAGAATAATACATTAAATGAGAAGAAGTAGACTTACCACGGTTGCCTCGAATGCATACCATCCGCCTGCACCAAAGTGCGAAGTACCTACGATGTCCAGCCGTCTCTTCGCAGCCCTCCTCTGACCCTCGAACATTTCGGGATGGTCCCTATGTTGCTTCTTGAAGTACTTCCAATCAGCTTTGTCTGCCCAGCTGGGTTTAGCCAACCCCTTTGTGATGGAAGTATGCAAGGTTGATCTACGATGCTTCAGGACCAAACCCATGAGCTCTCGCATATAATCGTCATTAAACTCCACATTTGGAGGATTAGGGTATCTTTGTTTTAACTCATCAATCACCACCTGCTTCTTTTGGGCATCTTGATACCGCCAATCGGTATTTATGCCACTCTTGAAGTGATGACTCATCAACCTCCTCATGGCGGCCATCACTGCTTTGCCCTTTTTATCTTCTATTATCTCTTCGGCAGATGTGATTTGATAGGAGAGATCCCCTGATGAGTAAGGGGGACTGAGGTAGTAGAGTCTGAAGGAGTGGAAGCTACGCGAGCGCTTCCAGAGCGAGGAGTAGCAGTGGGAGTAGGAGAGGGAAAGGGACCTGATTGATACTGTGTCTCCGGACCAAGTGGAGACCTAAAGGGGCGTGAGTGTGCTGACTCGTCTACATCTCCCGAGTCAGCACAACATGAGCCGCCCATCCTACTCTTCCTTCCCTTGCAAGAGGCATGCGTAGGTGATGATCCCGCGGTCGAAGGGGCGCGAGGGGATGGCTGGGCAGTACGTCCACCCGTCGGTGTAGGGAAGGAATTGCTGAGGTCCTCTGAGAGAGCAGAGAGAAGAATCTTGCTACCTCCTCATCGCTCATCTGCGCTACAAACTCGTCGGGACTCCCGACAAAGCCATGCGCGGCTAGCAAAGGAGTTCCCCGAGGGGTAGTCGCAGTGCTACATGGAAGAGGAGTCGGACCAGGGGTAGTCGTAGTGCTAGGTCCGAGAGGAGTCAGGGACCAGGGGTAGTCCTCGGGGTAGTCGCCTGAGAGGAATCAAAGTCCTCTGGAGCATATAGATCATGAGCTCTCCTCCTGCGAGGCTATCCGTACTCGTCGGATGAGCGACGTGATCCCATGTCTAACATAGACACAAACACGAAAACAAAAAACAAAAAAACAAACATAAGCATAGGCATAGGCATAGGCATAGGCAAGAAGAAAGAAGAGGGAAAGGAAAGAAGAGGGAAAGGAAAGAGGGAAAGGAAAGAAGAGGAAAAGGAAAGAGAAGAGGAAGAAAAGGGAAATAGAGAATAAGAGTTATAGAGAATAAGCTCATGCTTATGCTTATGCAAAAATAGAGAATGAGAGAAGGGGGAAATAGAGAAGGGGAAAGAGATGAGGGGGAATGAGAGAAGCATAAGCATAATCTTATGCGGAAATAGAGAATGAGAGAAGCATAAGCTCATGCTTATGCTTCTCTCATTCTCTATTTCCGCATAAGCTCATGCATAAGCATAAGCTTATGCGGAAATAGAGAAATAAAGAAGGGGGAAACTTAAGCATAAGCTCATGCTCATGCATGAGCATAAGCATGAGCTTATGCTAACATAAGCATAAGCTTATGCTCATGCATGAGCATGAGCTTATGCGAATGAGAGAAGGGGGAAATAGAGAAGGGGGAAAGAGATGAGGGGGAATGAGAGAAGCATAAGCATGAGCTTATGCTTCTCTCATTCTCTATTTTCGCATAAGCTCATGCATGAGCTTATGCTTCTCTCATTCTCTATTTCCACATAAGCTCATGCATGCGGAAACTTAAGCATAAGCTCATGCTCATGCATGAGCATAAGCATGAGCATAAGCATGAGCTTATGCTCATGCTTATGCTTAAGCATAAGCATATGCATAAGCTCATGCTTATGCTCATGCATGAGCATGAGCTTGAGCTTATGCTTATGCTTATGCTTAAGCTTAAGCATAAGCTCATGCTTATGCTCATGCATGAGCATGAGCTTATGCGAATGAGAGAAGCATAAGCATAAGCTCATGCTTATGCTCATGCATGAGCATGAGCTTATGCGAATGAGAGAAGGGGGAAATAGAGAAGGGGCAAAGAGCACGAGCTTATGCTTCTCTCATTCTCTATTTCCGCATAAGCTCATGCATAAGCATGAGCTTATGTGAGAATAGAGAATGAGCTTATGCGGAAATAGAGAATGAGAGAAGCATAAGCATGAGCTAATGCTTATGCGGAAACAGAGAAATAAAGAAGGGGGAAACTTAAGCATATGCTTATGCTTATGCTTAAGCATTAGCATAAGCATAAGCTCATGCTTATGCTCATGCATGAGCATGAGCTTATGTGAAATAGAGAAGGGGAAAAGAGATGAGGGGGAATGAGAGAAGCATAAGCATAAGCTTATGCGGAAATAGAGGATGAGCTTATGCGGAAATAGAGAATGAGAGAAGCATAAGCATGAGCTTATGCTTCTCTCATTCTCTATTTCCGCATAAGCTCATGTATAAGCATAAGCTTATGCGGAAATAGAGAAAGAAAGAAGGGGGAAACTTAAGCATAAGCTCATGCTCATGCATGAGCATCAGCTTATGCGAATGAGAGAAGGGGGAATGAGATGAGGGGGAATGAGAGAAGCATAAGCATAAGCTTATGCGGAAATAGAGAATGAGCTTATGCGGAAATAGAGAATGAGAGAAGCATAAGCTTCTCTCATTCTCTATTTCCGCATAAGCTCATGCTTATGCATAAGCTTATGCGGAAATAGAGAAATAAAGAAGGGGGAAACTTAAGCATAAGCTCATGCTCATCCATGAGCATAAGCATGAGCTTATGCTTATGCTTATGCTTATGCTTAAGCATTAGCATAAGCATAAGCTCATGCTTATGCTCATGCATGAGCATGAGCTTATGTGAATAAGAGAAGGGGGAAATAGAGAAGGGGGAAAGAGAGAAGGGGGAATGAGAGAAGCATAAGCATAAGAGAATAAGAGGGAAAGGAAATAGAGAATAAGAGGGAAAGCAAAGAGAGAAGGGAAAAGAGATGAGGGGGAAATAGAGAAGGGGGAAAGAGAGAATAAGAGAAGAGGGAAAAAAGAGAAGGGGGAAAAAGGAGAAGGGGGAAAAAAGAGAATAAGAGAAGGGGGAAGAAGGAAAGAGTGGGACGGGAAGAGAGTGTTCCTACGCCCATCACTGCAGTTAGCGCTTAAGGCGCTAGCTGCAGGCCAATGCAAATAACAAAAATAATAAATGGAAAAAAGAGGAAGCACTTACCTGAAATAGTATGTCCCGCTCGGTGTAGTGGACTAGCCCTACAAAAGAGAGAAAACAACCCATTTTTTCAAATAAGATGTTAGTGGAAGGAGGAGATTACAAAAGCAACTTCTTGAAGGGAGGAGATTGAGGAGACAAGGAAAGGACGAGATTGAGGAGACAAGGAGAAAGAGAAGGAAAAGAGATATATAGAAAAAAGAGGTGAGTTTTCTTTCTTTCTTGAAATCTCGTTTTTTTTTTCAATCCTTTCAATGTTGAAAGGGAATCAAAGATACCTCTTTTGCCTAGCACTCCGACTGCAGCTGAAGCCTTGGTGTACCTGATGTGGAAAATTCAGATCCTTGAGGCAAAGTTGGAAAGTAAAGAAAAAGAAAAAGAAAAGGATGAGGCAAGAATTGCAGCCATTGAAAAGAGAGTCACGTATGATTGTGGAGTCATGGCTAACTTCACACAAGATAGCCGAGCAAGTGCTTCGGATACCAATCTTCTCTCCTCACAGTTGGATTATTGTGGAACCATGCGCGACATCTATGAAATTGATTTCAGACGATTTACTATTTTCATTCTTGATGTAAAATGGTTTAGAACTACTTACAATGGTCCCCATGCGACAGTGAGAAAAGCTCGAGAAAAGATAGTAGCGGTCTCTTTGCAATAGACTCCACCAAACATTGGACCGATGAAAGTGATACTTTTGTTCTTCCCGAGCACTGTGAGCAGGTGCATACTAATGATTTAATTAGTCGAAGCTTTCATTTTTAAAGTCCATTGATACATGTACTTGAGCATAATTTCATATATATAATTGATGACATTTGGCACCCATCTTCAATATAGGTGGTTTTTCATCCGGATCGTTCTGATCCAAGATGGTGGTACGTGATCCAAGTTGCACCACGAAGTACGTGATCCAAGTTGCGGGTACGTGATCCAAGATGGATATGGAGATGCTACTACCAATGCCGGATCCAATTGATGAATCTAGCGAAGAAGATGTAGATCACCATATGAGCCAAGAGGAAGATGCGCATAATGACATCGCACGGGAGGAGGATGGAGATCATGATATTGACGAAGAAGACAACAATCATCAAGATCAATCACCACACTTAAGCTTTATTGAAGAAGATGATCAAATACTTTTAGGTGAACGTACGATGCTAGAGTACGATGATGATATAGGAGATCAACTCGGTATAGAGTTGGAGATAGACTTGCTTGGCGCCTTAGACCTGGCTCAAGATGAAACAGTTGATGTAAATGCTCTTATTTGATTTTTCTCATCTCAAACTTGGACATGAATATATGAGCTTCAAAGGCTTGATGTACATGCTCTCATTTTTTTATTCTCTATGAGCTCAAACATGTATGAAAATTTTAAAAAATTTGTCATTGGAAAAAACTAACTTTTAAGGCCTATATAAAAAAAAAAACCTCTCTGTAAAAACATCGCTATATAGTGACTTTTGAAAGTCGCTATATAGCGACTTTTAGCAACAGTCGCTATATAGCGACGATTTAGGAAACCCGCTTTTCATTCCGACGATTAACGCTAAGCGGGCGCTAAACGTCGGTACGTAAACGTCGCAATAGGATCCGTGTGTAGTAGTGATACTGAGAACTTACCTGTTGTAAGGCTGCATGATCAATGGTGAACTCTTACTCTATATCTGCATCTGATGTAATAATAAATGGAGTCGGATCCATGCATGAAGATGATGGATGTGCATCATAAGAATTAGACTGTGCCAATGTCGATGGGACTGCCTTGTGCTAAGGGCTTACCATCAAGTATGCCTCATGCTGAGGGCTTATTGCTAAATGTGCCTCATGTTGAGGGCTTACCATTAAATGTGTATGATAAAAAACTGCGGGTTGATCCATGCTAACATGTGGAACATCTGTGTCCACTCACTCAAGGCCGAGTTTGCATCATAAACACCATGGTACATATCCTGTGGCAATAAATGTTGAAGAAGGTTCTCTTTCCACTCACAAATCTTGTTCAGAGTCACGACTGGTGTATCATCAACTACATGATGTGAATAACTCCATGCTAGAGGCGGTTAGGTGCTCTGTGCATACCATGAGAGTGTCTACCCATGAGAACACTGTGTGAGAGCTGCCACTAGGGGGTTTAAGATAAACTGTCAAAACCAAGTCATGTGAGATCAATTGTGTATGCCAAAGATCAAGCCTGTAGTGAAAGTGATGACAACTATGCGTTGGAAGTAGCCAAGAGGATGTACAAGGCTAATATGTATGTGCAGGAACCAATGCCAAAAATAGTCAACAAGTGTGACTTTACATGGGCGGCATGTATGCATGTAAAGAAGCATGCAACAATCCTTAATCCAAGAGAGGGATAACTTTGCCAAGTGTCACCAGTCGTGATGAATTGCTGAATGCCAAGATAACTGAACTAGTGTCAGATGATAGATCCGATGGGGCTGTCACCGCTAGGAACTAATTGGGTAATGTGGCAATGGCTGACTTAGCTTGGTGGATTTGGATCTCCTCTATGGTGGTGCTAGTCTACAGCTAGACTACATGTCAAAGAGTCAAATACAACAAAATGAGTTTTAGTTCATTCATTTTATGTGTTGGATGCACTGCAATGGATCACGAGGTGGTTTCAATAATGAAGATTCAGTTATTCTTACTTGTGGATAAGTAATATGGCTGAATTGAGGTGCTCAGTGCGTAGAGCACAATTTGGCAATCATTCTTGGTTTTTGGATAACCGCAAAATTCCTCTGGATCAAAAGTTATGGCTCCCAGAAGGATGGTGAAACTTTGATCACAAGAGAGGGAAAAATGATGATGACATGTGATGATGTGGCAATGTGACATGGCAATGGTGGTCCCATGCTACTTACAAGGTGTTCTTGTGAAGAGAATACAGTGCTTAGAAGGGGACTACCACGTGGCCTTGAGGAGGTGGCATGTTGACTAGGCAGACAAGGATGATGTGGCAATTGTGGATGAGGCTACCACGTGGCATAGTCTTAACCAGACTTATTAACTCATGGTTCATTGAACCTGACCAAGGTTCAAGCTTATCTTTGACGTGTTAGTTGGCCCAAGCTTAACTTACCAGAGTTAGTCTCCACCACCCTATCTCCTCACGGCTCGGTTAACTTGTGCCACATGTCATTTCTCAAGGTGGGGGAACCTTGGAGATGAGCTATGGCGACGATAGAGGTGAAGGCATCGATGGTGCTAAGTCGAAGCATGATGTGGAGGAATTGAGAGTCTAGAGCTTTCTTTTCTTGTGGTTGTCAAAGAGACTGCAGTGAGTCCGAGCATTCAAAGATGGCATTGGATGCCGCCGTGCTAGTCATTGTTTGAAGGAGGTGTTGTGCATGGGCATTGGGCGTGGATGCGGGGTCTGTTTTCCCATGTTGTTGCTTTTTCTGCAGCTACTAGTCACTGTTGTAGGAGGCATTGGGTGGCATGGAAGCTGTGCTAGCGGCGGTCGGTGGAGATGCGCTTGAGAGCCGATGCTCGTGACCTAGTGGAGTTAGGAGCTGGAGCTTGGTTGGAGGCGTGCAGAAGGCTCTTCGCAGGAGTTAGCATTGTAGCATCTGCTGTGAGTCAACTGTTGGTGGCTGGGTCATGGATCTAGTTGCAGTTGAGCTTTTGTGAGGAGGTGTTGAAGCTTGGCATGTAGGGACGTTGCACATCGTGTGCCGATCGTTGGCTTCGCTTGTCGATGGCACTGTAGCAGAGTCGTGGAAGTGGAGACTCGTTATATAGGCGGTTGACTTGCTGTTACAGCTATGGCAGAGCATTGATGGCGGCTTTGAGCTTCGATGGTGGCCTTCTGTGAAGTTTTTGAAGCGAGTAATTGGTGGAGCTTTAAGGTTGAGGACGTTATGGCTATGGAAGGAGCCGACTGTGGAGATCAGCTTGCAAGCCCTGAAGCTTGGAGAGCTAAGCTGGTGTAGATGGCATTGGAGGAGGCTCGCTGGAGGTCGTTGATGAGCAGGTAGTTGAAGACCAGGAGCTATTGTCGGTCACTGGAGCTAGGAGCCTAGAGCTATTGCTCCTTTTGCTATAGGTGGAGCTTGAGCTCGATGAAGTCGTGTGTTGATATGGGCATTAGAGGTCGGGTTTCAGTTGACGTGTTTGGAACTTGTAGCTTGCTGTAGAAGTCTAGTGTAGATGGTGGCCTTGTTGTTGAAGCTGCCAGGTGGGTTGATGGAGATAAAAAATCTACCTCTTTTACAGACAAAGAGCTTGATTCAGAATCAAGGATCTAGCTACAAGGTCTCTCCATATCTCTCATAAATTGAAATCTCTCATAACAAACCATGGAACTTGAAGACACCATAATAAGAGCTCCAAATATCAAATTTGGGAGCTCTCTAAAGCCAAATGAAGGTGAATATGAGCTCTATGATGAGAGATGAAGAAGGAATGAAGATGCCTCAAATAGAGGGCTTAGGTCTTCACAGAACAAGGGCTTACGCCTTGATGAAGGAATGGCTTTCACTCTCTCTGATAGAACTCTCACGGAGGATGGCTCGCAAGGAGGGCTTGACTCTCATGAAGGGAGTGGGAGCACCATCGGCTCTGATACCATGATAATAGAAGTGAGAGAGGGAGAGAGAGAGAGAGAGGAGTGCACATGATATAGCTACATGTACACTAAGTTGTATTGAACATTAACATGAGTACCCCTTAGGGTTAGGGTTAGGGTTATGGTTAGCCCCTGTGCCCTATGTAGATGGTGCAATTTACACCATCCTCAACACAGGGGTGGGTGGAGCACAACACAAAGCAACTATAGACGCGCTTGATAGATGCGCAAAATAGTAGGCGCGTCTATAGGCGTTGCTTGAAAAGAGAAATTACGAGCACGTTTAAAAGTGCGTTTAATAGCACGTTTATTTACGCCTATATTAGCGCATCTACACTGAGAAAATACGGGCCCGTCTATCACTACGTTTAATAGCGCGTGTATTTGCATGTGTATAGGCATGCTATTAGCGTGTCTACACTGAGAATTAGACACGTATTTAGACGCAAAACAGAGAATACAGAAAGTGAGATTTTGGTGTACATCACTGCTTTCCAAACATTGCCCATGATTACCAAAGCACATAATTTTAACAAAAACATCAATGCTTTTTTGCAAACCCACATATACAAAAATTAAGTGAGGTGAGAAGAATGAGACAATATGTAATAGTTTTGCCAATATCAATGATGGGCTTCGGTTCAATCTCATCCTCAATGAGATCAACCCTTGCCAAACTATCTACTTCAAAATCCAAATAAGTGTTTAGATCTACAAATACATTTAACCCACTACTACTTGTGCTACTCATGTGCTCATCGAAATCACCATCGCCAATGGTAGGCTCGTCCTCACGGGTAATGGCCTCAATATCTGTATCTCCTATCTCATGATCATCTTCCTCTCTCATAATCACCTCCATGGCCATGATCATCCTCCATACGCTACATATTAGTAAATGTACTTTACATCACTTTGGAATGTGGCATAATAGGTATGACATGCCACCATCTATTATTATCCACCATTAGTTGATAGACAACCTAATTCAAACACAAATACAATCATGTTATTTTCCTTGCATCGAAGGTATCAAATATTTAAAAGTGAGTATTTTTATATGTGTGTACAATACCTTTTCACATTGTTGCGGTAGTATTAGTGTGTCCTTCTTACTTTGCCAAAACTTTGTGGAGTCAATAGTTACAAAGCCACTTGCATGGCGTTTGGATTGTTGCATTAGGGCCTCTTTTCACCATGTCCTTAAACCATTTCACATCCAAAACATACACAAAGAAGCGTCAAAAGTCAAGCTTAATAATATCTTGGATTATGCCACAATAATCATCTATGGCTCCATTGGCTCCCTCAAAGCTAGCAATGATGCTGCAATCTTATGTGTTTCTCTTATCATCAATCCGTTGTATTCGAAAATGCTTGCCCTCACACCATATAGCATTGAACATAGTGCACTACACCAAGACAAAATCAATTAAATAAGCAATCTAAATTATTGAAAGCTCCTAACTTATGCATAACATTCTATATACAGACCTTGCTCATGCATCCTATGCATCCCTTCATCTTTCTCTACTTTCTCCATTTCGTCAAGTAGCCAATCCACATGAATATCCTTTGGAAGTGCTCTTAGATACTGAGGGTATGGTACAGAGATCCATGGTGTGTACGAAAGAGGGCCCTTTCTTCTTGTCTTCTTGCCTTTGCATCCTCATATCTTGTCACCCATCTTTTCATCACATCACTATTAAGCACGCAATAGAGGTTGATATTATTAAGCAACTCTGTGTCTATTACTTTGTTGCATCCTTTCCCTTGAGGGACAATAGAGGTGATCCTTAGGTCTTCATCATCTCTCCATAGTCGTGGGAGAGAGCTATCCACATCAACAAGAAACTCAGAAATATATACAAGTGACTCTTGTACCAATCAACCCTCGGCCATGGTATCTTCGGGTCTTGCATTTTGTCATGCATCGTCCACATCAAGACTGCTTTGCAGTTGAAGTCTTGTGACGAGGGAGGCCTACTCACATCATGCACCTCGATACCTCTCCAAAGTATCTCTAGCTCGTCAATCAAAGGCTCCAAATAAACATCAGGATTTTTGACTTTATGTTTCCCTGGAATTAGAAGGGATAACATAACATGTCCTTTCTTAATCGCCATAGAGGGTGGAAGATTATAATTCACCAATATCACTGGCCATACACTATAAGAGGTGCTTTTGAGACCAAATGGTTTCACACCGTCCATACCCAATCCAAGTCTCAAGCTCCTAGGTTCTTCCTTGAAGCCTGGCCATGCGTCTTCAATATGCTTCCACACAGGAGTGTCTGCGGGAGTTCTCCACTTGCCATCGGTTGATCGATGGGAGGAATGCCATGACATGAGCTCTGCAATGGATTTGCACTTGAACATATGTTGGATGCGAGGGATTATGGAAAAATGTCACAGAACCTTACGAGGCACGTCCAAAGTTTTGAGATCTGCTCTATATCTTGCCTCTCCACAAGTAGGACACTCTCTTGCATCCTCATGTATTCCACAAAACAAAACGCAATCGTTGACGCATGCATGGATGCACTTGTAATCTAATCCTCCAAGAGAGGTCACATGTTGCTTTGCCATATCTCTTGAGGTCGGTAATTTATTCTCCCTTGGAAGCATTTTACACAATAGCCTGCACGTGAAGACCATAAATGAGGAAAAGCATTCGAGTAATTGACCCACTAGCATAATTCACCATGTTTGCAAAATAGACTTTAAAGCTTACTTAACTAATGCATTCAAACTTGCATTGCTCCATCCATAGACGGTTTGCAACTCAAGGGAGGCACGTGGAACAGAGAATGTGCACCCCTCAAACAGTGGAGTCGATGCTATGGTAAAAATATCGTCCTGGTCCATGCTATCATCCCTCCCTTTGGATTGATGGACATATAAATCCTGCACCATATCATCAAACACCTCCTCCTCCACGGCTTCATGAGGTAATGGCGGAGGGCTACTATCACCATCACTCCATGCATCCGTAACGGTCCCTCCTGAAGATCCCACCTCATATCGCCGACGCTTCGCCTCCTCACGATGAGCATAGGGCAACATATGCAGGTGTGGCACTGCATCCTGTATCAAATTAAAACGGGATCATATCTCAAACGTATGAACACCCATAGGTATCTCAATCAACCTTAACTCTTTAACACTTACCATGTTTACAGTCACATCCCATTCTCCATACTTTGAGATGTGATTGAGTGTAATCCTGCATGCACAATACTTGTTTCCTCGACATCAATCACACATACGTTTGATTTTTTGCTCCAACCACATTTCGCGATGGTGGATACGGTGGGGCGGATCCCTTGGTGGTTGACCTCCCTCGAGCCTGGCAAGCTCCGCTAGTGCCTACCTCTTAAGCGAAGATTTTTTATTGCCAAGTATCGTAACATCTTTGACTTGGCCCATTTATTTGTAGTCTGAACACTGAACATTGGGGGGGTTAGGATACCTAGAGCGAACAACAACGAGGGTCTCATCAGCCAACCTCTTTGGATGGTCTTTGTAGTGAATAAAGCAATCTGTAATTGCGCATGAAGGCCATGATGTCCTTCCCCCGTGCATCCATCAAGATGCCTCTTGTCTGAGTGATGTCACAGTAGATCGTACCGTCACCCGGAGGCACGTCTAAATCATCTGAATCATCCTCGTCCCCACCACCACCCCTCCCAAAGCACTTGCCATGCATCCCCCACCGCTCTCCCTACTACTACGCCTGCTACTGTGTTGTGTCGAACTAGTACGCTGGCCACTCGTAGCTGGAGAAGTGACTCTTGACTGCGTGGGACTATGTGGACCACTTGTAGCTAGAGAACTGAGTCTCGACTGCACGGGAGTACGCCGATGGCTCTGCGAGGTAGAAGGACCTCCTGATGGCATGGGGGAAGGGACATAGGATGGCATGGGGGAAGGGACTCGACTGTGTAGCTGGCTGGGTTGTGTTAACTCCGCTGGGGTAATCTTAGCTCGTGTGGGGTTGGGGTGGTTTGGAGTCTATAGTGCCAACTCCTGGGGGGTGTTTAGAGTACCCGTCATGTAGCCATATAACTCCCCAAGACTGGGAGGGTGTCCCAAAAGGTTATATAACTCCCAAAAGATGGTCTCCTGAAGATCAGGTGAGCCTGAAGAGCTTCCTGGCCACATGATGAACTGGAAAAAAGAGAAAAAGAAGATTACTGATCAGTTGAGAAGAGAAAAAGAGAGAAAAAAAGAGAAGGAAAGAGAGTAGAAAAGAGAGGAAAAGTGGGGATAAAAGAGAGGAGAAAGGAGAGGAAAAGAGAGGAGAAAAAGAGAGAAACAGTGGAGATAAAAGAGAGGAGAAAGCAGAGGAAAAGAGAGGAGAAAAAGAGGGAAAAAGTGGGGATAAAAGATAGGAGAAAGGAGAGGAAAAGAGAGGAAAAGAGAGGAGAAAAAAAGAGAGAAAAAGAGAGGAGATAAGAGAGAAAAATTACCACGAAAAGAGAAGGAAAGAGAGGAAAATAGAGGAAAAGAGAGAAGAAAAAAAGAGAGAAAAAGAGAGGAGATAAGAGAGAAAAAGAGAGACGAAAAGAGAAGGAAAGAGAGGATAAAAGAGAGAAGGAAAAAGAGAGGAAAATATAGAGTGCAATCCCTTTTTTCAATCATGCTTTCCCTTTCCATCATTCATGCAATCCCCTTCTTCAATTATGCAATCCCTTTCCATCATTCATGCAATCCCTTTCTTCATTCATGCAATCACTTATTTCCATCATTCAATATGCAATCCTTTTCTTGGAAGTGGAACTGGAAAGGGAAAGGGAAGAGGAAAGAGAAAGGAAAGGAAAGGGAAGGGAAGGGAAGGGAAGGCTAGGCCAAGGAAAAATAACAAAGCGCGTCTATCTTCGCGTATAACAATGCGTCTATAGACGCAGCTATCTGTTTCCAAAAAATAGAGTAGATGCGTCTATAGATGCGCTCTTAGATGCGCTTTTAGATGCACTCTTTGATGCATCTATAGACGTGCTCCGACAGACGGACTATTCTAAAAACTCGAAAAGGACATGCGCCCGACACAAAAGCACAACACTAGTACCAAAAACATTCATTTCTTGGATACAACAAAGGACGAATCCAAAGAGAGCAACTTTCAAAGAAGATCAACCGTAAAGAGACTTACCTTGGATAGAGGTATGGAAGCTTCTTGTCCTTCTTCAAAGCGTCTTCTCTTTCTTCTCTTCCTTGTTCACCCTTTGCTTCTCTTTCTTCTCTTCCTTGTTCACCCTCTTCTCTTGTGTGCTTGGAGATGATTGTGCAAGCCTGCAGATAAGTGTGGGTGCTTGGACATAAGTGTGGATGCTTGGAACTGTGTCTGTTAATAGCAAAGTAAGCCGCGCGATGCTAAAAGTATGTGAAAAAAAGCAAGCGCGCTAAAAGTAGGTTTGAAAATCACATCTATAAGTGCATCTATAGGCACGTTTAATTGCACGTATATATACGTGTCTAAATGCGTGTTTAATTGCGCGTCTAAAATGCACCATAGAATAGACAGACGTAGTTTTAGACGCAGAATTAGATGCACTTTTAGACACGCACCACAAAACAAACAGACGCAGTTTTAGATGTGGTATTAGACGCGCCACAGAGTTTTAAGATTAAATATTTGATACAAGAGCAAAATTTTTGGGTTGTTTATTTATAGGACCCAACCATACAATTGATATTCGATGGGAATGATACTTTGTGTAGGACTTAATCTTAGTAAGGTTAAGGCTTGTCCAAAGTATCATGTCCATAAATATACATACATATGTTACAAGTACACCAATGTGCAATAACAAGCATGCATGAATCATGGTAAGAAAGAAGGAAATATGCATGTGCAGCCATGCAAAATGATAGCGGATGGGTATGCTACTTTATACATGCCTTAACCTTACTTATAGTATGTCTTGTGTAAAGTATCATGGCTAGCATAGACATTCACATAGGCTAGAAGCACACCAATGCATGTTTCTTGACCCTCATGGATGACACATGGTGAGTAACGAGGAAAAATGTGTCCTTGGCCATGTAGATCATATCTGGTGGGCATGGTACCTTTCATGGGCCTTAAATTTGGTGATATTAAGGGCCATGCAAAGTACTATACCGATCAAAGACACGTACATTTGAATGATGCATCCCAATGTGTGTTTTTTTCCCCTCATGCATGATGAGAAACAAAGAAAAATGCATCCTCGACCATGCAAATGATATTTTATGGGAACGGTAACTTGCATGGGCGTTAATGTGGGTGAGATTAAGGCCCATGCAAAATTACAGTGACCATTGGATGGATGCACATACCCCGATGTGTGTTTTGTGACTCATGCATGACGCATGGTGAGAAATAATAAAAAATGCATGCTTGACAATGCAAATGATATTTGATGGAAATGGTAGCTTCCATGGATTTAAAATGGGTGATTAAGTCCCATGAAAAGTACCATACCTCTATTAGAGACATGCACATTTGAATGTTGCATCCCAATGCATGATTTTGGTCCTTTGAGCATGATGCATGGTGAGAAACAATGGAAAATGCATCCTCCACCACGCAAATGATACTCAAGGGATACGGTACTTTGCATGGTACTTAAAGTGGATACTATTAAGGCCCATGAAAAGTACCTAGATGATCATTCTTCATAGACATGCACATTCGAATGACGCATCTGATGTGTGTTTTTTTGCCACTCATGCATGATACATAGTGAGAAACAAGGGAAAATGCTCCCCCAACTATGAAGAATATGATATCCAATGGGCATGGTACTTTTCACAAGACTTAAAGTTGGTGAGATTAAGGCCTCTACAAAGTATGCCCATCGAAGACATGCACATTCAAATGAGTGTGTTCTTTGACCTTTATGCATGATAAAAAATGAGAAACAATGAAAAATGCATCCTAACCACCCTGCAAATGATATCTGATGGGTATGATACTTTGTGCAAACCTTAACATACTTATATTGATACATGTGCAAAGTATCATGCCCATCTGAGATACACACATAGGCTAGAACCACACAGATGCATCTTTTTTAACACTCATGTGTGATGCATCATAGGAAACAAGAAAATGTGCATGTCCAACCATTCCAAATGATATCCAATAGGTATGATATTTTGCAGAGGTCTTAATGTGAATAAGATAATGAAGGCCTATGAAAAGTATGATGCCCATCAGAGACACAAATAGGCTAGAAGCATAGTGATACATATTTTGTTTTATTCTTTGTTTTAAGTGAAGTTTACTTGTAAATTATTTTAGAAGTACTTAAATTCTAGTTTCATTTTCCATTGCAACTAATCTTTGCTCTATTAAATTTAGTGCAAGAAGGTTTAGATGTGGTGTTGTATTTGAGAAATGAAGCAGTGGCCTTTGGGCAAATACTTAGTCTTGATCCCATGAGCTTGTGTCATTTTCAACATTGTGATGGATGAAGATGTGTGGTGATAGTCACCAATGTAATTTGCCATCATGCAAGCACAGAGAATTCTTTGAGATCGGGATGAGATCATTCCAAAGGCTTTTCTTCTTGATATTATACAAACTTATCTTGAGGGAGAAAGGTGGACATTTTCTTTTTCTATAAAGAAATGTTAGGAGTTGGGAAATTTTATTAGCTTTGTTTAACATGTGAAGGCATCATCGAAAGTGCAATGGATAGAAGTTCACATTTACAAGTCCCTAATACTATCACTTGCGGGGTAGATTTCGTGACATCCCATTTGGTCCAAAAAAAATCTTCCTTGTCTACTCCATTACCATGTCGAAGCAGGTTGAGAATGTAATACAAGAGCTCAATGATAAAAGTAGATTGAGAATGCAATAGAAGAGCTCAATGATAGAACTATCATTGGGGCGCTTGGTGGGGGCTGTGTCTTTTCTCTAAGATTTTGGTCCGAGCAATTTTTTTGATTATGGTGAATATTATCTTTAGATAGACAATGTTGTTGCATCATTGTATACCCCACAAAGATGCCCATTCTAGACCCCTTTTTTCGATCAAAAAGGGTTTTTGGGCTGTCATTTTCCACATGAAAGCAACCCAAAAACCCCTTTCTTCAACAAAAGGGATTTTTGGGCTGCTCATTTTTAGGAGGAAGTAGGCCAAAAAACCCTTTCGTTGAAGAAAGGGTCTCCCAAACCCCTTTCTTCAACGAAAGAGGTTATGGACTACTTTCATGTGAAAAGGATTGTTGGGAGACCTCTTTCTTCAATGAAAGGGTGTTTTGGGCTACTTTCATGTGAAAAAGAGAAGACCAAAAACCCTTTTCATGGAAGAAAGGGGTGTTTTGGCCTCGCCCAAATATCACTTTCGTCAACGAAAGGGGGCTTTGGGTTGCTTTCTTCTAAAAAAGAGCAGCCCAAAAAACCCTTTCATTGAAGAAAGGGGTTTTTGGACTGCTTTCATGTGAAAAAGAGAAAGCTTTCTTCTAAAACAGAGCAGCCCAAAAACCCGTTTTGTTGAAGAAAGGGGTTTTTGGACTACTTTTATGTGGAAAAGGACAGCGCAAAAACCACTTTTGTCAAAGAAAGGGGTCTTTCGGCCTCTTTTTTTAGATTGGCCATGCAGAAAAAAGAGGCTTAAAGACCCCTTTCTTTGACAAAAGGGGTTTTTGGGCTGCTCTTTTTCACATGAAAGCAACAACCCCAAAACCCCTTTTCATGTGAAAAAGACTCAGCCCAAAGACCCCTTTCGTTTGGGTCTTTGGGCACATGTAAAAAAAAAAGGCCCAAATACCCCTTTCTTCAACGAAAAGGGTTTTTGGGCCTTTGTTTTCACATGGTCCATGAAAAAATAGCCCTAAAAACCCTTTCTTTGAAGAAAGGGGTCTTTAGGCCTCTGTTTTTTGATTGCCCAATGGGCAATGTAAACAAAAGAGGCCCAAAGACCCTTTTATTCACAAAAGGGGTCCCTATGTATGGCTTCATTTCATGAACTTTGAGACAAAAATATGCATTCACAATTCAATTTGCTCAGATGCTTGGATGGTTTTGATCAGAATATATAAACCCTCCTTGGTGGGCCTTAGGTATGGGATTGGGTCCTCACTCTCACATCTTTAACCTATTAACCATGAACAGGAGAAAAAAAAAAGAGAGGACGTATGGCAACTTGGAGGAGAAGAGCCTATCACGTGTCACAAAGAAAGAGCTCTGGGATGGAGGCTTGGAGAGGGGAGGAGGTGGAAAGACAAGAGGTAGGCTTTGAGTGGGGAGGAGGTGGAAAGACAAGAGGCAGCTTTGGGAGGAAGAAGGAGACAAAAGGTGAATGGAATGGAGGAGATGGAAGTTCACCTTTGGGAGGAAGGAGGAGATGGAGGGTCAATGGAATGAAAGAAGGAGATGGAAGGTCTTAGAGACATGGGTTAAGACTTAGCCAAAATTTCGAAAGCCAATCCAAGTATGTAAGGTGAATTGATTAGCAATTTAAGAATCGTCAATTCATGTGTTAAAAGGAGGCTCTCTCTCTCTCTCTCTCTCTCTCTCTCTCTCTCTCTCTCTCTCTCTCTCTCTCTTTGATATGTGTGGTGTGTGTGTGTGTGTGTGTTTGGGGGGGGGCACTCACTATCTGCATATGAACATATATATACATTTGTGTATCACATATATGCACACATGCTCACATGTGTGCATGGTACGGGAGAGAAATGAATATATATATATATATATATAGAGAGAGAGAGAGAGAGAGAGAGAGAGAGAGAGACAGAGAGAGAGTCCTCATCACAATGATGTCCAAAAGAACACAATGATACAAAAGAAATTCTTAAAGCCTCCAATGAAAGCCATATACAAAAAGAATAGATCCACATAGAGCTCCTCTAATAAGTTGAATTGTTTTTGTTGATTATAGAGTAAAAGACAACAAATTCAAAAAAAATCTACATAGAGCTCCCCTAATAAATTGAATTGCATTTGTTGACTAAATTGGGTTATATGAAACTTGAATTTTTGTTTATTGACATTTTAAGATCCACCTTGAGACCCAGCAGAGCATGTCTATAACTCGTCATAGATGAGTGATGCAACTCATCCAAAAAGTGCCCATATATGAACGTGGGGTTTTACTCACAAACCACGCTTCATACCTTGGCACAGTTGCAACAAGGTAAATGATATTTAATCATTCAAAAGGCCTCTCAAAGATAAATAAAGCAAACAGAAAAGAATCCACTAGAGATGGTGTGGAGGAAGACTGTATGAGATAAGGGAGAGAGAGAGAGAGAGAGAGAGAGAGAGAGAGAGAGAGAGAGAGAGAGAAGGGGGGGGGGAGCAAGAAAAGGTGGAGATGGTGTGTAGGATTCAGGAAGACTTCAGGTGATAAATAAGGGGGGAGAGAGAGAGAGAAGGAGAAGAAGAAGGAGAAGAGCTTTTTACGTCGTAGGAGCAATCCCAAGGAGCCAAGCTGACTCATCCGACGCGATCCCGGGGGATCGAACACACACACCCAACGACATGAGAGAGAGAGAGAGAGAGAGAGAGTCAACCACTTTAAAGTCTTCATTCAAGTCCATACTATAGCTAATGAAGAGAAGCCAATTATCAACATATTGTGCAATAGGAAAAATGCACATCTAAAAAATCTAAAAATGCTAATTTCTGCTTTGTCCAATTTGAAACGTTGCTAAGGCTACTACCCAGAGGACAAGCCAAAAAGAAGAGCTAGAAGATGAAAGTAGGTAGGGGAGTAAATGAGGAGGAGTGCCATTGCTAGAGTTAGATCCGACAGAACTTGGTCCTCAACCTTAGCCTATTTGGAGTGGCAGAGATCAAAGCGGTTGGGAGACAAGGGAAGATCTTTTGTATAAATGACTCAATGGTTCTTATGGCTCTAGAATCTAGGATGATTGTCCACATTGAGAGATTCAGTGGAAGCATGCAGTTTTGGCGATCTGGGATGGGGAGCTGAGACAAGATAAAAGAATTGGAGCTTTTCCATATACCAACTTGGATCAACAAATGAGTACAGCTGGAGAGCCCAGCCTGGAGCCCACTGAGCATCACAAAACTCCAAAAGAAGAGAAAGAAGTGAAAGATGAAGGTGGTTGAAAGAATAAGAGCAAAGTCTATGGTTGAATCATGGTAGCAAACTCCTAAGTTAGTGAGGAAAAAGGATGGCGAATCATGGTGAGAAAGAAGGGTGGCACTCCATGGTGCCAAGCTCTTGAGTTGGTGAGGAAGAAGGGTGGCGAATCATGGTCAGGAAGAAAGGCGGCGCTCCATGGTGGAAAGCTCTTGAGTTAATAAGGAAGAAGGGTGGCGAATCATGGTGAGGAAGAACGGTGGCACTCCATGGTGAGGAAGAATGGTGGCAAATTGAGATAAGGAAGAGGGTAGCGAAGTTCAGCTCACTTTTCCCTCCTATAGCTTGTTTTTCCCTCCTAGAGCCCACTTTTCCCCTTTTAGAGCCCCCAAGAAAAGAGGGCCAAGATAAAATTGCCACTCCCAACCATGTATAGTGCCCATACTCGTGCTTTTTCCCTTTTAGAGCTTCAAGAAAAGAGGGGTTGCTTTTCCCTTTTTGAAGCTTTAAAGAAAAGCTGGCGAAGCCCAATTTTAGAGCTTCCAAGAAAAGTTGGCATGCATTGGATGTAGGGGAGAGCGTGCAAGGGCGGCATCAATTTAAAAATGTAATGAATCACAATTTAAGAATATAATGATAAGTCAAACCTAAGTCACAATGACAACCAACGGGCTTGCATGAGGGGTAAGTGGAGTGAGGAGCTAATTACTGGTCAAGGAGCACAACTAGGTGGATAGCAAATCCCCATAAACTCTTGGTCAATGGGCAAGTTATTTTCATATTTTCCTCCAATGAGGCAGCATGAACAAGGAGAGGTAGAGTTGGAAATGGGAAGGAAAGTGATCGAGGGATCAGGTCTAGTGACGATCAATGAGCACTTGTCAGAATCAACCACTTGCATTTCTTCTTAATAGTCATTGATTCCCATCGATGTTATAGGCCCTAGGTCTTAAACAACCACTCACATTGAGGAGATGGTATTGATGTTGTTGCAAGAAGGCAGCAAGGGAAGATGTACCATAGAAAGGCCAAGACCTTCTTACATCAATCAAAGGAAATTCAGATAAGTGGGCAAGGAAAGCCCAAGGAAGATATAATGCGTACATTTTTGCAAGCACTCCCTACTAGTGACTACGTATGGAAAATGGCGCACGTACTAACCAAATACACATGTGGACTTATCTGTTGGGGATGAAACTCTACACGACTCTTAGGCTACCCTAGACATACATCCATGCAAGATTTGGTTGCCAATCAATTTCGTATGTGCAAGGTATAATGGATATATTTTTGCATGCACTTCCTACTATAGTGACTACGTATGAAAAATGGCAATCATACTAACCAAATACACCGGTGGACTTATCTGTTGGGCATGAAACTTTGCATAGCTCTTAGGCTACCCTAGACATACATCCATGCAATATTTGGACTCCAACTGATTTGGTATGTGCTAGGTAGAAGGTATAATGCGTACATTTTTGTATGCACTCACTACTAGTGACTACCTATGAAAAATTATATATGTATTATATGATTTTGGACCAATCGTACATAATCATGTATTAATGTTTGACACATGTTACTACCATTGAGCACCATTCCATGCTAAACATTGACATTTTTTTGTTAATCTACAATTTACAAAAATTAGTGACAATATTAGTGTAATAATTGCAAGCATTGATATATACAAAATTCAATATGATATTCAAAATGATAAAGTTCATAGCACAAGAGAGAGATCGAGATTGAGAGAGAGAGAGAGAGAGAGAGAGAGAGACCTTATACTTGAACACCTTTTCAATGCTTAATGTTTACAATTACTTCACAAGGCATTATTTTTAAAATACCTTATCTATTAGATGTGTGAATTGAGATATCTGAAATTCAAAATGATACTCCTAATTTTAAATGTTTATGTTAGATTTGAACAAACTATAAACTGAGATAAATAAAGTAAGAACAACATCATGAAAGTACCAAAATTCTCATACATCATAAAAGTAAGAACAACATCATGAAAGTACCAAAATGAATGTGTACATCATCATCATCATCGTGCAGAAGTGCATTTCTAAACAAGATGTGTGTGAAGCCTAAACAATCATCCTAAATGAGAATCTGATAACTCCACATATGAACCTCTAGTCATCCTCTGACGTGGCTCCTGTATGACCCGCTGCCCAACTGTCTGCTATGTGCCCTCGGGCAAAGCCGGATCAGATGGGCTAGCCTCATCCTGATGAAGAGGAGGGCATGCTGCACGGGCCACCAATGCCATCTCTGCCTCCCTCACTTCCTCTATGTATGCGTGCCTCAGCTCCCAAAGTCGTGCATCTGCAAATACCCGTGCCTCAAATCCAGCTCGAGTAATTGTCTCTACATGTAGAAGATGCTAGTCTTGCCCAAGCTACTGCTTCACCCACTACTGCAATGATATATGAAGCTTTGCCTCTCGCTCAATACGACGTGTCTCCTCTGCTCGTGCCTCATCACCTGGCATGAAATCACCATATGAGAAGCATCATGGAACACACGCTACAACCACTGAAGTATCAGCACCCTCTTGCTGTAGTAAAGCTCTCTGTGCCTCCTCCCTTTAGTGCTCTGTCAAGACCACAAGGGCAAATGGATCAATGGCCTGACGATGACTAGGATACAGATTATCCATGCCTAGTCCATTCAAGAAATGTTGCAATGCATGCTTTCCAATGCAAGTCTTTCTGGTGGTTTTTGGGCTGAGGCAATGAAGACTGCAGTGCATGTGATCAATAGATCACCTAGTAAGAGTTTGGATGGTGGTATTCCTGAAGAGGCATGGAGTGGCAAGAAGCCCTCTTACTCTCATTTGCGTATATTTGGGTGTGAGGCATATGCACATGTGCCAAAAGAGCTTTGAAAGAAGCTAGATCCTAAGTCTAGGAAATGCATCTTTCTGGGTTATGGTGAAAGTGGAGAGATGGGCTATCGTCTTTGGGATCCAGAAGCAAAGAAGATCATACGCAACCATGATGTAGTCTTCAATGAGAAGAATATGCATAAGGCACCCATGAGGGATGTGGAAATGAGGAGAATCACTTTCCAGGATGTGAATCCACATGCATATGTTGATAGACATCAAGCTGTCCATGCACCAAATGTGCAAGAAATGGTACCACCATGTACTCCCACAGGTATACAATCAAGGGTAGATGATGGATCATCTATTGGTGGAAATGATGACCCAAATGTGGCTGATATGTAGGTGGGACAACAAGTTGAAATGCCCTTGAGAAGATCCTTTAGAGTGTCTAGACCGCCTGATAGGTTGGTTCCAGGGGTAGACTATGTGATGCTTATTGATTGCGGGGAGCCTTCTTGCTACAGAGAGGCTATGATGTGTGAGGATCAACGCAAGTGGGAGTATGCTATGCAATCAGAGATGAGTTCACTTATGAAAAATGAGACTTCGGACTTGCTTTCTTTGCCACATGGAAAGAAAGCATTGCCATGTAAATGGGTCTACAAGATGAAGGTCACAGGTGATGATGTGCCTAGGTACAAGGCCCATTTGCACTAGTAGCAACAGAGGATATGGAGCTTATGCAGATGGATGTCAAGACAGCTTTCTTGCATGGGGATCTGCATGAGGAAATTTATATGGTGCAGCTGGAAGGCTTTGAAGAAAAGGGCAAAGAGCATTTAGTTTGCAAGCTGAAGAAGAGTCTCTATGGTCTTAAGCAAGCGCCTAGAGAATGGTATCAGAGGTTTGATGCTTTCATTCGGTCCCAAGATTTTAGAAGGAGTGAAATTGATCACTGCCTCTACACTAAAAGGGCTAAGGATAATAGCTTGATAATCCTGGCACTATATGTGGATGATATGCTATTGGCTAGCAAGAATACTTATGAGCTAGATGCATTAAAGGCCAAATTGCATGAGGCCTTTGATATGAAGGATTTGGGACTTGCAGGTCATATTCTTGGTATGCGCATCACGTGTGATCAGAGTAGGAAACTCCTTTGGATTTGATAGAAGGAGTATGTTACAAAAGTATTACAGCATTTCAATATGGAGGGGGGGAAGGCAGTGAGTACTCCATTGCCTCCATATGTGAAACTGAGTCATACAGATAGTCCCAAATCAGATGAGGAGAGGGCCATGATGGCCAAGGTTCCTTATGCATCAATGGTTGGTAGTCTTATGTATGCTATGATAGCTACTAGACTAGACATTGCATTTGCAGTGGGAGTTGTTAGCCGGTATATGGCTAATCTAGGAAAGAGGCATTGGGAGGCAGTTAAGTGCATCATGAGGTACATGAAGGGTACCAAGGAGATGTGCATCTACTTTGGTAGAGGAGACATGCGTGTACTTGGGTACATAGATTCAAACTATGCAGGGCATGTGGATAAGGGCATGTGGATAGTAGGAGATCCACTCCTAGTTATGTGTTCACCTTTGTAGGTGGTGTAGTGTCGTGGATGTCTCGCGCACAGTGTTGCTATGTCTACCACAGAGGCTAAGTATGTTGTAGCCATAGAGGGTTGCAAGGAGGCTATATGGCTTGATCGACTAGTGGGAGATTTGGGGATTCATATAGGTGTACCGACATTGCATAGTGATTCCATGAGTGCTATTCAGCTAGCACGGAATCCGGTCTTTCATGCAAAGACCAAACACATTGAGATTAGGTACCATTTCATCGGGGAGGTACTTGAGGACAAGCGCATAGAGCTTGTCAAGGTCCATACAGATGATAACCCTGCAAATATATTGACGAAGAGTCTACCTAGTCAACGGTTTGAGTATTGTCGTGTATTTATGGGCATTGGATAGTATGCTCACTGGTTGCTCTCCCTTAAAGGCACATTGTCCTTTAAGTGGGAGGTTGTGGGGGTTAAAGGTCATTGTGCCTTTACCCCGGTTAGGTACAATACTCAAACACATATATAAATGAATGAAAAAGAAGATTTGGGTGTTCTGCACCCACCAAAAGCTTGTGTGGCTCTCTGTTTCTCTCTTTCCTCTTCTGTTCTGCTTCCATTAAGAGCACTCTCACAAATAAGTCCACATGCGTATTTGGTTAGTACGTGCACCATTTTCCATACGTAGTCACTAGTAGCGAGTGCTTGCAAAAATGTACACATTATATTTTCCATGTGGCACATACCAAATCATTTGAAAACCAAATCTTGCATGGATGTAGGTCTAGGGTAGCCTAAGTGCCATGCAGAGTTTCATCCCCAACAGATAAGTCCACATGCGTATTTGGTTAGTATGTGCACAAATTTTCTTAGTCACATTTTTTAAATGTCCTAAAGCACAAAACACAATTACAACATAACTACTAATAAACAATTTTTTGTTTTATAGAAACAACAAATCCCATTAAGAAGACAATGGACATCATGTATAAAATAGAATCTAATACAATGATGTGTATGAACGTGTATAAAACCATCATAGTGAAATACAAAATATGAGTACATGAAAATTACAATCGTATGGTCACACAGTGAGCCTATACATATCGAATACAAAAATATGTAATCAACTAGTGATACCCAATAAAAATCTATCTGATGAACTGATGATCCCAAAACTATGATATGTAATGTGCTACTCCTCAGGATCGGCTCTCATGCCAATAGTTGCAAGTATGCTCTCGTGATCGTCCACTGCAAGGCGCCATCGTGGAGTGGACGTCACCTTGCGAGTGCGAACATGACTCAAAGTAATCTTGATTGCAACAACAAGATGAGAATACATGTATGCCTCCTGATCCATCATGTACTCCTGGAACTCAATATAGTGACCACGCCTCTGTATTTGCTAAAAATAGTGGCCACCTACGATCATGCTATGAGCATCGAAGTGCATCCCATGCCCATCCACTATATCCTCATTTAGCACACTCTTCGCCATAGAGCATCGCAAAAAGTAATAATCCACACCCTCCTCATTGTCCTCTGAAGCAATGACCGCAAAGATATCACCAATATGCAACATATTTGTAAGCTGGTCATAATCTCTAGAGGAACTGAATCCCACATCCTGATCATCATGTATCTCCTCCCAAGGCTGGAAGGGAGAAAGCACTCGTCATGCCCATGGATTGGCCCATGGTATCATGGAGCACCCTCCCCAATCATCATCAATGCATGCAGAGCAAAAACATGCAAATTGTCAAGAAAAGATCGCAGGGTGAGACTCACCTATGCTCCTAATGGAATGGAAATCAAGAGTGCCAGACACTGAATGACAATCAAAAGGCCTAGACCAATCAAGACTCCCAATGTCCACGCATAAAAAATACCGGCTCACCACCCTATCGTCACGCGACTGAAATGAGGAGATAGCACTAGTGGATAAGTGCTGGTTGCACCACTGCACCACATCATGTGCATCCTTGAAGCGATCGGCACTGTGACGCAACTGGTATCGATGCAAAGCATGCTTCATGCAAGCACCTGCACCATCATGCTCTCCCTTACCGTGCCCTGTCTCGAAGTAGCTCCATGTGATCGGAATGCTTGTCTCACGGTGCCATCTGCAAAACCAATAAAACTGTCTAGTAGATTTGAACTGACCACCATAGCCGTCTAACCAGATCCAGTGCTGCTGCCGTGTGACACCATGATCCCTCAAGAAACTATCATGCAAAGTGAAGCAATGCTACACAAAATGGGCATCATGCGATCGATCATCACTATGTAGAAGTGATATTCTCGCACAATGATGCATGAGTCCATGGTGCTATCAATGCCATCCACATGAGCCTATGGATGACGATAGCTAATGTGCACAAATGTAGCAACCTGCAATATGGCATTGAAAAAAAATATGACTATTGAAATAATTCAATATAATGAGGCCATAAAAAAACCAATAACTCAATCACACGTCACCTGTTCGGAGAAATAATACTTCGATTGGATCTCATGCTATGGTGCAAAGGTATAATTCTCCGCAAAGTCCACCACTGAGACAACCACCCCTATAGGAAATGTCCTCAAACATGCATGGAATTGACGATCCTCCCACTTCGCAGTGTGCGAGTGGCGTATGTAGCGGTACAACTTCCCTCAAAAACTGTCAATGAATACAACACGTGGTGTCTCCTTCCCCACAAGCTGCAACCTCCTCGACTGTTCACCACCATCTAATGTCAAGGTACTGTACTCATACTGCTGCCAACGAACCATCTGCATGTCACAAGTATCTAGTGCAACTCGTGGCACTCTAGCAAAGTCACCGCACAAAGTACACCTGCCTTCCACACAATCAAGGGAGTGGAATAAAGCATCGCCATCTCGTGTACATACATAATATGGAATGAATGAAGTCACGAGGGCTAGTAGGAACCACTCCCCTATGACCATCAAGGGAATGGAATATGTCATACATCAATCCAAAATCCACATGGTAGCGACAACAACACGTGTCACGCTCCCGAGAGCATGGCACAAACCATGGCCTGCATCGCTCAAATGACCTCTGCCCAATCCTGCACTCTGGGTGTGCCTCTACAAACTGAGTGTACAACTCAGTCTGAGTACACTTCAAAAAACATGCACCATGCTCAATGTACACATCGCGTGACACCCTCTTCTGCAATGCCTTGTTGAACACTGGGGATGCTCTACAATGCTCCTCCCAAAACTGTTGTATGAAGGACCTAGTGGAATCATCCAACAATCGATCGCAGTGAGGTGCATGACCTCTCGAAGCCCAAAGAGCATCAGTCTCACTATCCTCTAGACTCTGCCTCCTAATCATGCCTGCTCACAATGTGCGCAGTGCAATCTGAAGAAGACGTGAAGCGGTATGCACATGGACTGTCATATGAGGTCTACTAATGGTAGCCACAATAGCACAACGTGATGCTAAGGCATCACTAGACTTCCTATGATTAATAGAAGCATAGGAACGTCGAACACTGCTAAGGAGCTCGCTACATACAACCCTATCTCTACGTGCACCAAGACCAGAAAGCCTCCTACACTCTACCAAGTCAGGGTGATTAATGAGGGACATGAGAAGAGCAGACTGCGAAGATGGTGTAATTAGGTCACTAAAAAAAGACTACACAATCTTGCTAGTACGATGATGGATAGTGGACTTTGGCAAGTCGCATCGTGAAGCAACACTACTGCTGCAAGGTGGGGCAAGGGGATCAATGGGAGATGGTAGGGTGGAGGGGGGAAGGGAGGCACCAAGGGGAAGGGGGGGAGGGGGAGGGGGAGGGGTGTTGGAATACTGAAAAGAAAGAGTAGAGTTGACACAAAAAGAGTAGAGTTGACACAAAATCAGAATACTTGCTTATAGAATGAAGAAGAAAAAGGTCCTTAAGTAGGCACCTCATACAAGGTCACTGACATCACTGATGACCTCAAAGCTCCACAATCATCTCCTCAATCTGCTCCTAGATTCACTCAATCATCCTATGTGGCTTTTCCACCACCTAACTGTGCTTGTGGGCACCTAACTGTGCCTCTAGCACTCACACATAGAAACATAAGGTGTGCCTGAGGCATACACCTTGAGATATCCCAACAAACCCCCCCTCAAGGAAATGCCTCAGGCTATGTCAAGGATACATCTAGTCTCATAGTTTCTCATGCCATCTCATGGTGGTCAAGGATAAATCTATGGCTAGGTTCTCATGCTAGCAAGGGTTCCCTTGGGTGTAAGGTAAACAAAAGGGATACAAAAAGACCTTCCAATGGTTATCTCCCCTGCATGTACATGCACACAATGTCTGCAAGAGGTACCATGGAACAAAACATACACATGGCCTACATCATAAGGTGACCAGAGGTGTTTACAAAACACACAACACACAATAGTTTATTTTCATTCATTTTGGAGGACTATCCAGGCTGCATTTTCTGTCTTTGCTTTCTCTCTGCAAAACTTCTCACTATGGTTGTTTTTGCCACAGTGCTTGCATGGATTAACTTTGAAGCAGTCCTTTGAAAGGTGATTTGTCTTTCCACAGTGATTGCAAGGAGAATACTTGCCCTTCTGAAATTTCATAACATAAGCAGTGTCATTGCCTTTCCTTAACTCCATATGTCTTTCTTCTTCTTGGAGAGCTGAGATAATGCCTTCAAGGTTAGGATTGGGAAGATTCTTCAAAGTGCTAACAATGTGATCAAAACTTTCAGGCATACTCTTAAGTAACACTGCCATAGCATCATCAGGGGTGATAGGAGAGTTGATAGAAGCTAACTGAGTCATAAGACTCCGCATATAGTTGACATGAGCAGCTAAAGTAGTATCACTTGCCATCTTTAATTCAAAGAAAGAGATTTTAAGTGATAGTTTAGATATGTGAAAGCTTGCACCAAAAATCAAGTCTAGCTTCTGCCAAGCTTCCGATGGAGACTCCAAGTCAGATATATGATGTATGTAATCATCACCCAAAGCTAAAGCAATTATACCATATGCTTTTTCTTCTCTTGCTGGATCCCTTGCCGGTCGTGTCGGAGTTGAAGATTCTCCAGCATTTGAGGCCGTAGAAGAAGCGGTAGGAGTAGGTTTGACAAGTCCCCATAAGTTCTCCCGCATCAATGCAAATTTTACCTTCATTTGCCATGTATGGAAGCCCTTTCCATTGAACTTCTCAAGATTATATAAAGTAGCCATGAGAGGGTCTAACCTAGATATTGGGCAGTGTCTATCTCTCTTACAAGGCAAAAAGAACTGAAATACTTCCAAAGTATAGGCACTTGATGTAGCAAATAGTAGTGACTAGTTTTCAAACAATGATGCTACTTTTTGCATGCTTCATAGAAGTGAATGAAATAAACACTTTCCAATCACAACCAGGTCTAGCAAGTCAAAACAAAACTGAAGCAACACTTGTAGTGAAGGTATTGAAAACTTCAAAAGACCAGAAATGCTAGAGTAGCATTTTATGTAGCATCATTTTCAAAAGTATGTCAAAACTGTCAAAACTAGAGAGCTGAACTTGGAGGGCTCATATCACACTCTTCAAAGCAAAAGAAAGGGGGCTTTCTAAGGCAAAAGAAAGCTGGTATACCACAGTAGATCCTCTAGGAAGAAGAGGCGAAAATATGCGTCAGGTCGCCTTCACCTTCTTGAACAAAGTCGACTGGTTTTTCTCTGTTTTCTCCTTCAATATGCAGCCATTGCTGCTTAGATTTCAGCACAAGGTAGCTCTAGTATGGAGAAGCTTGCCCTGGAAGGAATTAGGCAAAGACAGAGCAGGCGCAGAGAACTTGCAGCAGAGAACTTCGACGATTTTCCTGCAATGGCGACGAGCAGACGCAATGATTCGTTGATTCCTTGCAGCCAGGAGTGCGCCCCAACTAGGTGGATCTTCAGCTGGAAGGGCATGGGAAATGAGTGAGAATTGGAGGAGAACAAGCTTAACCAAGTTTTTGGAAGAAGAGGGAGAGATGGTGAAGAAGAAGAAGAAGAAGATGATGATGATGTGGCAAAAATGGGCTCAAGGAGGATCAAAGGGCTCTGATACCATGTTGGAATACTGAAAAGAAAGAGTAGAGTTGACACAAAATCAGAATACTTGCTTATAGAATGAAGAAGAAAAAGGTCCTTAAGTAGGCACCTCATACAAGGTCACTGACATCACTGATGACCTCAAAGCTCCACAATCATCTCCTCAATCTGCTCCTAGATTCACTCAATCATTTTATGTGGCTTTTCCACCACCTAACTGTGCTTGTGGGCACCTAACTGTGCCTCTAGCACTCACACATAGAAACATAAGGTGTGCCTGAGGCATACACCTTGAGATATCCCAACAAGGGGGAGGGGGGAGGGTGGAGGGGGAAGAGGTAGAGGTGGAGGGCAAAATGTAGGTGGCTAGGGGAAGGGCAGAGGCTGGAGGTAGGGGAGCGGATGAGGATGTGGAGGGGGGGACAATGGAGGTGGGGGTGGGGGTGGGGGTGGGGGTGGAGGTGGAGGTGGGATGTAGAGGTGGAGGTGGATTGGTGATTGCAGCGTGAGCTCTAGCTCTAGAGGCTCTCTTGCACTCGCGAGCCTTCCGCTTGCACTCCACGTCAATGAGATTTGGGCAGGGGGTTCCTACATCTTTCACGTCTACTAGCTCTATGGCTTTGAGAACCCATTCTCAATGAAAGTAGGATGGAAGGTGTGACAAAGTGATGGGGAGGCAAGAATGGCTAAGAATGGGTGAAATGAACCAAAACGTGGTGTCTTATAGAGAGCCTGAACTCATCCACTAGATTGCTCTTGATTATTATTGGTGGAGAAGGTGCTAAGATTGAAAATAATTGGCTACTAAAATTCCGTTTGATTTTGTTTTGAAACTAATTTTTGTGGTCTACTCAAATAAGTTGATTTTAATCATATTATATATACATGGAATCCAATGTTAATTTTGAATATTTGCATCGTTTGATTTTATTTCAGTTTAATATTCACATAACATATGTGCCTATCTTGGTTAATGCAATTTGAGAATAACCTATGTGATAAATCATGATAATTTGATTATTTTTCCACGTCCAAATATCTCCAAATACCTTGATCATGGTCATAAACCATGACAATTTGATTATTTTGCCACTTTTGGATACCTCCAAATACCTCGATCGTGGTCATCAACCATGACAATTTGATTATTTTGCCACTTCCAAATACCTCCAAATACCTCGATTGTGGTCATAAACCTTGATCGTGGTATTCTATGCCTCACGTACTCAAATCACATGCATGTATAACTTACCATGCATGTTGATGATGTGGCTCGCCATCATCATGATGTGTATACATGTGGCTGATCTGGCACCATGCATGGTGATGATGTGGCAATATGGTATGGAATGTATGAGGCTCTTCCATGACATGGAAATGTGATGTGGCATGATGAGTCGGCATTCATGAGGTGGTAGATTGACATGGCAAATTGAGGTGGAGGGATTGGTGATGTGGTAATGTTGACGAGGTATGCCAAGGTGGCAAGGTGTGATGACATGGTTCCAAGAGTTCCTATGATGTGGAATGATGAGGTGGCACATGTGGGTGATGTGGCAGCATGTGTGGCAATCTAAGGTGACATGGCAATGAGTGATGTCACATCTCCTTGATGACATGGCACCATGCGGTCTAACAACGTGGCATGGTGGCAAGGCAAAAATAGATGACTCAGCCTTCCAAATGGGCAGCATGCACACTCCAAAGGCTTGCCACTAGGGTCGATGATGCTCCTAGCCTACCTCACCAAGCCTAATACCAAGCCTACCTTGTCTTGGTATTAGGCTTGGGTGTCCCTTTTTCCCCCACAAAAGGGAGATTTCACTCGTGGAGGCCATATTGTACCTTTCCCTTACTCAAATTTAACCAAAATTTTTTCCACTTATTCATCATGCGGAGGACTAAAAATATTGACATTTTTGAAATGTTTGGTCATGTTTGAGAATTACAAGATTTATTTTTAATATTCTTTATTGATCCTCTAAGGAGTAAAAATAAAAATTAAACTTCAATCTCCCTAAATCTAACCGTTGGATTTGGGATTTGCTGATTGAGCCACACACCCTCCACACACCCTTATGTGCCTACTAACCTTCCACCGAATTGCATTTGCTTAATTATTCAAAATACTAAAAAAATGTGGTGTGCTACTATAATGCATGTATTTTATGACTTTATTTATTATAAATAATTATTTATAATTAGATAAGTCATTCACATAATTACCAATAAATCAAGTTAAGCTCTACATAATGTAAAGAGACCACCTACAAAGTTTCAATAACATTTAACCTAAAATGAGTGAGAAATTCAGAATTTAATATGAAACTCTCTGTTCGTGACAAAGGTATGACCGCCTTGGAACCATGTCGTGTGACACAAAGAATTTTTTTGTGTGTGCATCAAATTTTCAATCAGACTATACCATTGTGTGCACAATAGCATATGTGATGTTGTGTCTGAAGACTTCAAAGACTAGATCCATAGGGAAGTAGGTGAGATTTGCATTTTTATGTGCTAAAAAGCTTGTTTTTCCACCTCCTAAGGATTGGGGAGTGAACAAAAAGTGGGCACCCTTAGGTTGCTACTTCCCCATTTTCTTTTCAGTTTATTCTTTTTGTAGTTCTAAACTATGTCACAAGTCCATGTTTGGCATCTTCAATTTTATATGCAATATTTAGATCTTGAAGAAAGATTGCACAGTCTATAGAACATTCATGTGACTAGAGACCCATTTTCCAAATTCTAGTCCTAGGCAATTCACAACTAATAACTTAGCTCATGATAATACCTTTGTAGTCATTGTCATGTTTAGGCATTGTTCTAACATTTTCTTTTCAGTCTTTTTCCTTTTGTAGTTCTAACCTATGCCACAAGTCCATGTTTGGCATTTTCAATTTTACATGCAATATGTAGATCTTTAACAAAAATTGCATAGTCTAACATTCATGTGACTAGAAAACCCATTTTCCAAATTCTAGTCCTAGGCAATTCACAAGTAATAACTTAGCTCATGATAATACCTTTATCGTCATTGTAGGTCCAAGTTTTGTAGATAATGACTTCATTAAAAAAAATTACGTCTCTTGCTTGCCTATGGAGTCCATCAGCCAAAAAGCATGGTGTAAGAGCGAAACATTTGAAATGATGGCCCATTCATGCTAGATGATGTTGACCACATGGGTGAAGTAAAGGGATATGTATAGTTATATAAGGCTATGAAATATCTATGTAGGTTGGGGGTTGTAGTCAAGGGGGAAACTCTATGAGATTTGCATACTCGCAACAATAAATGGAGGAAAATGTAAAATGTTTTATTTGTGAAAGTAAGTGTAATCTCATCTATGTGAAAATTGCCTGAATTTTAGCAACTCAAATAGATGCTAGGCAAAATTTCGAAGAGTTCTTTTTCCTCATTTCAAGAATTGAATCACTTTCAATTTGCACTTTTTAATGTAAATTGATGTTCGCATTCATCTATGTGGCTCCATGTACACGTGGTTGATTTTGATATGGAGAACCAAGAAATTTTTTGGTAGGAGTAAGAGGTGCAACGTTTTTGTAGGGAATTTGGGAAGCTAGAAAGCTCCAAATGTGTGTATTAAGGGGAAAGGGGGGGGAGGACACCTCTCTACCTCATAAATATGGTGAGCATGCATTAGCCTGTGAGACATTTTACAAGGGATAGAGGTGGACTCCCTCCCTTTTACCACTGTCAAGTGCTTGGAGAGGTAGCATAACACGCAATGACATTGGGTGAAGTGCATGGACATTGACAAGAAAGGCTACAGGGCTGTAGAATGACATTAGGGATGGCATCTGTAAAATTTGGGGTAGATTGAATTCTGGATGAGGGATTAGAGGATCTGGAGGCAACGGGGGGGATAGTTCAATGCAGATCATACTCTACTACAAAGTTCAAGGGGAAGACATTACTATTGCACTTTTGTACGTAGATCATCTGATTGTGACCGGAACTTTATCAAAAAGCTAAAACAAGACTTATCTATAGAGTTTGACATGAAAGATCTTGGACTTATGCACTATTGTCTTGGAATTGAGTTTTGGAGAGATTCAGACAACACTTTTATGAGTCAGCTGAAATATGTTGACAGTCTTGCAAGATTGCAACCACTCCCATGGAACTAGGTTTAAAACTTACTAAAGATTCAAAAAATCCTACGGTCAATGACATGTACTACAGGTAGGTCATTGGATCTCTTATATATCTGACTATCACACGACCAGATATTTGTTATGCAGTAAGTTCACTTGCACAACTTATGGCAAATCCAAAACAGTCTCAATGGAATGCAAACAAAAGAGCCTTGAGATACATTAGAGGTACAAGACAATTTGGGATAGAATACAGAGGAATTCATCCAAGGTTTCATGCATACTGTGATAGTGAATATGCCAGAGACCATGAGACTAGGAGATCAACATAGGGATATGTATTTTTCCTCAGTCAAGGTGCTATATCATGGTTGTCAAAATAACAACCAACTGTTTCTTTGTCTTTGACTGAAGCAGAATATAGAGCACTCACTACAGGTGCATATGAGGCTACATGGCTCTGAACACTATTGTCAGAAACATACTTATTTGATGAATCAAAGCCAACAAAAATATACTGTGATAAACAATCAGCTCAAGCATTGGCCAAGAATCCAGTATATCACTCCAGGACAAAGCACATTGGTGTCAGAGAGCACTTCATCAGAGAAAAAGTGTTACTTGGTGACATCACACTACATCATTGTGATAGCAAGAGAATGTTGCAGACATCTTTACCAAACCACTCGGTAAAGAGCTAGAAACATCGATAAGCTCCTGGTTTGACTCAGAGGAAGGACATTCCCATTAAAGGGGTGTGATGGAATATAATGCTCAGTCCTTCTTGAGGGAAGGCCTACTTCATGATGTTGATCTTGAGGGAAGGTGTTGAGAGAACATGCTCAACATTATGTTATTACATGTGCATAGCACCAACACATATAGAGTGCTATAAAGGAAAGGGCTAGATGCCCTAACCCTAGCCCTAACCATAACCCTAAATAAGTTTGTATATATTCTACATTTTCAACTAAATCTAGTGTACAGTTACATTTGTGGTGTGCTCTCTAGCTATGCCCTCTCTCCTCATCTCCACTCTTCTCCTCTCCCCTCTTTATATTTTGTCAGAAACTCTGGTTGATTTGGTTTCTCAGTGTGAGAATCTTGGAAGTGTTCTTGGACTCATAAAGAGCTGTGAACATATCCCATGCTTCTTTTGATGTCTTTGCTGTGTTGAGCTGTCCTAGCATGACATCTTGCACATTCTCCTTGATCAAATGATATGCATATTTGTCTTTCTTGTCCCATTCTGCCTGTGCTTGGGCAATGTCAGGATCTGCTACATGTTGTGCGGACACTGGTGGTGTAGATGTAGATCCTGCTGGTGCTACAACAACAGGGGGAGTGGAGCTACTGCTAGTTGTCCAATGGTCTAGGTGTAGATCCATCGACACAGTCTCATTTGTCTTGAAGGATAAGAATGGTCTCCATTCCTTATTTCCATGTGTCACAATGGGAATTGTTTAGCTTGGCAGATGCTTCCAAACTGAGGTTGCTAGTCATAGATATGGTGCAAGATATGTACTCAAAGTGCTTGTGAAATCACTGTCTGAATCAATTGCAATACATTGAGTGTATCAAGTGAAAGATGAACTGTTGGTGAAGATAGAACTACAATATTTAATCCAATATGTTACAAGGCTTGTGTGGCAAATGATGTCGAGAATAGCCAAGAGGCTTTATAAGGCTTAAATGATGTGCAAAATGCCAAAAAATAGAAAAAATTTAAATCATGTGCTATCTGCCCTCTGATCAATCGATCAATGACTCTGAATACTCTGAAGTCTGCTCATTGAACTATGGAATGTCAAGTTTTAGGAAATGAGATGATGTGAAACCACATGTGAGGGAAGGGACTAATTTCGAGTAGGAACTATATATGAATTTTTGGGCATGGCTTTGATTGGCTTTTGTGGATTATGTCCTATAAGGATGATCTAATCTACTCTGATCTAGATCTAGTGCATGTCGAGCGATGAAGGTGCTGGGTAAGATGCGTTGATGTAGAGATTGATGTGTGTGCTAGAAGTGGATTTGTCATCGAGGCTCAAAAGTTTGTAATTCTTGCTAGAAAATGTGCGTGTGATGTGACAAGTGCATAGAGCACAAAAATTCGAGCATTTTTCCTTTTTGGAGCACCCTTAAATTCTTCCTAGATTAAGAGATACAGCTTGATCTAGGTGGAGGGGCAAAAAGGGTGCAAATGATGATGTGGCACTTAGAGTCACATGCAAAATGTGTGCTTGCCAAGGGGTGTGCCAGTGGAACATTGATGAGGTGTCACCTATGTACACATGGAAGGTGCCAAGTGTGCCTGTGGAGAGGTAGCGTGCTTAGCAAGGGGTTAGTGCCATGTGAGAGTGATGATGTGGCAAATGACATGGCAGACGGCTACCATGCATCACTTTGACTGGTCAATTGATGACATGGCACTTTGACTAGTCAACTTGATGATGTGCCAAATTGATAGTTGATGTGGCAGATCAAGAGATGTGGCACTATGGGGACTCGGTGCTGCTGATGTGGTAGTAGATGTGGCCAGATGATGTGTCTGGTGAACTGTCAACAAGGCCGACCCTACTCACGTGGCAGATAAGATGTGCCTACATGGCAGATAAGCTTGGATAGAACTGCCAAGTGGTAGAAGGATAACTCTGGTTGACGTGGCATTCACTGAGTTATTGATGAATCTGTGGTAAGGGATCAAGTTCCACGTGTTGAATCTGCGTGGAGACTCCTAGATACCAAAATTTGTAAGATTCTATTTCGATGCGATGAAATCTAGAGAGATGCTTGAAAGATTTTGTTATCTTCTTGTGTGTGTGCCGGTCGTCATCGTAGGAGGCATGAGAAGGCTAGTTTGGCCATGGTGGTCGTTGAAGCCATCTTGGGCTTCTACGCATGTTGAGCGTTGTGCAAGCATAGGAGCCATGTGAGAAGCTCCGTGAGCTATGGTGAGGTTCTGGCCGTCTCGTTGGAAGTCTAGCCATGTTGCAAGAGTCGGTGTGGAAGGCTAGCTCTGCTTTGGAGTCATGGCTGGAGAAGCTCTGGCTTCGTGCGTCGATGTAGAAGGCAAGCTTATAGGTGTTGCTTTGTAGCATGATGTTTGCTCTGTGTGGTTGGGAGGTCGTAGACTTGTGTGTTGGCGTCGTTGGTGTGAAGGCTTCGGAGAAGGACGGCTAGAGTACATTGCATGCAATCGGTTGGAGGTCGTGGATGCACCTTCCTTGTAGATGGTCTTTGTGCAGACATTGCCTCATTACACCACGCTTTGAGGTTGCTCTGGGACTTCTCGGTGTTGCAAGAGCTAGGTTGAATGCTGGCGCCTTAGCTGCTAGTTGTTGTAGAATAAGTCAGTCGTGATGAAGGTTGTAGATTGAGGTCGTAGATGGTTGAAGCCATGTGCCTTATGCGCTATAGAGAGTTGGGAGTTAGACCTTTGTTGCAGCTTTGTTAATCTCGTTGGAGCTCAGTTGGCCGAGGAGCTGTAGCAACGATGGAGTTTGTTGAAGCGTGGATTTCTTACTTTGGTTGTTGGCATCGTTGAAGAAGGAGTCGGCCTTCTTCATTGATATGGCCTGCTTTGTTGAATCGAGTTGTAGAGAGCCTAGCTATAGTTCCAAATACTTGTTATGGCTCTGAATAAATTTTTTTGAGGATCCCTTGTAGTCGAGAGCTTGTAGATGGATGCACCTTTGATAGTTGTTGCTTAGCTCTAGGTTTGCAACTCAAAGGCTTGTAGATAGACTAAGGTCTCAACAATCTCTCCACTAACGTCTCAACAATCTCTTTCAAAGTCGGCAAAAGGAAAATCTCTCTTTCTTTATGGATCTCTCACAAGAACTCACAACAAGAGAACTAAGTCTCTTTCTCACAAGATTCAAGAGTGAAATCTCATCATGAACAATGAACGAAATTATGGACAAAAATCTATAAAGGAATGAACAAAAATTGTATCTCAAAGAATGGTTGAAGATCTCTCACCAGAAGTGGACTCTCACGGAGAACACTCAATAGAACTCTCAATCTCTCAATCACTCTCACACTCTCAAGGATCAGAATGCCTCAACGGAAGGCAAAGAAGCACTAATACCATGACAAAATATGAAGAGAGGAGAGGAAGAGAGTGGAGATGAGGAGAGAGGGCACAGCTAGAGAGCACACCATAAATGACTAATTGTACTTTAGATTTAATTGTGAAGATGTAGAATATATAGAAACCCTTTTAGGGTTAGGACATCTAACCCTTTCCTTTATAGCACTCTATGTGTTACTGCTATGCACAATATTAAACACATAATGTTGAGATGGTTCCTCAACATGGTGCTCTGTGTTGGTTAGCACAGGCTTGATTCATGCCTACCTCTGAATTTAATGTGCGCAACTGCAAGGATGAGAGCTTCTAGTGTCCGATCTAGCAAGAAGTTCTAGCTAATATTTAGGGCTATGTAGATTAGTTTTACAAGCCCTTTTATCGAGTTTTAAGTGGGATTTGAACAAGTCCCATCATGCCTAAAGGGGTTAGAGTCAAGGCATATATGTATTTAATGCCCATTTTATATCAATACTATTGACATATTTTTTTAATGATAATCCAAAAATTTAAAAATTTATTGTAATTTACATTACAAAAATTTTAAAAACATTGTGAATATGAGCGGTGGCATTTTCATATATGATGTCTGTGTGTGCACGCACATGTGCATATTATGTATGTAGGCATGTGCGCACTTCAACACATACATATGTACAAGTGAATAATGTACTTCAAAGCAATTACACTTGCAAGGTGCGTGCCCGAAAATATGTAACCATACAAAGTGGCTTAATAGGGGCTTTTTAATCCAATAAGTGCACCAAAATTCAAAGTTCTGTAAAGGGCAAGACATGTATTGCCCATATTATCCCTTGAACTCATGTTGTATGTGGAGTTTTCTAGTAGTGCACCCCTCTGGCACTTACAAATTCATCAAAAGTAGGTTTTTATTTGGAAATTTTCTACTACACTACATCATACAAGGGGTTCAATAGTTGATTTTTTGGGAATTTGCTATGGATTAGGACATAAAACCTTTGTAAAAACGGCTATTTTTATTGGCTTGTTCAATGTCTAGAGTTGTTGAATAATAAACCCACTGTGTATGTGTGCGTGATTTTTACAAGTCATACAAGTAGCCAATTTCTTAAACTTCCATCATCATAGAGTCAATCATTACACCTTGAGCGCCTACTTTTTTTGTAGTTTTTTTCCCACACTCATGCACACAACCTTTCATAGAATCCGATTGGGTTTCCCACGAGAGGTTGCTCATCAGTCTACATGCTCCCATTAGGAAATCGAATGCGTTCAGCTACCTATCTCACCCAGGTAGAGCCTTCATTTCTTAGACAATAACAAAAAATATATAATTCCAGCAGTAATAAAAAATGCGAAACTAAATGTAGGACAACGCGGTTGCGCGTTCATACCGGGGTCATAAGAAGAGCTAAACACGATCCTGGGGTGCAAGGTTGCTGCTATGGTTGTTGAAAATACTATGAATATGAACGGAAAGTGCTGATGGATTTGATCAATAGCTTCTGGAATATAGCTTAGGTTGAAGCTAATTATTACCTGGCGTAGAGGATTAAGCAGGTAAAGAATTGGCTGCAGGTGAAGGATTTGTCGGTCGAAGCTGCTGCATAGCTTTAATTTTTGAAAGATTTGAGAACTGCGTGTTGGCAATTCCGGGTCCTACGAATGACGATTGGGTTGAAGCCAAAGAAAGTATTTCTGCTCCATGTTGCTCACGAGCAGTTTCTGTTACGATAGGTGATGGGAGGTGCAGCTATGGCTGAAGCTGTGAGGCAGTCGAAGTTGCTGTTAACGAGCTGCTGCATAGCGTTGGGTTGGAGCTTGATACACACATCTACACTGCCACCCCCCTCTCGTCCAGGGAACATACAGATCTCTCTCTCTCTCCCAACCCTCCCAGGACGCACTGATTCCGGCTTCCCCCACCCGAAATCTACATCGTAAGCTGGAAATCTGGGTGAGCCCGACACCACCATGCCATACGTTCCCCAAAATTTGGACGGCTGAAAGGGGTTGTTCCTGGCCTCCAGCCACTGCATCATGTCTCGCACCGATTTGTCGCTGATGCGCTGAATTGCTTCGTGCACTCGTACAGCAGTTGCTCCCAAACTCTCTTGCATCAGCTCTCCTGCCGTGGCCATCGCTATCGTCAACTGAAGAACGTTGCCGAAATAGGAATCGGGCAATGGCGGTATCAGTCGTGCCCTGCAGTCCGCTGGTAACAGAGTATGTACTTCTTCTTCTGGCCTCAGTGCACTCACTTGGATGACATTCTTCCAGCAGTATGCGACAAGCGCCTCGAAAGATGTGCAGGAGTTATTTGCTTCCTTGCTTGCCTTCGTTTTCAGCCGCTTGATCGTCTCTCCACTGAAATGGAACACCCTTTCTTCAAGCTGCTTCTTAGGCTTCACTACCAGGTTCGCCAATCTGTCGGGCTCACGTATAAACATGAGCCGCCCTCTCTTCTCCGGTAGATTCTCGATCTTTAAAGCCTCCCTTTCGTGACAAGGAGGTTGGGAAATGAGCCCCTCCCTTCGGCCTTTTGTCAACCCTTTGCCACCCTTTCCCACCTGCTCATCCACACACTGCTTGTATTTGGCCCCGGGACCTTGGCCCGACTACGCTACACTGGCGCCTCTCGATAGACTCTCAAAGGGTGGGTACACGAGAGCATGGTGAGTAGTGTGACCTTTTCTTTTCTTTTTTACCAGTCGTGGCACAGATTCGATTCCCTCAAGAAGCTGGGCCCCCTGCTAGCCCCGTAGATGGCCATGTATGTGTGTCTATATATGTGACCGGAAACACAAACATTTTACAATATTTTTTATTTTGATGTTCTTTCAGTCTAATTTGTTTTGTCGGTCTTCTAATGTTTGTTGAATTATTGCAGGATGCGTTTGAGCTTGATGAATTCTCATCTCGACGGGGTAATGTTCGCAACACATTTGGGCGAGATCATTCTTTGGCCCATTACCTTGGCAAAGTCACAAAGCATATCGTGGTCTTTCATGGCAAATTTTATCCTCGAGGTCCTTCGGAGCTGCTAAAGTGCAAGGCATTGTCGCACGCAATCGGAGACTCCAACATTACTCAGAATGCCGACAAAGTCATTTTGGTACACCGCCTGGCTGCTATCAATGCCTTTGGATTGAACATTCATGGCAAGGCATTGACGGCAACGGCTATGTCTTTGGCAGCAAGAGAGGAGGATGTTAGTGCTGTTGCGGCTAGATTTATATCTAGGAATCCACTAGGGGATTCAAAGACCCCTATTCTCAATGTACTCAAACTAGCCAAGAAGAAAGATAGCCTATGAGGCCTTTTGTATTTTTATTTTATTTTTTTAAAGTTATCATTGCTCCTCATGAATTCCATTGTATTTTGTTTAAGTCGTTGATGATATATTTTCTTCATCATTTTAATTGTGTTAATTTAATAAATTTTTAGCCAATTTAGTATCATTTTCACCAATTCTGGGTATCAAGAGTTCATTTCTGTCAAATCTTGAAGGAATTTCACCGTCGCGCAGAAGGGAAAAGTGTCTGGCATGTCGCCATGCCAGAATGCCCAAATTCGTGTCGTGGTGGGTTTTGGGCTTTCTAGGGTCCTGGCGACGTGCCAGACACTTTTCCCTTCTGCGCGACGGTGAAATTCCTTTAGGATTTGACAGAATTCAAAACTTAACTTAAAATGATCATTTACTACAAGCATTGAAATGGAAAATATATAACAATGCGATAGTGTAGAGAATGTTGATATATTTTATTTAAAAAAATCGACCCTTGGGCCTTAGATACAAGATAGTGCCTTCAAGGGTAGGGGGTGGTATAAGTCCTAAGAGTGGGCTGCAAGAGAATCTAGGGCTTCAAACTTGGGTTACTCCATAGCCACTTCGCCAGAGCCATGTCCTTGTCCATGACCATGACGCACTTTGCATGGATGGCACACAAGTTGGCGTCCTCGAACAAAGCGGTAGTCACTTGCTCTGCAGCCTCCTGGAGTTTCCCCATAGCTCCTGTGATGAAGTGCACATCATCCTTGTATCCCTGTGCAATCTCTTGTACCACATGTTGGAAGGGAGCACACTGGATCAAGTTGTCGGTGGTCTTCTGCATTTGCCTGATCTCCCTCAAGGCCCGCGCTTCTGGTTTTGCTCAGTACGGCTTCCTGACTCTTGGTGGGGGCCTTACAGGTACCCAAACAACTTCCCACGGCCTCCTGTCTACCATGAACTTCTTCTGCTGCTCCTGTTTGCGTTGGTCCTCCTCCGAGTCCTCCTCTCGCTGACGTCTACCGCTTTGGACTTCTTTGGGATGGGGCTTCCTCGGAGTCTGTTTTACCCTCCTCATGGGCATAGGGGTCATCTCTGCCATGGGCTGTATCTCTGGGAGAGGGAAGATGGTGCTCTTCCTGGCAGTCTGTTGACCCTCAGGAAGCCTGTCTATATCCGGGAGGTTATCAAACACATTTTGTTCGATTGGGAGAGGGATCTCATGGGGAGGGGAAGGCTAAGGTGAAGGCTGAGGGGAAGGTTGAGGGGAAAGCTGAGGGGAAGACTGAGGGTCAAGTTGAGGCTGAGGCTGAGGGGAAGGCTGAAGGAAGGTTGAGGGACATGCTAAGACTGAGGCTGAGGGGAAGGCTGAGGGGAAGGCTGGGGAGAAGGCTGAGGGGAAGGCTCATGCTCTTGGGGCTAGGGAGTGGGCTCACGGGACTTGGAAGGAGAAGAAGGCTCAGGAGACTGGCGAGTGGGCTCATGGGACTTGGAGGAGTTGGGGGAGGGATCATGAGAGTCAGGGAGGCGCCACTGCGGAGCCGGATAGGTTCATGTGCACAGATGCCATGGAGGTGGTGGAGCTAGAGGAGGAAGGGTGGAGAGCAGTGTTCTTCACTCTTGCCATTGAATAATGAGAGTTAGGGTTCTTTTAAACTTTTTATAAGGGCCCATCATGTTTTGACATCCCTTTTAAACACTTATTTCATTAATTTTGGACTCATATGTCTACTTTTGGACTATTCCTTAAAATCCTTCCCAAATGAAAAGTTTACTTTATGAAACTGTCATTCGAGAATCAAAAGTTTACTTTCTGGCACTATCATTTTCACATAATACATTTCAAAATATCTCTCTACAATGTTGTACAAATAATGCAAAAACTACTATTAAATCCTAAATTTGTATTTCTTGTTTATAAGAATCATATTCTTAAAATAAAAAATCCGAGTTATTAGTTTAAATCCATGAAAAATCATGCTATTGAGGATTTACAACATTTTAAAAATGTATACATAAGAGACCTATAAGACTCTTTTTACTTTCAATGCAGAAAACTATAACACTCTTGAATCAAGAAATTAAAAGGTTTATATAGACATGAGACATGATGGAAGCCTCTTTTGTACTCCAAAAAATAGCAATAGCTATGCTTGCAATTTTACATTATCATGTCATAAGTTTTACAACAAATATTGCTCTGGATGAGTCTTTGTACAAAGGATCTCTTGTGGCCTTTTCAATAATTTAATTTTTCCTTTACAATGAGTTTAGTACAAATGGGCGATCCAAACATTTGCTTGTTTGAATGTCCTTTTCTATCATGATCATAGAAATGAGCGATCCAAACATTTGCTTGTTCAAAATGTCCTTTCTACCACCATTAAAGTATGGCATGATGATCCTCAGTGGCTCTTCTCAGGTTGTTGTGATCACACGTACAAGGATTGGGTAAATTTTGGATGCACGTCATTACCAACATTTGGCCAAAATAAAGGCCGTTCTGCCTTAATATCATCTTCTCGCATTTTTGCAAGGTCCTTTATCAATTGGTAGGTCTTGCTAATTACAATAGTAGTGTGTTCCTTCCAAGAGGGCTTCCAATCAGGAAATCTCCAGAGCATTTCCTCTTTGTATGTAATAAAAGCTTTTAAGCCTTCTATTTCACCTTTGGATTTCTCGCTGAATTCTTTTATAGGAGCCCATGTTGGATGCATTTCTTTGCTCAGGATTGAAGTTAAGAGAGAGTAAGGTTCTTTAGGTTCCCATTTTGTATCAAGAGAATAGTGTTGCCATTGTATCACTGGTTTTTCATCCTTTAAGAAAAAGCAAAAATAGTGTGGAGCGCTATGACCTATCAGGGCATCACCACCTTTTTGTATGAAAGGTAGAATAAAGCTCTTCCAATCATACATCCTCTCAACCATTGAGCATATTGTTCCTTCCTTATGGCCACCAACTTGCCTCCCACATTTTCTTATCAAGTCATCCATCGTCTCCATGTCCTTGTGTTTTTGCTTTTTTTCCAAAGAGTATACAAAGTATGAAAAGATGCCAGTGCATGCCCTCTTTGCCTCTGTGTTTCTCCAATAGAGTTAAATACTTATTTTTTGGTCAAGCCTATCAGAAGATGCATTTTTGATAGGTGGGGTTGCGGTAAAGCATTTTCATAAATGTAATCTTTCAAAATTGCTGTTGCCGCAACCATTGAGGCTCTTGTTTTGGGCCTTCCTATGTTTCCATGAATGTTAAATTTAACTCCATACTTTGCTTTATTAGCCAAATTCCAATATGTGCCATGTGATAATCCTGTAATAATGCGATATGCATTATTGCAAATACTTTTTCCATTTATAAGAGGCCTTATCTGCTGTCTTGAACTTCGCCTTCTCTTATCATTTACAAGAAAGAAAGACAATCTCGTGAGTAGGTATTCATTTCTTCTGCTTCCACAATCTCGTGAGTAGGTATTCGTTTCTTCTGCTTCCTTTCCTTTGCTAGACATGTTCTCTACAACCCTTGATGTCATGTAAGTTAATGGATCGCATACATGTACGCTTACAACATGTAGATCGCATTGCTTTTAGCATAACATCTTCATTCATTACTCTTATTCTCTTTGGTTGCTTTTTTGGATCTCGTTGTCTTTTCATGCATCTGTATGTCCGTTATCACCTCCATCCTCGGAATAAATTTTGTAGCCATCTCCTTTGTGAGTTTCCTTTGCAAACAAGCTGTAATAGCCATTATAAAGAACATTAGTCTCTTCTCAATAATCTACTTTATTAATGATTTAAAAATCTAGATCTTGTTTAAAAATTTAATCAAACCCTAAACCCTAAACCCTAAATCCTAACCCCCAAACCCTAAACCCTAATGCGACCCTTGAAACCATAAACCCTAATTCCTAAACCCTAAACTCTAATCCCTAATTTCTAAACCCTAAAGTCTATACCCTAATCCCTAATTCCTAAACCCTTAAACCCTAAGCCCTCGATCCTAAACCCTAATTCCTAAACCTAAATCCTAAACCCCTAGATCCTAATCCGTAAACCCTAACCCCTAATCCCTAATCCCAAAATCCTAATCCCAAAATTGTAATTCCTAAACCCTAACCCTTAAACCCTAAACCCTAAACCCTAAACCTAAACTCATAAACCCTAATCCCAAAACCCTAACTCATAATCCCTAATCCCTAAATATTAAATGTTAATCTTGACTCTCTAAACCCTCAACCCTAACCAATAAAAACCCTAAACCCTAAACCCTAAACCCTAACTCCTAAACCCTAAACCCTAAACCCTAACTCCCAAACCCTAAACCCTAAACCCTAACCCCTAAACCCTAAATCCTAACCCCTAAACCCTAAACCCTAACCCCCAAACCCTAAACCCTAACCTTAACCCCCAAAACCTAAACCCCAAACCCTAAACCTTAACCCCCAAACCGTAAACCCTAAACCCTAAATCCTAAAGCCTAACCCCCAAACCCTAAACCCTAAACCCTACCCCCTAAACCCTAAACGTAAACCACCAAAACCTAAACCCTAACCCCCAAACCTTGAACCCTAAACCCTAACCCTCAAACCTTGAACCCTAAACCCTAACTCCCAAACCTTAAACCCTAAACCCTAAACCCTACCCCCCAAACCCTAAATCCAAACCACCAAACCCTAAACCCTAACTCACAAACCTTAAACCGTAACCCTAACTCACAAACCCTAATTCCTAACTCACAAATCCTAAACCCTAATCCCTAACTCACCAAACCCCAAACCCTAAACCCAAACCACCAAATCCTAAACCTTAAATCCTATGAGTGTTTTTAGTAATATCATTTATTTTAGTAATAGTTTTAATTAGAATTCATTAGTAGTGGAATTGATCATAGGAATGTGGGAATGGGAGTGGGAGTTGGGAGGGTGGTAGTGGGAGAAAGGGAGAGTGGGAGTGTGGAGAAAGGGAGTGTGGGAGGGTGGTAGTGGGAGAAAGGGAGAGTGGGAGAGGGAGTGGGAATGGGGGCAGTGGAGGTGGGGGTGGGAGGATGGGAGTGGGAGTGGGAGAGGGTGTTGGAATCGGGGAGGTGGGGGTGGGGGTGGGAGAATGGGAGTGGGAGTGGGAGTGGGAGAGGGAGTGGGAATGGGGGAGATGGGGGTGGGGTGAGGGTGGGAGGATGGGAGTGGGAGTGGGAGGGGTGGGGAGTGGGAGTGGGAGGATGGGAGAGTGGGAATGGGGGAGGTGGGGGTGGGGGTGGGAGGATGGGAGTGGGAGAGGGAGTGGGAATGGGGGAGGTAGGGGTGGAAGTGGGAGGGGTGGGGTGGGAGGATGGGAGAGGGAGTGGGAATGGGGGAGGTGGGGGTGGGAAAATGGGCATGGGAGTGGGAAGATGGGAGTGGGATGGGTAGGGTGGGAGGATAGGGTGGGAGAATGGGAGTGGGAGTGGGAATGGGAGCGGAAATGGGGGGGGGAGGGGTGGGGGTGGGAGGATGGGAGTGGGAGTGAGAGGTGGAGGTGGGAGGATGGGAGTGGGTGGGAGAATGGGAGTGGGAGAGGGAGTGGGAATGGGGGAGGTAAGGGTGGGGTGAGGGTGGGAGGATGGGAGTGGGAGTGGGAGGGGTGGGGTGGGAGGATGGGAGTGGGAGAGGGAGTGGGAATGGGGAAGAATGGGCATGGGCGTGGGAGTGGGAGAGGGAGTGGGAATGGGGGAGGTGGGGTGGGAGGATGGGGGTGGGAGTGGGAATGGGGTGCTCCGGATGGGAGTGGGTGGGAGAGGGAGAGAAGATAATCAAATGGAGAGGCCAATGGCAGAGGAGATAATGATATAGAAGGACCAATGAGAGAGAAGCACTTAAAACCCTAGTTTTTCTTATATATACTCTCCTTCTCTCATTGTTTCTCTCATTTCAACAAGGAAGAGCAAGAGGAGAAGCAAAAAGAGGAGGAAGAGCAAAAGCAAGCACAAGCATAGATCTCAACTTTTTTCCAGGTACTTTTTTTTAAATTTGTATTCTTTGAAATTTTATTATAGAGAGAGAACTTAGAGAGAGAGAAAAGTGAAGGAAAGACTTTTAGAGAGAGATTATAAGAGAGAGAGTCTTGTTGCCTCGGCAGCAAAAGAGAGAGAGAGGGAGAGAGAGGAGAGACTTTTAGAGAGAGAGAGAAAGAGAGAGGAGAAACATTTAGAGAGAGAGGGTGAGAGGTAAAAGAGAGAGAGAGGGGAGGGCTGCACGAGAGGAGAGAGTGAGAGAGGGGGCCACGAGAGGAGAGAGAGAGAGAGAGGGAGGGAGAGATTCACGAGATAGAGAGAGAAAGAGACCGCGCGAGAGGAGAGAGATGTGAGAGAGATAGAGGGAGAGAGAGCAATAGAGGGCTGCGGGAGATGGGAGAGATGAGAGGGAGAGAGAGGCGAGAGAGAGAAAGGGAGAGAGGGAAAGGAGAGAGAGCACAAGAGAGGGAGGGGGAGAGAGAGAGAAAGGAGTGCCAAGAGAGAGAGAGAAAAGAGAGAGAGAGAGAAAGGAGTGCTGAGAGGGAGAGAGAGACCGCGAGAGAGAGATGGGGAGAGAGACAGAGGGGGGGAGGTGCAACGGGAAGGAGAGAGAGAGAGAGAGAGGGGGGGAGAGAGAGGGAGGGAGAGAGTGGGGGCGCTACCATGGCAGCGCGTGAGAGAGAGAGGGAAGGGAGAGAGAGAGTGGGGAGAGAGAGAGAGAGGGGGGGCGCAGTGTGAGGGGGGGAGAGAGAGAGTGGGGAGGGAGAGAGGGGGGAGAGAGAGAGTGGGGAGAGAGAGAGAGGGGGGAGGCGTAGCGCGAGGGGGGGAGGGAGAGGGATGGGTGGAGCACAACACAAAGCAAATATAGACGCACAAAATAGTAGGCGTGTCTATAGGCGTTGCTTGAAAAGAAAAATTACGAGCACGTTTAAAAGTGTGTTTAATAGTGCATCTATTTACGCCTATATTAGCGCATCTACACTTAGAAAATACGGGCCCGTCTATCACTACGTTTAATAGCGCATGTATTTGCATGTGTATAGGCATGTCTATTAGTGTGTCTACACTGAGAATTAGACGCGTATTTAGATGCAAAATAGAGAATACAGAAAGTGAGATTTTGGTGTACATCACTGCTTTCCAAACATTGCCCATGATTACCAAAGCACATAATTTTAACAAAAACATCAATGCTTTTTTGCAAACCCACATATACAAAAATTAAGTGAGGTGAGGAGAATGAGACAATATGTACAATAGTTTTGCCAATATCAATGATGGGCTACGGTTCAATCTCATCCTCAATGAGATCAACCCTTGCCAAACTATCTACTTCAAAATCCAAATAAGTGTTTAGATCTACAAATACATTTAACCCACTACTACTTGTGCTACTCATGTGCTCATCAAAATCAGCATCACCAATGGTAGGCTCGTCCTCACGGGTAATGGCCTCAATATCTGTATCTCTTATCTCATGATCATCCTCTTCTCTCATATCACGATCATCATCACCTCCATGGCCATGATCATCCTCCATACGCTACATATTAGTAAATGTACTATACATCACTTTGGAATGTGGCATAATAGGTATGACATGCCACCATCTATGATTATCCACCATTAGTTGATAGACAACCTAATTCAAACACAAATACAATCATGTTATTTTCCTTGCATTGAAGGTATCAAATATTTGAAAGTGAGTATTTTTATATGTGTGTACAATACCTGTTCACATTGTTGCAGTAGTACTAGTGTGTCCTTCTTACTTCGCCAAAACTTTGTGGAGTCAATAGTTACAAAGCCACTTGCATGGCGTTTGATTGTTGCATTAGGGCCTCTTTTCACCATGTCCTTAAACCATTTCACATCCAAAACTCACACAAAAAAGCGTCAAAAGTCAAGCTTAATAATATCTTGGATTATGCCACAATAATCATCTATGGCTCCATTGGCTCCCTCAAAGCTAGCAATGATGCCGCAATCTTATGTGTTTCTCTTATCATTAATCCGTTGTGTTCGAAAATGCTTGCCCTCACACCATATAGCATTGAACATAGTGCACTACACCAAGACAAAATCAATTAAATAAGCAATCTAAATTATTGAAAGCTCCTAACTTATGCATAACATTCTATATACAGACCTTGCTCATGCATCCTATGCATCCCTTCATCTTTCTCTACTTACTCCATTTCATCAAGTAGCCAATCCACATGAATATCCTTTGGAAGTGCTCTTAGATACTGAGGGTATGGTACACGAGATCCGTGGTGTGTACGAAAGAGGGCCCTTTCTTCTTTTCTTCTTGCCTTTGCATCCTCATATCTTGTCACCCATCTTTTCATCACATCACTATTAAGCACACAATAGAGGTTGATATTATTAAGCAACTCCGTGTCTATTACTTTGTTGCATCCTTTCCCTTGAGGCATAATAGAGGTCATCCTTAGGTCTTCATCATCTCTCCATAGTCGTGGGAGAGAGCTATCCACATCAACAAGAAACTCAGAAATATATACAAGTGACTCTTGTACCAACCAACCCTCGGCCATGCTACCTTCGGGTCTTGCATTTTGTCATGCATCGTCCACATCAAGACTGCTTTGTAGTTGAAGTCTTGTGACGAGGGAGGCGTGCTCACATTATGCACCTCGATACCTCTCCAAAGTATCTCTAGCTCGTCAATCAAAGGCTCCAAATAAACATCAGGATTTTTGACTTTATGTTTCCCTGGAATTAGAAGGGATAACATAACATGTCCTTTCTTAATCGCCATAGAGGGTGGAAGATTATAATTCACCAATATCACTAGCCATACACTGTAAGAGGTGCTTTTGAGACCAAATGGTTTCACACCATCCATACCCAATCCAAGTCTCAAGCTCCTAGGTTCTTCCTTGAAGCTTGGCCATGCGTCTTCAATATGCTTCCACGCAGGAGTGTCTGCGGGAGTTCTCCACTTGCCATCGGTTGATCGATGGGAGGAATGCCATGACATGAGCTCTACAATGGATTTGCACTTGAACATATGTTGGATGCGAGGGATTATGGGAAAATGTCACAGAACCTTACGAGGCACGTCCAAAGTTTTGAGATCTGCTCTATATCTTGCCTCTCCACAAGTAGGACACTCTCTTGCATCCTTATGTAGTCCACGAAACAAAACGCAATCGTTGACGCATGCATGGATGCACTTGTAATCTAATCCTCCAAGAGAGGTCACATGTTGCCTTGCCATATCTCTTGAGGTCAGTAATTTATTCTCCCTTGGAAGCATTTTACACAATAGCTTGCACATGAAGACCATAAATGAGGAAAAGCATTCGAGTAATTGACCCACTAGCATAATTCACCATGTTTGCAAAATAGACTTTAAAGCTTACTTAAGTAATGCATTCAAACTTGCATTACTCCATCCATAGATGGTTTGCAACTCAAGGGAGGCACGTAGAATAGAGAATGTGCACCCCTCAAACAGTGGAGTCGATGCTATGGTAAAAAGATCGTCCTGGTCCATGCTATCATTTCTCCCTTCGGATTGATGGACATATAAATCCCACACCATATCATCAAACACCTCCTCCTCCACGGCTTCATGAGGTAATGGCGGAGGGCTAATATCACCATCACTCCATGCATCCATAACGGTCCCTCTTGAAGATCCCACCTCATATCGCCGACACTTCGCCTCCTCACGATGAGCATAGGGCAACATATGCAGGTGTGGCACTGCATCCTGTATCAAATTAAAACAGGATCATAACTCAAACGTATGAACACCCATAGGTATCTCAATCAACCTTAACTCTTTAACACTTACCATGTTTACGGTCATATCCCATTCTCCATACTTTGAGATGTGATTGAGTGTAATCCTGCATGCACGATACTTGTTTCCTCGACATCAATCACACATACATTTGATTTTTTGCTCCAACCACATTTCACGATGGTGGATACGTAGGAATTCATCCTCATTGGAGCTACTTGTTGAAGATGAAGACATCCTATAAATAAACAACCCAAAAATTTTGCTCTTATATCAAATATTTAATCTTAAAACTCTATGGCGCGTCTAATACCACGTCTAAAACTACATCTGTTTGTTTTGTGGTGCGTGTCTAAAAATGCATCTAATTCTGCATAGATCTAAAACTGTGTGTCTATTCTATGGTGCATTTTAGACGTGCAATTAAACATGCATTTAGACGCATATATAGACGTGCAATTAAACGTGCCTATAGATGCCAATTAAACGTGCCTATAGATGCACTTATAGACGTGAATTTCAAACCTACTTTTAGCGTGCTTGCTTTTTTTCACATACTTTTAGCATCGCGTGGCTTACTTTGCTATTAACAGACACAGTTCTGAGCATCCACACTTATCTCCAAGCACCCACACTTATCTCCAGGCTTGCACAATCATCTCCAAGCACACAAGAGAAGAGGGTGAACAAGGAAGAGAAGAAAGAGAAGCAAAGGGTGAACAAGGAAGAGAAGAAAGAGAAGAAGCTTTGAAGAAGGACAAGAAGCTTCCATACCTCTATCCAAGGTAAGTCTCTTTATGGTTGATCTTCTTTGAAAGTTGCTCTCTTTGGATTCGTCCTTTGTCGTATCCAAGAAATGAATGTTTTTGGTACTAGTGTTGTGCTTTTGTGTCGGGCGCATGTCCTTTTCGAGTTTTTAGAATAGTCCATCTGTCGGAGCGCGTCTATAGATGCATCAAAGAGTGCATCTAAAAGCGCATCTAAGAGCGCATCTATAGATGCATCTACTCTATTTTTTGGAAACAGATAGCCGCGTCTATAGACGCATTTTTATACGTGAAGATAGATGCGCTTTGTTATTTTTCCTTGGCCTAGCCTTCCCTTCCCTTCTCTTTCCTTTCCTTTCTCTTTCCTCTTCCCTTTCCCTTTCCACTTCCACTTCCAAGAGAAGGATTGCATATTGAATGATGGAAATAAGTGATTGCATGAATGAAGAAAGGGATTGCATGAATGATGGAAAGGGATTGCATGATTGAAGAAGGGAATTGCATGAATGATGGAAAGGGAAAGCATGATTGAAAAAAGGGATTGCACTCTATATTTTCCTCTCTCTTTCCTTCTCTCTTTTATCCTCTCTTTCCTTCTCTTTTCGTCTCTTTTTTTCTCTCTTATCTCCTCTCTTTTTCTCTCTTTTTTTCTTCTCTCTTTTCCTCTATTTTCCTCTCTTTCCTTCTCTTTTCGTGGTAATTTTTCTCTCTTATCTCCTCTCTTTTTCTCTCTTTTTTTCTCCTCTCTTTTCCTCTCTTTTCCTCTCCTTTCTCCTCTCTTTTATCCCCACTTTTTCCCTCTTTTTCTCCTCTCTTTTCCTCTGCTTTCTCCGCTCTTTTATCTCCACTTTTTCTCTCTTTTTCTCCTCTCTTTTCCTCTCCTTTCTCCTCTCTTTTATCCCCACTTTTCCTCTCTTTTCTACTCTCTTTCCTTCTCTTTTTTTCTCTCTTTTTCTCTTCTTTTTCTCTTCTCAACTCATCAGTAATCTTCTTTTTCTCTTTTTTCCAGTTCATCATGTGGCTAGGAAGCTCTTCAGGCTCACCTGATCTTTAGGAGACCATCTTTATATAACCTTTTAGGACACCCTCCCAGTCCTGGGGAGTTATATGGCTACATGACGGGTACTCTAAACACCCCCCAGGAGTTGGCACTATAGACTCCAAACCACCCCAACCCCACACCAGCTGAGATTACCCCAGCAGAGTTAACACAACCCAACCAGCTACACAGCCGAGTCCCTTCCCCCATGCCATCCTATGTCCCTTGCCCCATGCCATCAGGAGGTCCTTCTACCTTGCAGAGCCATCGGCGTACTCCCATGCAGTCGAGAGTCACTTCTCCAGCTACGAGTGGCCAGCGTACTAGTTCGACACAACATAGTAGCAGGCATAGTAGCAGGGAGAGCGGTGGGGGATGCATGGCACAGTGCTTTGGGAGGGGTGGTGGTGGGGATGAGGATGATTCAGATGATTTAGACGTGCCTCTGGGTGACGGTATGATCTACTATGACATCACTCAGACAAGAGGCATCTTGATGGATGCACGGGGGAAGGACATCATGGCCTTCATGTGCTCTGTAATTGCTAACAATTATAGAGATTGGTTTTTTCACTACAAAGACCATCCAAAGAGGTTGGCTGATGAGACCCTCGCTGCTGTTCGCTCTAGGTATCCTAACCCCCCCAATGTTCAGTCCATAGATAAATGGGCCAAGTCAAAGATGTTCTGATACTTGGCAATAAAAGATCTTCACTTAAGAGGTAGGCACTAGCGGAGCTTGCCAGGCTCGAGGGAGGTCAACCACCAAGGGACCCGTCCCACATGGCTCACAAGCGTGAGTGGAAGAAAGCAATGAAGTCAGCGAAGGAGGAACCCAATCTGCAGCACGTGGCTCAGGGGGGTCACTATGTATAAACCCTCTATATCACATGCGTTCAAGGCCTATATTTAAAATCCCTTATCTGTAAATTTTTTCATTAATAAAATGTACCCCTTTTCTATACAAATTTGTAAATTTTTTCCAAAACTATTTTATATAGTCCCTTATGTATATTTATTTCTGTAAATTTTAGAAATAAAAAATATCCTTCTATTGAACTCACATGATAGGGTTACATATGATAAGTGACCCCCCCGAGGCACGTGGAGGCACGAAGGATCCAAATGGAGCAATATGGAAGCGTACATTTTGGAGCAGGGGGTGTTGAATCATGGGAGGCCCAATTTGTAAGTATCAATCTCAAATTATATTATTTATGTAGTATATTAGGAGGTTGTTTCTTTGTACTAACCCCTCCGCAAATTGTGTCATCTTATAGCTTGATATCGTGGGCAGGTACCCTACTCCAGTCGAGACAACCTACCACTGCCACCATCGCAGAGGAGATACATGGAGGCACTTCTATAATGACGGGTTGATTACTGAGGAGTAATATATCCAGGCTAATGGAGCACCCCCCGAGGTATTTGAAAGTAATTAAATAATGTCAATATTATAAGTAAAGATTTGATTTTTCATACATTGATATATGTTGTCCCTTGTTTACAGGACCCTGCACAAGAAGATGAGGAAGAAGACGAGGAAGAAGGAGGCAGAGAAGGGAGCACAGAAGGGAGTGAGGACGTGGAGAACTTAGATTAGTTGTAGAAGTAGTGCTAGCTACTCTTTTTTGTACTTAAAGCCACTATCGTGTCTCTTGTATATACACTCCTCTTATTTTTGGTACTTGAAGCCACAGAACATGGCTTAGCTTGGTGCTATATGTACATATAAGCACTTTTTGAGCCATGAATTAATATACACTCTTTTTATTTTTTTGGCTTTCAATTTTATTGTGCAATCTTCTATCAATTAATGCCTTGTGAACTAAACGTTTTGGAGTTGTAATGTTTTATTTGGAATTGTAATTGTCGGCTATAGATGTGCTTGTAAGAATGCTAATTAAAATGTGATTGGTTGTAAGAATTGAATTACACAATGTAAAAATGGGATTCCTATAACTACATAGCATACACAACATACACAGTATTCTGTTCAAGCACACAAAATGTAAAAAATATTATGTAGCGCATCTATCAAGGCATCTATAATGCATATGCGTCTGTTTGTTCGACAAGCGTTTATAGGCACATCTATAAACACGTCTATAAATGCATCTATAAATGCGTCTATAAACACGTTTGTCTTTTTTTAAAATTTTCTATTAGAGCATTTATTTATGCATTTATATGCGCGTCTATAGGCACGTCTATCTGCTATATAGATGCACCTTTAGACACGAGTCTGTAGACATGCAAATAGATGTGCCCGTAAGTTTTTTTCTTAGTTAAGTAAACGCGTCTGTGTGCACGTCTGTAGGTGCTTTGTCTTGTTGTGGAGGTGGTGGAAAGCTCCCAGTAGTATAACTGTATGACCAATGTCATGTAGGAGGCTTGTAAGTGATGATCTAGCATTGTGCGATGTGACTTTCTAAAAGTGTGCAGACTCCTTTGTTTACCAATCAAAGAAAGCTTGACAAAAATGTTATACGAGGACACCAAGCAAGCCAAAACACTAGTTTCCACCAGTAGTATTACTCTATGTCCAATGTCGATTTGTAAGTGATGATCCAACGTTGGGTGATGTGACTTTTTGAAAGCATGCAAACTTTTTCACAACATTTGAAGAGTTTAATAGATGGATTGACATTATCTGTGAAGTGGCACCTTATGAGAGTAGATACAAGGACAACAATAAAAAGAACTACATGGTCTCTGGAAATAAATTCCTTGAAAGGTGCAGGTTTGAGCCCACTGATGGGCAACACTTGTGTGATGCATGCTTTCACATGCCAGGAAACTAGAAGAGGAAACTTACCAATCAAATGAGTATATGCAAAATTTTGCAAGAGTCATAGCTTATATTTGTTTAATTAACGATGGCTTAAAGTATATATTGGAATCCATTACGCTCAATGATGAACCTTTTCAACAGAAGTATATATTGGAATCCATTACGCTCAATGATGGCTTAAAGTATATATTGGAATCCATTACGCTCAATGATGAACCTTTTCAACAGAAGAAGAAGTCAAATCTTCTAAGGTTCTCACTAAAGCAAGGGAATTATGGTTTAGGTGTAGGAAGCCACAACTTGCAAAGGGTAGGAGATGCACTACAAAGTTCTTAGGAAGGCAGAAGAGATTTGTAGGTTCTTAATAGGTGTCATAAATGATGTTCAACTGAGGCTTCAAGATCTAAAAAGATCCATTATTAAATATAGGGATTACACATCCATCGTCTTTTGTGCTGAACCAGACTTTCAATGTATTGTAGATGTATGCATTGCATAAAAATTTGGTATGGTATTGTTTGAGTCACCTAAACACAAGGTAAGCAAGCAGAAGAAAGTCATAAGGGTCATGTCAATTAACTAGTGGAGGTCACTGAGATACTAGACTGACAAGATAGTAAAGGTGGCTTTCCAAAAGTTATTAAATGATGAATGCTTTTCTAGTAAGAAGAACAAGTGGGGAAGCATTGAAGAAATGGTCAAACATGTAGTAAAGGTTGAAGTGCCATATGGGACATTAAATTTTTTGCTTTAGTCAGATGAAATGTTGGTGGATTAAGAGTATCAGGTGGGCAAGCTTAAAAGTATGTAGGAGCTAGGAAAAATGGTTGACAAGAATTGGGCCATGTAGTTGATGGAATCATGGGATAGTGATGTGGTGGCACCAACAAAGGATGTTCGAGCAAAGATGTCTGTCTACATAAAGATTATGTATGCAGATATAAATTCAAAAACAAAATGCATCTTCAAGTCCTTAACAAGTATTTCTCATTGTTTTACAATATTGGTTTGTCAGAGGATAATTCAAACTATGTTATTGTCAAGGGAGGCAATACTTAAAGATTGATGGCAATGGGTAGTGAATCTTGGGAGAACCCTTGTGCATTCTTCTTTGATGAACTACATGATATTTCACTGTCAAGAGCTTATATGAACTTTGATTAAGAGTCCTATGGCATGGCAACCGAGAGCAAGATTTGTCATGTTTATCACAAATGCCCCATGGGATGCATTGTTTGTTAGTTTGGCATCTGCATTCACGAGCGTGATTGAAAAGATGTTGCATGGTATGGTATTATAGCATGAGCATCAAAAGTCTTGCAACCCATCATGTTTTGATTCATTTAGGGGTGATCGTGTACCATCCAAAGTTTCCCAAAAGGCTCTTGGGCACACGGTCGAGTCCTTTGTCTGTCCAAGACCATAGAGTTGAATTGTGTTTCATACACGTGACATGTGATTCTTAGCTAATTCTTTTGCTCTAGGAAGTTGGACTTTAGCAAGAAATTTCCCTCTAATTTTCTATACTCCTCACATTGGAAGTGGTGGCATTAAAAGTCCCTTCACATCCCACATTGTAAGTGTCTTTATTATTATAAAAAATCAATCTATGCATTTGGTCTTATTTTTTTAATTCTTAGTATGACAATATATGATGAATAACCTTTCTTGATTCTAGCATCATGTGTTGGCCATTTTCCAACCAAGGAGGAGCATATAGTATGGTCTTATAACACATGCAAAGCCTTTTAGGCAAGCTAGAGTAAAAGGGAATACCACTTAATTGGGAAGAAATGCATGAGGTAATTCTTCCAACCATTGCTTCCTAACCAAGCTACTTTCATATTGAAAAATGTTAGCCTACTTAACAAGTTTTTTCTTTTTTACCCCCATGTATTAATGAGGATGAGCGTGAGGCCTACACAATGCAAGCATAAGAGCAAGGCCTGCAAGGGTGGGATTAGGCTTGGATTGTTCAGGAGAGCTCCTTGTATGACATTACCATGTGTATGATAGTCTCCTTGTTAATGGTGGTGCATATATATACATTGTCAATAACGGACAATGTAGAAGTCATATCTCTTTCCTCTCCCTTTTCGCAAGTTTTCCTCCCTTTTCATAAGTTTTACTCTCTTTCCATTGCCTCACGTTCTAGAGCCCTCTCTAATGGAGATCAAGTGGAATATCTAGGACCTTATTTGTACTGGAATGCACTTTTGGATCAACAAAATTTACTTGGATAAGTAGTGGCTACTAAGACTTTTTGCAACTAGTGAATGTTTCCAGCTTTTGCTAAATGTGATTTTCTACTTATGTGAGGAGACAAAGTGTGACTTTCTATAAGGGAGCAAATCAATAAAGGAGATCAGGTTGATTGCTAGGAAAATAACTACATATATTTGTAGAGTGGTACCAACATGTGATCATCTAGAAATCTTTTAATCAAAGGAAGGTAATGTATGTTGAGATATCAAGCTCTACTATCCCCGACATATCTCCTGGATGACTATCATTTATGACACCGCCTATGTTAGTTGTACTCGTGGTGTAGTTAGACTACCACGTATGTTTTGGTTTGGGTTCACATATGAACCACGTATTCTAGGGTTTGACATATAGGGTATTTCCCTCTTCTATTGTAATTGTTGTTGTGTGCAAAAGTGAAGAAAGGCTTCACCCTCCAACCTTGTGTCCTCTCTCTTTTGTGTGTTGTGAAGAAAGCTGAACTTGAGTCTCCTATCTCTCTCCCTTATTCTTTACATGGTATCAGAGCCTTGTTCGTGGTAAGGAGCTCAAGAAAGCAAGCCAAGTTTGTGGTGTCTTGGTAAGAGGACCAGTGTTGCTTTCCTATTTCGAGTTTGGGAGCAAATCTCTACAGGTAGCATAGCCAGAAGTGCAGGAGTGCACTGCTTCAGATTGAGAGGCCCTTCGCGGTGTGGCGAGAGCGCAGTATATGCTGCGGGCGAGGGCGAAGCCCTTGATGACTTTATTTTTTTGATTTGAGGCCGTTTCGGGGCCTGTTTTGAAGGCGGAAGTTCTTCGCAGGCACTCAGAAAAAGGCCTTGTTTTTGCTGTGCGACCACTGCGTGCGGCCAGTCGGTGGAAAGGTGCCATAGAAATTGCATCGTATGCCTGTGTGCAGAGATATTGGGAGTTGCAGATTCATGCCTGTTGCCTGTGGATGCAAAATCGTCACTAGGAAGTGACTGTGTGGTGAAATACCACTTTCGTCAGTGTTGCAGATCTGCCCCTGTGAGGCTTTTTGCAGAAGTTTTGCTATTTGCCCTTCTGAGGCATTTGCTGTGTTTACAGGTTGCTATTGCAATTCGTGATTTGTAAAATGTCTGAGAATCTGTCTACCATTGTCAGTGAGAAGCTTGACAAGAACAACTTCCAAGCATGGAAGTTCAGGATGACAAACTTCCTTATGGGAAAGGGAGTTTGGGATTACATCAGTGGTGAAACTACAGAACCAGTTTTGGGTGCTGCTCCCACTCCTGCTGAATTGAAGGCCTTTAAAGAATGGCATGAAAAAGCCAGAAAATGCTTGTATTGGCTGTCTGTTAGCATTTCAGATTCTATGATTGTGCACATACAGGATGTAGAGACACCTAAGGAGGCATGGGATACATTGGTGAAGCTGTATAGCACAAATACCAAAGCACGAAAGATGCAGCTAAAGCAGGAGTTGCACAATGTGCAAAGGAAAAATATGAATATAAATGAGTATTCCTTGAAGGTGAAAGGCCTTGCAGATTCTCTTGCCTCCATTGGAGCACCTGTTGATGATGAGGACTTAGTGTCCGTGACCTTGAATGGTCTTGGGAAAGATTATGCACAGTTTCGGACATCCATTGGAGTCCGTGAAACATTTCCTGATTTTCAGGAACTTATTGCTCTCTTGCTGAGTGAAGAGCAAAGGAATGGTGGTTCAGCCACCTCAACTTCTCAAGAGACTGCTTTCTACTCGAATACAGGTAGAGGCAGGGGTAGAGGAAGAGGCCGTTTTGGTGGCCGTGCAGGAAATCAGAACCAACAGCAACAACAGGAAAACCAGTCCTATGGAGGAGGACGTGGTAGTTCTAGAGGCAAGGGGAGCCAAAGAGGCCGTGGTTCATGGCAAAGGAACCAGCAAGTAAATAGCAGCACAGAATGCTATTATTGTGGAAAGCCTGGACACAAGGAGAATACATGCTATAAAAAACAGAATGACATCAAAAGTGGGAAGTTGCAGCAAAGCAACTATGCATCATCAAGTGGGCATGGTGACGACAGAAATGAGCACCTTTTTGTGATGCAGCATATGGTTAACTCCATGTCAGGAGATGCTGCAGCTTGCAATGATGTTTGGTATGTTGATTCAGGTGCCTCTAACCACATGACCAGTCATGGTGAGTGGTTTCATGATGTTAGAAATTTGGATAAGCCAGGTTATGTTGAAACAGGTGATGATACTGCGCACCCAATTACGCAGGTTGGTAAAGTGCCATTGGCTATGCAGGATGGCAAAACAAAGTACTTGGCATATGTACTTCATGTTCCAAAAATCACTAAGAACCTGGTTTCAGTTGGCCAGATGGTTGAGCAAGGTCTGCAGGTTAGATTTAATCCTGATGGATGCTTCGTTGAGGACTTGAAAAATAAGTGCCGCTTGGTTGCGAAAGGCAACAAAAATGGCAGAATGTTCACCTTGGATGTTGATATGCCTGAGGTGAAAGCTGCTATGTTTGCGCATGGGAGAGGTGTCATTGCAGATATTGAGATATGGCACAAGCGCATTGGGCATGTGAATATACAAAGGCTGAAATCTATGCAAACGAAAAACATTGTTGCAGGTTTGCCTAAATTCAGAGTTGAGGGAATGCAAAAGGTATGTGAAGCATGCCAAATGGGTAAGCAGGCCAGACATGCATTTCCCAAAAATGCTAAGGTGAGCAGAAGACCTTTGGAAGTGATCCATTCAGATGTTTGGACAACCAAAGCTGCTTCTATTGGTGGATGCCATTATTATGTGACGTTTATTGATGACTACACTAGGAAGGTGTGGATTTATTTTATGAAGCACAAAAGTGAAGTGTTCAGCCATTTCAAGGCTTTTAAGGCCATGGTTGAAAAAGAGAAAGGTGTGCATATTAAAGTGCTAAGATCTGATGGAGGGGGAGAGTACTTTTCAGAAGAATTTTGTGAATATCTGAAAGAACAGGGAATTCAAAGGAAGTACTCATGCAGGTCTACCCCTCAGCAGAATGGGGTTGCAGAAAGGAAGAACAGGCATATTGCAGAAGTAGGACGGGCGATCCTAAATGAGAAAAACATGCCTGATTATTTTTGGGCTGAAGCAGTAGCAACTGCTGTTTATATTATGAACAGAACTCCCACTGCAGCTGTCCATGGCATGACGCCTGAAGAAATGTATACAGGCCAAAAACCAGATATTTCTCACTTGAAGGTATTTGGTTGCATAGCGTATGTTCATGTTCTTGATGAGAAGAGAACCAAGCTGGATCCAAAGGCAGAAAAATGCATCTTTATTGGATATGCTCAGCACCAGAAAGGGTATCGCTGTTATAACCCTTCCACTCGCAAAATGCAAGTGAGCAGAGATGTTTTTGATGAAATGAGCAGCTGGTATGCACCAACTGTTATGGTAGGAGATGCAGATGCAGGAAATGGGAATGCTGCAATAAATGCAGAGCAGCAATCTCAAGCCTTGAGTGGACCCAGAGAGTCCTCTACTAGTGGATCTAATGCATGGACAGGGAGATTGAGATCTAGTGAATCGTCACATGGCAGTCTTGATAGTGTTGTGCAGGTATCACATAAGGGAAAAGAAAAAGTGGACCATACTCCAGTGTTTGATGTGTCTGCTGGTAGCTCTCATGTTGATGGAGAGTCAAGCGGCTCTGAAATGAGCCTTGATGAGGAACTTGGGATTCCTTCTGTTGTTACACCTGGTGCAAGGAAAAGCAGGCATGATTTAAAGACTCCTGCAACTGATCAAGTTGTACGAAGGTCCACTCGTATTAAGTATCCAGTTGACAGGCTGAGATATGATGGGTATACAGCACATCACTATGCTTATATGGTCAAGGTTCTAGAGGAGCCAGAGCCCACATGTTTTGAGGATGCAGCAGGGCATAAAAATTGGGAAGCAACTATGGATGAAGAGATGGCTGCCTTGGATGCAAACCACACTTGGGATTTGATGCCTTTGCCTCATGATAAGAAGGCTATTGGCTGCAAGTGGGTTTACAAAGTAAAGCACAATGCTGATGGGTCTGTTAGCAGGTACAAGGCAAGATTGGTTGCCAAAGGTTTTGCGCAGACATATGGAATTGACTATGAGGAAACTTTCAGCCCAGTTGCAAGGATGGCAACTGTGAGAGCAGTAATTGCTATGGCTGCTGCAAAGGGATGGTCTTTGCATCAGATGGATGTGAAAAATGCCTTCTTGCATGGTGATTTGCAGGAAGAGGTTTATATGATGCAGCCAGAAGGTTATGAGGATAATTCACACCCCGATTTTGTATGCAGGTTGCGCAAAGCCTTGTATGGCTTAAAACAGGCGCCGAGGGCATGGTCAGACAAGATAGGGCAATATCTTGTCACTATTGGATTTCAGATTTCCAATTCAGATTTTCCACTTTATGTGAAAAGGACAAACAGAGGGATTATGCTTATAGTCATCTATGTTGATGACTTGATTATTACAGGTGATAGTGATGCAGACATTAATGAAGTGAAGCTGCTGTTGAAGCAGAAATTTGAGATGAAGGATTTGGGAGAGCTGCGTTACTTCTTGGGCATTGAGGTTATTAGATCCCCGAGTGGGATATGGCTGTTGCAAAGGCAATACGGTTTGGACATGCTGTCCAAATATGGGATGACAGGCTGTAAGCCTATTTCTGTTCCATTGGAGCAGAATGTGAAGCTCAATGCAGAGACAGGTGAGCTTCTTGAAGATATTACTATGTACAGGCGCATAGTAGGTAGCTTGATTTACATGACTATAACCAGACCAGATTTGAGCTATGTTGTGGGGCTGGTGAGTCAGTTTATGCAGGCACCGAGGAAGCCACATTTGGATGCGGCTAGGCGCATACTGCGGTATGTGAAGTCCACATTGCATTATGGACTGCTTTATGAAGCTGGGTGTGCATTACAGGTACATGGATACACAGATGCTGACTGGGCTGGTAGTGTCTCAGACAGGAGATCTACTAGTGGTTTTATGTTTTCCCTTGGGAGTGGTGCCATCAGTTGGAGCAGCAAGAAGCAGCCAACAGTTGCCTTGTCGAGCACAGAGGCTGAGTACAGGGGTGCAGCAATGGCTGCATGTGAGGTAGCTTGGTTACGGAAGCTACTTGCAGATATGGGACAGTCAGTTCATGCAGCAGTTGTCATTCATTGTGACAACATTAGCAGCATCATGCTTGCTAATAACCCAGTTTATCATGCTAGAACGAAGCACATTGAGGTGCATTATCACTTTGTGAGAGAGAAGGTTCTAGCTGGTGAGATTGATCTTGTCTATGTCAGCACTGAGGAGCAGGTGGCTGATATCTTTACGAAGGCATTGGGTACCGAGAAGCTTTGCAGATTTAGGAGCTTGCTTGGTGTACGTGAGATGACTTTGAGCTTGAGGGGGAGTGTTGAGATATCAAGCTCTATCCCCAACATATCTCCTGGATGACTATCATTTATGTCACCGCCTATGTTAGTTGTACTCGTGGTGTAGTTAGACTACCACGTATGTTTTGGTTTGGGTTCACATATGAACCACGTATTCTAGGGTTTGACATATAGAGTATTTCCCTCTTCTATTGTAATTGTTGTTGTGTGCAAAAGTGAAGAAAGGCTTCACCCTCCAACCTTGTGTCCTCTCTCTTTTGTGTGTTGTGAAGAAAGCTGAACTTGAGTCTCCTATCTCTCTCCCTTATTCTTTACAATGTAAACAATGTAGGGATAAGACAATGATATTGCCCATTTTTTTCACATATTTTGAGAGAATTTGTGAATAATTTGAATTTTAAAAAAGTGTAAAACCATTGGCATATACATGAGTAAAAGAATTGTAAATAATATGGCAACATTGTCATCGATGTTGTTTCTAGCAAAGTTAATGTTGGTATACATGTCACCTAGTACCAACATTGTGTATATATCAAAAGATCTTGTGGGGAATGGAGTGCACCCAATTAGAATGCGACAAAAGCATAATCATCATGTATTACAAATATTCCTTTAAAGAGGGATACAATATAATGACGTAACTGCTATATATAAAAAATTCTTAGAGGGGAATACAAGACCAAAGTCCCATAAGGAAGAAATAGCAAGCAAGGGAGCACTATAGTGAGTAGAAATAATTGGCTAGTGAGGATCAAATGCGGATATATGGAAAGAGGGAAAATAAGAAAAAGAGAGTGATGTGGAAAAGAGGCCTATGGGAAGGCCATCAATATTATAAGGACCCATAGTGTGCAAAAAACGTTGTTGAAAACTCCCACTGTGCTCTATGTTGTGCCACTATCCTAAAAGCCTTGCGTGAATATAAAGTTATTCAGAGATGGCACACTTTGATTCCTTAAGAGGGAGGAGAGAGGCAGCTATTTATTGTTGGACAAGGGAGGAAGTGAGAGTGCTCTCAACAGAAGTAAGAACGAAAGAGGGAGAGAGAGAAATAGAGAGCCACACAAGGTTTTGGTGGGTGCACAACCACCCTAATCTTCTTTTTCATTCATTTATGTATGTGTCTGAGTATTGTACATAATCGGGGTAAAGGCATAGTGACCTTTAATCCCCACAACCTCCCACTTAAAGGACAATGTGCCTTTAAGGGAGAACAACCAGTGAGCATAATATCCAATGCCCATCAATACATGACAATACTCAAACCACTGACTAGGTAGACTCTTCATCAGCATATCTGCAGGGTTACCATTTGTATGAACCTTAACAAGCTCTATGCACTTGTCCTCAAGTACCTCCCTGATGAAATGGTACTTGACCTCAATGTGTTTGGTCTTTGCATGAAAGACTAGATTCCATGCTAGCTGAATAGCACTCATGGAATCACTATGCAATGTCGGTACACCTGTATGAATCCCCAAATCTCCCACTAGTTGATCAAGCCATATACCCTCCTTGCAACCCTCTGTGGCTGCAACATACCCAACCTCTGTGGTAGACAAAGCAACACACTTCTGTGCACGAGACATCCACGACAGTGCACCACCTGCAAAGGTGAACACATAACCAGAAGTGGATCTCCTACTATCCACATACCCTGCATAGTCTGAATTTGTGTACCCAAGTACACGCATGTCTCCTCTACCAAAGTAGATGCACATCTCCTTGGTACCCTTCATGTACCTCATGATGCACTTAACTTCCTCCCAATGCCTCTTTCCTAGATTAGCCATATACCGCCTAACAACTCCCACTGCAAATGCAATGTCTGGTCTAGTAGCTATCATAGCATACATAAGACTCCCAACCGCTGATGCATAAGGAACCTTGGCCATCATGGCCCTCTCCTCATCTAATTTGGGACTATCTGTATGACTCAATTTCACATATGGAGGTAATGTAGTAGTCACTGTCTTCCCCCCCTCCATATTGAAATGCTACAATACTTTTGTAACATACTCCTTCTATGAAAGCCAAAGGAGTTTCCTACCCCGATCACGCGTGGTGCGCATGATACCAAGAATATGACCTGCAACTCCCAAATCCTTCATATCAAAGGCCTCATGCAACTTGGCCTTTAATGCATCTAGCTCATAATTATTCTTGCTAGCCAATAGCATATCATCCACATATAGTGCCAGGATTATCAGGCTATTATCCTTAGCCCTTTTAGTGTAGAGGCAGTGATCAATTTCACTCCTTCTAAAACCCTGGGACTGAATGAAAGCATCAAACTTCTGATACCATTCTCTAGGTGCTTGCTTAATACCATAGAGACTCTTCTTCAGCTTGCAAACTAAATGCCTTTTGCCCTTTTCTTCAAAGCCTTCCGGCTGCACCATGTAAATTTCATCATGCAAATCCCCATGCAAGAAAGCTGTCTTGACATCCATTTGCATAAGCTCCATATCCTCTGCTGCCACTAGTCCAAGCATGCATCTAAGTGTGGTCATCTTTACAACCAGAGAGAATATCTCATCAAATTCCACACCCTTCTCTTGCTTGAACCTTTTAGCGACCAAACGGGCCTTGTCCTAGGCACATCATCACCTCTGACCTTCATCTTGTAGACCCATTTACATGGCAATGCTTTCTTTCCATGTGGCAAAGAAACCAAGTCCCAAGTCTTATTTTTCATAAGTGAACTCATCTCTGATTGCATAGCATACTCCCACTTGCATCGATCCTCGTGCATCATAGCCTCTCTGTAGCAAGAAGGCTCCCTGCAATCAGTAAGCATCACATAGTCTACCCTTGGAACAAACCTATCAGGCAGTCTAGACACTCTAGATGATCTTCTCAAGGGCATTTCAGCTTGCTATCCCACCTGCATATTAGCCACATTTGGCTCATCATTTCCATCAATAGATGATCCATCATCTACCCTTGATTGTATACTTGTGGAAGTACTTGGTGGTACCATTTCTTGCACATTTGGTGCATGGACAGCTTGTTGTCTATCAATATATGCAGGTGGATTCACATCCTGGAAAGTGATTCTCCTCATTTCCACATCCCTCATGGGTGCCTTATGCATCTTCTTCTCATTGAATACTACATCATGGCTGCATATGATCTTCTTTGCTTTTGGATCCCAAAGATGATAGCCCATCTCTCCACTTTCACCATAACCCAGAAAGATGCATTTCCTAGACTTAGGATCTAGCTTCTTTCGAAGCTCTTTTGGCACATGCGCATATGCCTCACACCCAAATATATGCAAATGAGAGTAAGAGGGCTTCTTGCCACTCCATGCCTCTTCAGGAATACCACCATCCAAACTCTTACTAGGTGATCTATTGATCACATGCACTGCAGTCTTCATTGCCTCATCCCAAAAACCACCAGAAAGACTTGCATTAGAAAGCATGCATTGCAAACTTTCTTGAATGGTATGGTTCATCTTTTCTGCAATTGGATTTTGCTCTGGAGTACGAGGGGATGTGAGCTCCCTCTTAATCCCATGTGTATCACAGAAATGCTGAAAGTCATGAGAGAGATACTCTCCACCATTGTCAGTCCATAGGCATTTAAGCATTCTACCTGACTGATTCTCAACCAAGGCCAGCCATTTCTGAAATACTTGGAACACATCACTCTTTTGAGCTATGGCATAAGCCCACACTTCCCTAGTTGCATCATCAATGAATGTCACATAGTATTCAGCCCCACCTAATGACCGTGTAGGCATGGGACCACATACGTCTGAATGCACCAAATCAAGCTTTTCAAACTCTTTCTTTCCCCTTCATTTAGTCTGCTTCCCATAGAGACAGTGCTCACAAAATTCAAAATCAAAGAAACTCGAATGCGGTACATAACCCAAATGGCATAAGAGTTTCATCCCATTTTGGCTCATGTGCCCCAACCTGCAATGCCACAAAGAAGTACTTGGCTACTCGAATATTGCAACAACATGATCAAACACCCCTGATACATTTAAGGGATACAAAGTCCCACACTTGGCACCCCTAGCCAAAAGCATAGAGCCCTTCTGAATTTTCCAACTTCCAAAACCAAAGCCAACATCATCTAGCTGACTCGTTGAAATGAGACTCTTGGTCAGCTTAGGCACATGTCTCACATTTTTCAAAATAAATGCAGACCCATTTGCAAAAGAAAACTTTATGTCACATGCATAGTCATTTCCAAGATGCACACAACCTGTCTTTCCATTGTCATAAGTGGAGAACCATTCCCTATGGGGAGTAACATGGAATGAAGCACCAGAATCCAAAATCCAATCCTTGGAATATGCATCATTTGAAGTGGTAAGCAACTCTGCAAATAAACTAGACATGAAGAGAATGTCATTGTCACTATCATGTGTGACTGCATTGATCTCCTCAATCTTCACTTTTCCTTTGTCCTCCATTGGACTCTCTTCCTTCTTATTTGCACCCCAATTTGCATTCTTTTTCTTATCCTTTTGCTCTCTTTTTAGCTTGTAGCAATCCTTTTTCATATGGCCCTTCTTGCCACAGTGGTAACACTCAATGTTCCGTGCCCTGGATTTACTACGAGACTTCCCTCTTTCTTGGGACTTCCCCCTAAACTGTGATCTGCCCCTTTGCACATATAAGGTTGCATCCTGCTTGTCGTCCATATACTTTCATCTAATCTCCTTGGCCAACAAGCTACCCACAAGATCATCAAATTTCAGTACTCCACCAGGTGCAGAGTTACTGACAACTATACGGAAGGTATCCCATGAGGATGGCAATGAACATAAGAGAAATATTGCCTTAGTCTCCGCATCAAAGATCATCTTCTAAGCTTGAAGCTGGCTGAAAATAATATTGAATTCATTCAAGTGAGAAACAATGGAGACCCGTTCCTTCATCTGCAGCTCAAACAACCTCTTCATGAGGTAAACTTTATCAGAGGCAGTTTCCTTCTCATAAGTGGCACACAGTTTCTTCCACAAATCTTCTGTAGTGTGCACATTTACTAATGTGAAATAAACTGACTCCACAAGATGAAGTCTAATAGTAGACTTTGCTAATGCATCCAACTCATTTCAATCATCCTCATACATATTTGTAGGCTTAACTTCAATACCTGCCAAGGGTTTAATCTGCTTCTTTGGAATAAGCACATCCCTTATCTGTTCTTTCCACAAAGAAAAGTTTGTCCCATCAAACTTTTTAATGCTGAAAAACTCCTTTTCAGACATGGAAGAGGATGCCATGATGCAAATGAAGCAAAATCCCAAATGCTAGTGCCTGCAAGAGAGAATCACACCAAATATCAGGGGCACCCAAATGTGTATGACACAATACTATGAAATATCACCAAAACTCAAAGCTCAAAGCATCAAAAAATGCATCTGACTCTTGCATATACTATGCATCCATATGAGCAAATCTGGCCCAAAAGAAAATGCCAATTGCAATGGCAATCCAAAATGCCAATAAGTGCCAAATGGCTCAAGCATAAACACCATCCATAGGCATATGCATTACCAATATCTCATCCAAGAGAGCATAACACTATCAGTGCATCACCTGCAATGTGTCAAAGCTATCCCTCAGCATAAAATAGCATCCATGTGCAAAGCGTCCATAAAAATAGCATCCCACAAGGCAATCTGGGCCTATCAGCGCATCCAATAAGGATTGCAATGCATCCAAATGGCCTATAAATCATCCACTGCAACCCAATGCACACCACGAATGAGTGCACATGGCTCAAACTACAACTAGAGTGATCTACATAAGGTATGCTCAAGAAATCATGGTCCCACGACAATGATTGCTACTAAAAATAGAACCTGAGATGCCTCAAAACATGGGCGCCATTGCATAATCAGACTCAACAAGAAAATTTGCAAATATCTCTCTTCTGTCGGAACTCCAAAATCCCAACTGATGAGTGAGAAATGGGAGTCAACACTAATCCACTGCCATGTGGCATAAATTTAAGGTTTCAAAACCTTAGAATGAAAAATGCATAACAGAGAGATGAAATCCAATACACAGAGATCTATAACTCTAAAAATACTCTGCTGAAACGTGCAAGAACTAATAGGTAGGGGTTTTTGGGTTTCCGGAATGCAATGGGACAAACCGTGGTCTCAATCACTGGGTCCAACACACGGATTGAAAAACGTTTTTGGAAACATAACTATTTGTAAACTCCACCGGAGTGCAAATGATGAGCAACATAGAAGTTTTAGAACCTCCTAAGTCCACCGGAATTGATAGATCTGCAAATGGTTGCTCCAAACTTGAGTTCCAACACCCGGGCAAAAAAACATAGGAACTGACACAGTGAGTCAGAAATCCAATGAAATGATCCCAGATTCAAAAATGAAGGTGTTTCCAAGCTCTTAAGTGAAGTGGACACCAAAAGCAAGCAATAGTTGCCTCTACAAGTCAATACGGAGTCTCTGTCATCGAATGGAATAGGGAAGAGCTTAAAAAATGACTTTTTCTTTGAAAACACTCAACAAGCTCTCAAAACCACTTCGCAAAACCAAAGTAACTTTTCCAAAGGTTCCTTCAAGATCTTTACGCACTCAGATGCAAGTAAAATCACCCATAAAGCTTCCCACAGAGCTTCTCCTTCCTCCCATAGGGCTGCTGAGCTTTGAGGCATTCACGCATGCTCAACTAGATCACCCGGGCTCTGATACCATTTGAGAGTGCTCTCAACAGAAGTGGAACGAAAGAGGGAGAGAGAGAAACAGAGAGCCACACAAGTTTTTGGTCAGTGCAGAACACCCTAATCTTCTTTTTCATTCATTTATATATGTGTTTGAGTATTGTACATAACTGGGGTAAAGGCACAGTGACCTTTAACCCCCACAATTTGTTGGGGATGAAACTTTGCACGGCTCTTAGGCTACCCTAGACCTACATCCATGCAAGATTTGGTCTCCAATTGATTTGGTATGTGCCACGATAAATTGATGTGAGAACCTCATACAAAATTAGGTAGAAAAGAAATGAGATTGTTGCAATGAATTCAAAGAGTAAAAATGCCATGAAGGTCACATGATAATGTATGTGCAAAACAAACCATGGTCCTATTCCCTTAAAAAAGATGCTCCCTTGGCTAGAACGCCATATGAGGAATCTTGAATCCTACCCCATAACTGGCTGTGTTTTACCCAACACCCACTGAATGTTTGTGCTCACCCTTGAGCTCCTTTTATTCCACAGCAATGATGAATAGATTGAGTATTTTTTGCATATCTATGTTACTATGAGTCCATTTTGTACCATTGGGTGTCTTTTGGAATGAGTTTGTGTTTGTTTTCCACTACATAGAAATGCTATAGCAAGCACTTGATCTCTGACATGGTATCAGAGCCTCGTTTGTGACTCTTGTAAGACACGCTAAGCATTAAAGGAAGGAAACCATCATAAGAAAGAGATGACTCTCTCTCTCTCCCCACTCTCTCTCTCACACGCTGCCGCGACAGTGCGCCCCTCACTCTCTCTCTCCCCCCTTCTCTCTCGTGGCAATGGCCTCCCCCCCTCTCTCTCTCCCCACTCTCTCTCTCCCCCTCTCTCTCTCACGTGTTGCCGCGGTAGCGTGCCCCTCTCTCTCTCTCCCCCCTCTCTCTCGCGACAGTGGCCTCCCCCCCTCTCTCTCTCTCCCCACTCTCTCTCTCTCGTGTGCTACCGCGGCAGTGCGCCCCTCACTCTCTCTCTCCCCCCTCTCTCTCACAGTAGCGGCCTCCCCCCCTCTCTCTCACGGCAGTGGCCTCCCCCCCTCTCTCTCTCTCCCCACTCTCTCTCTCTCCCCCCCTCTCTCTCTCCCTCTCTCTCTCCCCCCTCATGTTGCGCCTCCCCCTCTCTTTCTCTCTCCCCCCTCTCTCTCTCACGCTGCCATGGCAGCGTGCCCCTCTCTCTCCCCCCCTCGCGTTGTGCCTCCCCCCTTCTCTCTCTCCCCCTCTCTCTCTCGTGCGCTGCTGTGGCAGCGCGCCCCTCTCCCTCCCCACTCTCTCCCTCGTGCTGTGCCTCCCCCCCTCTCTCTCTCCCCACTCTCTCTCTCCCCCCTCTCTCTCTCACGTGTTGCCGTGGCAGCGCGCCCCTCTCTCCCTCCCCCTCTCTCTCCCCCCCCTCGTGCTGTGCCTCCCCCCTCTCTCTCTCTCTCTCCCCACTCTCTCTCTCCCCCTCTTGTCTCTCTCACGCACTACCGTGGCAGCACGCCCCTCTCCCTCCCTCTCTCTCCCTCCACACACTCTCTCTCCCCCCCCTCTCGCTATGCCTCCCTCCCTCTCTGTCTCTCCCCACTCTCTCTCTCCCCCCCTCTCTCTCTCGCACGCTGTTGTGGCAGCGCGCTCCTCTCTCCCTCCCCACTCTCTCTCTCCCCCCCTCTCGCTGCGCCTCCCCCCCTCTCTCTCTCCCCACTCTCTCTCTCCCCCCTCTCTCTCTCGTGCGCTGCCATGGTAGCGCGCCCCTCTCTCCCTCCCTCTCCCTCCCCCCCTCGCGCTACGCCTCCCCCCTCTCTCTCTCTCCCCACTCTCTCTCTCCCCCCTCTCTCCCTCCCCACTCTCTCTCTCCCCCCCTCGCACTGCGCCCCCCCTCTCTCTCTCTCTCCCCACTCTCTCTCTCGCTTCCCTCTCTCTCTTGCGCGCTGCCATGGTAGCGCCCCCACTCTCTCCCTCCCTCTCTCTCCCCCCCTCTCTCTCTCTCTCTCTCCTTCCCGTTGCACCTCCCCCCCTCTGTCTCTCTCCCCCTCTCTCTCTCGCGGTCTCTCTCTCCCTCTCAACACTCCTTTCTCTCTCTCTCTCTTTTCTCTCTCTCTCTTGGCACTCCTTTCTCTCTCTCTCCCCCTCCCTCTCTTGTGCTCTCTCTCCTTTCCCTCTCTCCCTTTCTCTCTCTCGCCTCTCTCTCCCTCTCATCTCTCCCATCTCCCGCAGCCCTCTATTGCTCTCTCTCCCTCTATCTCTCTCACATCTCTCTCCTCTCGCACGGTCTCTTTCTCTCTCTATCTCGTGAATCTCTCCCTCCCTCTCTCTCTCTCTCTCTCCTCTCGCGGCCCCCTCTCTCACTCTCTCCTCTCGTGCAGCCCTCCCCTCTCTCTCTCTTTTACCTCTCACCCTCTCTCTCTAAATGTTTCTCCTCTCTCTTTCTCTCTCTCTCTAAAAGTCTCTCCTCTCTCTCCCTCTCTCTCTCTTTTGCTGCCGAGGCAACAAGACTCTCTCTCTTATAATCTCTCTCTAAAAGTCTTTCCTTCACTTTTCTCTCTCTATAATAAAATTTCAAAGAATACAAATTTAAAAAAAAGTACCTGGAAAAAAGTTGAGATCTATGCTTGTGCTTGCTTTTGCTCTTCCTCCTCTTTTTGCTTCTCCTCTTGCTCTTCCTTGTTGAAATGAGAGAAACAATGAGAGAAGGAGAGTATATATAAGAAAAACTAGGGTTTTAAGTGCTTCTCTCTCATTGGTCCTTCTATATCATTATCTCCTCTGCCATTGGCCTCTCCATTAGATTATCTTCTCTCCCTCTCCCACCCACTCCCATCCTCCCACCCCATTCCCACTCCCACCCCCATCCTCCCACCCCACCTCCCCCATTCCCACTCCCTCTCCCACTCCCACGCCCACGCCCATTCTTCCCCATTCCCACTCCCTCTCCCACTCCCATCCTCCCACCCCACCCCTCCCACTCCCACTCCCATCCTCCCACCCTCACCCCACCCTTACCTCCCCCATTCCCACTCCCTCTCCCACTCCCATTCTCCCACCCACTCCCATCCTCCCACCTCCACCTCTCACTCCCACTCCCATCCTCCCACCCCGACCCCTCCCCCCCCCATTCCCACTCCCACTCCCATTCTCCCACCCTATCCTCCCACCCCACCCATCCCACTCCCATCTTCCCACTCCCATGCCCATTTTCCCACCCCCACCTCCCCCATTCCCACTCCCTCTCCCATCCTCCCACCCCACCCCTCCCACTTCCACCCCTACCTCCCCCATTCCCACTCCCTCTCCCACTCCCATCCTCCCACCCCCACCCCCACCTCCCCCATTCCCACTCTCCCATCCTCCCACTCCCACTCCCCACCCCTCCCACTCCCACTCCCATCCTCCCACCCTCACCCCACCCCCATCTCCCCCATTCCCACTCCCTCTCCCACTCCCACTCCCACTCCCATTCTCCCACCCCCACCCCCACCTCCCCGATTCCAACACCCTCTCCCACTCCCACTCCCATCCTCCCACCCCCACCTCCACTGCCCCCATTCCCACTCCCTCTCCCACTCTCCCTTTCTCCCACTACCACCCTCCCACACTCCCTTTCTCCACACTCCCACTCTCCCTTTCTCCCACTACCACCCTCCCAACTCCCACTCCCATTCCCACATTCCTATGATCAATTCCACTACTAATGAATTCTAATTAAAACTATTACTTAAATAAATGATATTACTAAAAACACTCATAGGATTTAAGGTTTAGGATTTGGTGGTTTGGGTTTAGGGTTTGGGGTTTGGTGAGTTAGGGATTAGGGTTTAGGATTTGTGAGTTAGGAATTAGGGTTTGTGAGTTAGGGTTACGGTTTAAGGTTTGTGAGTTAGGGTTTAGGGTTTGGTGGTTTTGATTTAGGGTTTGGGGGGTAGGGTTTAGGGTTTAGGGTTTAAGGTTTGGGAGTTAGGGTTTAGGGTTCAAGGTTTGAGGGTTAGGGTTTAGGGTTCAAGGTTTGGGGGATAGGGTTTAGGTTTTGGTGGTTTGCGTTTAGGGTTTAGGGGGTAGGGTTTAGGGTTTAGGGTTTGGGGGTTAGGCTTTAGGATTTAGGGTTTAGGGTTTACAGTTTGGAAGTTAAGGTTTAGGGTTTGGGGTTTAGGTTTTGGGGGTTAAGGTTAGGGTTTAGGGTTTGGGGGTTAGGGTTTAGTGTTTAGGGGTTAGGATTTAGGGTTTAGGGGTTAGGGTTTAGGGTTTAGGGTTTGGGAGTTAGGGTTTAGGGTTTAGGGTTTAGGAGTTAGGGTTTAGGGTTTAGGGTTTTTATTGGTTAGGGTTGAGGGTTTAGAGAGTCAAGATTAACATTTAATATTTAGGGATTAGGGATTATGAGTTAGGGTTTTGGGATTAGGGTTTATGAGTTTAGGTTTAGGGTTTAGGGTTTAGGGTTTAAGGGTTAGGGTTTAGGAATTAGAGTTTTGGGATTATAATTTTGGGATTAGGGATTAGGGGTTAGGGTTTACGGATTAGGATCTAGGGGTTTAGGATTTAGGTTTAGGAATTAGGGTTTAGGATCGAGGGCTTAGGGTTTAAGGGTTTAGGAATTAGGGATTAGGGTATAGACTTTAGGGTTTAGAAATTAGGGATTAGGGTTTAGGGTTTAGGAATTAGGGTTTATGGTTTCAAGGGTCGCATTAGGGTTTAGGGTTTGGGGGTTAGGATTTAGGGTTTAGGGTTTAGGGTTTGATTAAATTTTTAAACAAGATCTAGATTTTTAAATCATTAATAAAGTAGATTATTGAGAAGAGACTAATGTTCTTTATAATGGCTGTTACAGCTTGTTTGCAAAGGAAACTCACAAAGGAGATGGCTACAAAATTTATTCCAGGGATGGAGGTGATAACGGACATACAGATGCATGAAAAGACAACGAGATCCAAAAAGCAACCAAAGAGAATAAGAGTAATGAATGAAGATGTTATGCTAAAAGCAATGCGATCTACATGTTGTAAGCGTACATGTATGCGATCCATTAACTTACATGACATCAAGGGTTGTAGAGAACATGTCTAGCAAAGGAAAGGAAGCAGAAGAAATGAATACCTACTCACGAGATTGTGGAAGCAGAAGAAATGAATACCTACTCACGAGATTTTCTTTCTTTCTTGTAAATGATAAGAGAAGGCGAAGTTCAAGACAGTAGATAAGGCCTCTTATAAATGGAAAAAGTATTTGCAATAATGCATATCGCATTATTACAGGATTATCACATGGCACATATTGGAATTTGGCTAATAAAGCAAAGTATGGAGTTAAATTTAACATTCATGGAAACATAGGGAGGCCCAAAACAAGAGCCTCAATGGTTGCGGCAACAGCAATTTTGAAAGATTACATTTATGAAAATGCTTTACCGCAACCCCACCTATCAAAAATGCATCTTCTGATAGGCTTGACCAAAAAATAAGTATTTAACTCTATTGGAGAAACACAGAGGCAAAGAGGGCATGCACTGGCATCTTTTCATACTTTGTATACTCTTTGGAAAAAAAGCAAAAACACAAGGACATGGAGACGATGGATGACTTGATAAGAAAATGTGGGAGGCAAGTTGGTGGCCATAAGGAAGGAACAATATGCTCAATGGTTGAGAGGATGTATGATTGGAAGAGCTTTATTCTACCTTTCATACAAAAAGGTGGTGATGCCCTGATAGGTCATAGCGCTCCACACTATTTTCGCTTTTTCTTAAAGGATGAAAAACCAGTGATACAATGGCAACACTATTCTCTTGATACAAAATGGGAACCTAAAGAACCTTACTCTCTCTTAACTTCAATCCTGAGCAAAGAAATGCATCCAACATGGGCTCCTATAAAAGAATTCAGCGAGAAATCCAAAGGTGAAATAGAAGGCTTAAAAGCTTTTATTACATACAAAGAGGAAATGCTCTGGAGATTTCCTGATTGGAAGCCCTCTTGGAAGGAACACACTACTATTGTAATTAGCAAGACCTACCAATTGATAAAGGACCTTGCAAAAATGCGAGAAGATGATATTAAGGCAGAACGGCCTTTATTTTGGCCAAATGTTGGTAATGACGTGCATCCAAAATTTACCCAATCCTTGTACGTGTGATCACAACAACCCGAGAAGAGCCACTGAGGATCATCATGCCATACTTTAATGGTGGTAGAAAGGACATTCTGAACAAGCAAATGTTTGGATTGCTCATTTCTATGATCATGATAGAAAAGGACATTCAAACAAGCAAATGTTTGGATCGCCCATTTGTACTAAACTCATTGTAAAGGAAAAATAAATTATTGAAAAGGCCACAAGAGATCCTTTGTACAAAGACTCATCCAGAGCAATATTTGTTGTAAAACTTATGACATGATAATGTAAAATTGCAAGCATAGCTATTGCTATTTTTTGGAGTACAAAAGAGGCTTCCATCATGTCTCATGTCTATATAAACCTTTTAATTTCTTGAATATTCAAGAGTGTTATAGTTTTCTGCATTGAAAGTAAAAAGAGTCTTATAGGTCTCTTATGTATACATTTTTAAAATGTTGTAAATCCTCAATAGCATGATTTTTCATGGATTTAAACTAATAACTCGGATTTTTTATTTTAAGAATATGATTCTTATAAACAAGAAATACAAATTTAGGATTTAATAGTAGTTTTTGCATTATTTGTACAACATTGTAGAGAGATATTTTGAAATGTATTATGTGAAAATGATAGTGCCAGAAAGTAAACTTTTGATTCTCGAATGACAGTTTCATAAAGTAAACTTTTCATTTGGGAAGGATTTTAAGGAATAGTCCAAAAGTAGACATATGAGTCCAAAATTAATGAAATAAGTGTTTAAAAGGGATGTCAAAACATGATGGGCCCTTATAAAAAGTTTAAAAGAACCCTAACTCTCATTATTCAATGGCAAGAGTGAAGAACACTGCTCTCCACCCTTCCTCCTCTAGCTCCACCACCTCCATGGCATCTGTGCACATGAACCTATCCGGCTCCGCAGTGGCACCTCCCTGACTCTCGTGATCCCTCCCCCAACTCCTCCAAGTCCAATGAGCCCACTCGCCAGTCTCCTGAGCCTTCTTCTCCTTCCAAGTCCCGTGAGCCCACTCCCTAGCCCCAAGAGCATGAGCCTTCCCCTCAGCCTTCTCCCCAGCCTTCCCCTCAGCCTTCCCCTCAGCCTCAGTCTTAGCATGACCCTCAACCTTCCTTCAGCCTTCCCCTCAGCCTCAGCCTCAACTTGACCCTCAGTCTTCCCCCCTCAGCTTTCCCCTCAACCTTCCCCTCAGCCTTCACCTTAGCCTTCCCCTCCCCATGAGATCCCTCTCCCAATCGAACAAAATGTGTTTGATAACCTCCCGGATATAGACAGGCTTCCTGAGGGTCAACAGACTGCCAGGAAGAGCACCATCTTCCCTCTCCCAGAGATACAGCCCATGGCAGAGATGACCCCTATGCCCATGAGGAGGGTAAAACAGACTCCGAGGAAGCCCCATCCCAAAGAAGTCCAAAGCGGTAGACGTCAGCGAGAGGAGGACTCGGAGGAGGACCAACGCAAACAGGAGTAACAGAAGAAGTTCATGGTAGACAGGAGGCCGTGGGAAGTTGTTTGGGTACCTGTAAGGCCCCCACCAAGAGTCAGGAAGCCGTACTAAGCAAAACCAGGAGCGCGGGCCTTGAGGGAGATCAGGCAAATGCAGAAGACCACCGACAACTTGATCCAGTGTGCTCCCTTCCAACATGTGGTACAAGAGATTGCACAGGGATACAAGGATGATGTGCACTTCATCACAGGAGCTATGGGAAAACTCCAGGAGGTTGCAGAGCAAGTGACTACTGCTTTGTTCGAGGACGCCAACTTGTGTGCCATCCATGCAAAGTGCGTCATGGTCATGGACAAGGACATGGCTCTGGCGAAGTGGCTATGGAGTAACCCAAGTTTGAAGCCCTAGATTCTCTTGCAGCCCACTCTTAGGACTTATACCACCCCCTACCCTTGAAGGCACTATCTTGTATCTAAGGCCCAAGGGTCGATTTTTTTAAATAAAATATATCAACATTCTCTACACTATCGCATTGTTATATATTTTCCATTTCAATGCTTGTAGTAAATGATCATTTTAAGTTAAGTTTTGAATTCTGTCAAATCCTAAAGAAATTTCACCGTCGCGCAGAAGGGAAAAGTGTCTGGCACGTCGCCAGGACCCTAGAAAGCCCAAAACCCACCACGACACGAATTTGGGCATTCTGGCATGGCGACATGCCAGACACTTTTCCCTTCTGCGCGACGGTGAAATTCCTTCAAGATTTGACAGAAATGAACTCTTGATACCCAGAATTGGTGAAAATGATACTAGATTGGCTAAAAATTTATTAAATTAACACAATTAAAATGATGGAGAAAATATATCATCAACGACTTAAACAAAATACAATGGAATTCATGAGGAGCAATGATAACTTTAAAAAAATAATAAAGACATGTAGTCATGTATCCATTGAAATATTTATTTAAATATATGTTTATATATACAAAAGGCCTCATAGGCTATCTTTCTTCTTGGCTAGTTTGAGTACATTGAGAATAGGGGTCTTTGAATCCCCTAGTGGATTCCTAGATATAAATCTAGCCGCAACAGCACTAACATCCTCCTCTCTTGCTGCCAAAGACATAGCCGTTGCCGTCAATGCCTTGCCATGAATGTTCAATCCAAAGGCATTGATAGCAGCCAGGCGGTGTACCAAAATGACTTTGTCGGCATTCTGAGTAATGTTGGAGTCTCTGATTGCGTGCGACAATGCCTTGCACTTTAGCAGCTCCGAAGGACCTCGAGGATAAAATTTGCCATGAAAGACCACGATATGCTTTGTGACTTTGCCAAGGTAATGGGCCAAAGAATGATCTCGCCCAAATGTGCTACGAACATTACCCCGTCGAGATGAGAATTCATCAAGCTCAAACGCATCCTGCAATAATTCAACAAACATTAGAAGACCGACAAAACAAATTAGACTAAAAGAATATCAAAATAAAAAATATTGTTCGAACTTACCACTACAGTGTCGTCAGCTTCTATCCCTTCCTCATTTGCAATGTTGATGGAACCAGGTGCTGTGTGATGTTCCATTTGGGAGGTGGACGCTTTCTCCTAACCTGTGTTGGAGGTGGAAGCTTTTGCATGAGAGGGTTGTGCATCATATACGGACATGTCTACAACCCTCATTGAAACCAGTGTTGTCAAGAGAAAGTCTTCCATTGTCTGGTCTTCAGTACCTAAAACCCTAGGATCTTTGACACGTGTCAACATCGAACCCGATAGGACTCCGAGTGCCTCATCCTCTCGTAGTCAAAAAAGAATCTCTATGTCATGGAGGAATACGTACTCTTCTCTATCGATGATTGGGGGGGAAAAGGACCATAATTCTGAGTCTGGGTCAACGGTCTTCGATGCAGATTCTTGCTCTACTGGGGGCTCTTGAAGTAGGCTCAATGCTTGAGCTACTTCCATTTCCTCTATTGGATCGTCAAGACTCTCTTCCATGTAGATATCCGAGTCTAGTCTAGGGACAACCAGATCAGCAGTTCTAATAGAGGGGGTGCTAGACAATGAGGCTTCTTCCTCTAAATTTCCTTCTTGGAGAAGGAAGATGAAAGTCATCTCCCATGAAAGGAATTTGGTGCCTGTATTTCATGTGATTCCTGCATCTAGGATGTCTTGAGCTTCAACTGTCCTAAACCCTTAGTCTGTAAGGTTGTCACAAAAGTGGGCCAAGCGCTTACAAACTTGGGTTCCTCTATGAATAGATACTTTATGTAATCTATGGGAACCCATCTCTTTGAAGTGAGGTCAAGTGTATAGGCAAAATTTGAGAAATTATCTTGCATGTAAAGGATGAGATCTGAGAAGTCATCCTTGGCTTGCATATATGTGCCTAGGACATCTAAAGTCCTATCAAACACTAAAAATAGATCTTCCTCACAATCTGCAAATGTAGTTCGTGAGATGAGGTCATGGAACGCAGTTCTAGCTGAATCCATGGCAAATAGCAGTTGATGGGGAAAGTAACTTCTGAGGACGGGGAGTCTCTATGGCTCTCTAAATGTGAAAGTGAGAATGTGATGTAAAAAGGGCTCTTACCCCTTAATATATATCAAAACCCTAAAAATTAAAATTAATCATAAAATCCCCAAATTTTTTGAAAAACATTTACCACCACGAACTGAAAGGAGAAAACATTAAAAGAAATAACATTTTAATTTAATTGTCCATCATCTTTTGAAACAATAACTAGGATTTGACAGACAAAAAATTAAATGCTGCACTAGTCAAACACATTGTTAGCAATCTTCAAAGTTGTAGGAGGAATGAAATTGGCACTATGCATGCACTTCTCCACACGGCGACTGATCTTACCACCGTTTAAGGTAAAGTAGAAGGACTCTGACATGCCATCCTCCATGACCAATAGGTGTTCTCGCACATCCCTTAGAGTCCATTGCGATGTGACATTCACATTCTTGACATCTCCCTCTTCAACATCAATAGACAAACTTACCCTTATATTGTCTTCATCATTAGAGTCTAGGGGAAGCCATCGGCCATTTGTTTTCTTCCAGCACTTGTACTGAAAAGCTAAATACAAAATTTGGCATGACAAATGGTATCTAATAACCACATTGTCTTTACATGCATGACATTGAAACACATCACCCTTTTGGTCACCTGACCTGGTTCCCCAATTCATCCCAAGTAAATCTTCAAGAGCTTTTTTATCTACACGCTTGTACGACCACATAGTTTTTGTTCTATGCATATGTATATTCTAAAATAAACAAGCAAAAATGTGCAGAGGCATAAACCAAGATAACCTTGCCCATTTGGATCCAAATGTAAACTTCATGGCCATGCCCACATCCTTTACAATCTTATCCTTGTACGATTGCAATGTCCTCGAGTCCACATTACTGCAATCCATGTCTTGAAGTTGTGGTGGTGCAATGGTTTGCAGATGGCCATAGCTTGGTCGCATTATACCAATACACATTCTTCATTCGCAAGGAGGCCAACTTCTCCCTAGCATGCATTTGCTTACCTAAATCCTCATGAATCACAGTGAACTTATCTATGAATGATTCAACTGGTTCCCACTCCTCGAGGTCCGAAGGGAAGACATCTGCCACCATGAATAAGAGCTCTTAGAAACCAAACACAAAATTTCCAAATGGACTCATTACACTTATAGGTGAAAAAGGCACATAGATAGAAAGGCTCACAGTGTGATGGTATCGTAGATTGATTGAATGATGGAGGAAGCTGCATATCTTTTCCCATGTAAACATGTTGCACTTTTGCGAGCCATCCTTTCTTCCCAAACTTGAACTTCAAGATGTGCCCCTTCCACTCATGCAAGATGTCACCTCTCTTGCTCTTGGGAAGCTTATGTGGACATTTGGCTGATCCTTTCATCACTATCCAGTGATTTAAGCTGTAGGTGCAAGGGATCCACTCATCCAATGCATTTCTGGTGTTGCGGAAGACACAAGAGGTCACAGCATTGCGTGGTCTTGTAGCCTTTCTCCTCACCATGCTTGCAGAGGTTGCAACAGCAAGAATGGGACTCCTACACAAGGCAATGCAGCTCCAACAAAGGCACAAAAGAGGGAGAAGGAGAGGGACAGAGCAACAACAATAGAAGCATAGGAGAGGGAGAAGGAGAGGGACATAGCAGCATCAATAGAAGAACAGGAGAGGGAGAAGGAGAGGGACTGAGCAACAGCAACAAAGGCACATGAGAGGGAGAAGAAGAGGGACAGAGCAGCTCCAACAGAGGCACAGGAGAGGGAGAGGGGAGATAGAGAGAGAGAGAGAGGAGCTACAGCAAGAAGGCCAAAGCAGGAGGGAGCAAAGAAAGAGGGGGAAGAGGAAAAATGCATGGGATTTGGTTCAAATCTGAGTGATTCGGCAAGCTGGACTAGAACAGTGGGGGGAAGAGGCCCTAGAAAGAGGGAGGGGAGAAGAAAAATTCGCCACAAGGGCCCTACCATCCCACTGAAGGCAGTTTTGGGCTCATGTGGGGGAGGTGCACCTGGTAGGAGGGTCAAACATGGGTTAAGAGGGGGGGGATGGTTTGGGTGGTCCCTAGTGTAAGGGGAGCAACCAATAGGGGCTCTCTACAGGCCTGCCCACCCTCCACCCCAACATACCATTTGCACAACAATATGGTCAAGACTATGATGAGACTTATGCTCTAGTAGCAAAGATAGATTCCATACGGTTCTTGATATCACTAGCAACACTCAGTAGATGGAATGTGTAAGAGCTCGATGTCAAGAATGCATTTCTCAATGGTTACTTAGACGAGGAAGTTTGCATGCAATAACTAGCAGGTTATGTTGAATGAGGAAAAGAGAATCAGGTTTGCCATCTCTAGAAGAGCCTCTACGGCTTGAAGCAAGCACCTAGAAGTTGGTACAGTAGAATCAACAAGTATTTTGTTGATCTGGGATACATGAAGTTCAATGCAGATCATACTCTACTACAAAGTTCAAGGGGAAGACATTACTATTGCACTTTTGTACGTAGATCATCTGATTGTGACCAGAACTTTATCAAAAAGCTAAAACAAGACTTATCTATAGAGTTTGACATGAAAGATCTTGGACTTATGCACTATTGTCTTGGAATTGAGTTTTGGAGAGATTCAGACAACACTTTTATGAGTCAGCTGAAATATGTTGACAGTCTTGCAAGATTGCAACCACTCCCATGGAACAAGGTTTAAAACTTACTAAAGATTCAAAAAAGCCTACGGTCAATGACATGTACTACAGGTAGGTCATTGGATCTCTTATATATCTGACTATCACACGACCAGATATTTGTTATGCAGTAAGTTCACTTGCACAACTTATGGCAAATCCAAAACAGTCTCAATGGAATGCAAACAAAAGAGCCTTGAGATACATTAGAGGTACAAGACAATTTGGGATAGAATACAGAGGAATTCATCCAAGGTTTCATGCATACTGTGATAGTGAATATGCCAGAGACCATGAGACTAGGAGATCAACATAGGGATATGTATTTTTCCTCAATCAAGGTGCTATATCATGGTTGTCAAAATAACAACCAACTGTTTCTTTGTCTTTGACTGAAGCAGAATATAGAGCACTCACTACAGGTGCATATGAGGCTACATGGCTGTGAACACTATTGTCAGAAACATACTTATTTGATGAATCAAAGCCAACAAAAATATACTGTGATAATCAATCAGCTCAAGCATTGGCCAAGAATCCAGTATATCACTCCAGGACAAAGCACATTGGTGTCAGAGAGCACTTCATCAGAGAAAAAGTGTTACTTGGTGACATCACACTACATCATTGTGATAGCATGAGAATGTTGCAAACATCTTTACCAAACCACTCGGTAAAGAGCTAGAAACATCGATAAGCTCCTGGTTTGACTCAGAGGAAGGACATTCCCATTAAAGGGGTGTGATGGAATATAATGCTTAGTCCTTCTTGAGGGAAGGCCTACTTCATGATGTTGATCTTGAGGGAAGGTGTTGAGAGAACATGCTCAACATTATGTTATTACATGTGCATAGCACCAACACATATAGAGTGCTATAAAGGAAAGGGCTAGATGCCCTAACCCTAGCCCTAACCATAACCCTAAATAAGTTTGTATATATTCTACATTTTCAACTAAATCTAGTGTACAGTTAGTCATTTGTGGTGTGCTCTCTAGCTATGCCCTCTCTCCTCATCTCCACTCTTCTCCTCTCCCCTCTTTATATTTTGTCAGAAACTCTGGTTGATTTGGTTTCTCAGTGTGAGAATCTTGGAAGTGTTCTTGGACTCATAAAGAGCTGTGAACATATCCCATGCTTCTTTTGATGTCTTTGCTGTGTTGAGCTGTCCTAGCATGACATCTTGCACATTCTCCTTGATCAAATGATATGCATATTTGTCTTTCTTGTCCCATTCTGCCTGTGCTTGGGCAATGTCAGGATCTGCTACATGTTGTGCGGACACTGGTGGTGTAGATGTAGATCCTGCTGGTGCTACAACAACAGGGGGAGTGGAGCTACTGCTAGTTGTCCAATGGTCTAGGTGTAGATCCATCGACACAGTCTCATTTGTCTTGAAGGATAAGAATGGTCTCCATTCCTTATTTCCATGTGTCACAATGGGAATTGTTTAGCTTGGCAGATGCTTCCAAATTGAGGTTGCTAGTCATAGATATGGTGCAAGATATGTACTCAAAGTGCTTGTGAAATCACTGTCTGAATCAATTGCAATACATTGAGTGTATCAAGTGAAAGATGAACTGTTGGTGAAGATAGAACTACAATATTTAATCCAATATGTTACAAGGCTTGTGTGGCAAATGATGTCGAGAATAGCCAAGAGCTTTATAAGGCTTAAATGATGTGCAAAATGCCAAAAAATAGAAAAAATTTAAATCATGTGCTATCTGCCCTCTGATCAATCGATCAATGACTCTGAACACTCTGAAGTCTGCTCATTGAACTATGGAATGTCAAGTTTTAGGAAATGAGATGATGTGAAACCACATGTGAGGGAAGGGACTGATTTCGAGTAGGAACTATATATGAATTTTTGGGCATGGCTTTGATTGGCTTTTGTGGATTATGTCCTATAAGGATGATCTAATCTACTCTGATCTAGATCTAGTGCATGTCGAGCGATGAAGGTGCTGGGTAAGATGCATTGATGTAGAGATTGATGTGTGTGCTAGAAGTGGATTTGTCATCGAGGCTCAAAAGTTTGTAATTCTTGCTACAAAATGTGCGTGTGATGTGACAAGTGCATAGAGCACAAAAATTCGAGCATTTTTCCTTTTTGGAGCACCCTTAAATTCTTCCTAGATTAAGAGATACAGCTTGATCTAGGTGGAGGGGCAAAAAGGGTGCAAATGATGATGTGGCACTTAGAGTCACATGCAAAATGTGTGCTTGCCAAGGGGTGTGCCAGTGGAACATTGATGAGGTGTCACCTATGTACACATGGAAGGTGCCAAGTGTGCCTGTGGAGAGGTAGCGTGCTTAGCAAGGGGTTAGTGCCATGTGAGAGTGATGATGTGGCAAATGACATGGCAGACGGCTACCATGCATCACTTTGACTGGTCAATTGATGACATGGCACTTTGACTAGTCAACTTGATGATGTGCCAAATTGATAGTTGATGTGGCAGATCAAGAGATGTGGCACTATGGGGACTCGGTGCTGCTGATGTGGTAGTAGATGTGGCTAGATGATGTGTCTGGTGAACTGTCAACAAGGCCGACCCTACTCACGTGGCAGATAAGATGTGCCTACATGGCAGATAAGCTTGGATAGAACTGCCAAGTGGTAGAAGGATAACTCTGGTTGACGTGGCATTCACTGAGTTCTTGATGATGTGGTAAGGGATCAAGTTCCACGTGTTGAATCTGCGTGGAGACTCCTAGATACCAAAATTTGTAAGATTCTATTTCGATGCGATGAAATCTAGAGAGATGCCCCAAAATCTTTGAAAGATTTTGTTATCTTCTTGTGTGTGTGCCGGTCATCATCGTAGGAGGCATGAGAAGGCTAGTTTGGCCATGGTGGTCGTTGAAGCCATCTTGGGCTTCTACGCATGCTGAGCATTGTGCAAGCATAGGAGCCATGTGAGAAGCTCCGTGAGCTATGGTGAGGTTCTGGCCGTCTCGTTGGAAGTCTAGCCATGTTGCAAGAGTCGGTGTGGAAGGCTAGCTCTGCTTTGGAGTCATGGCTAGAGAAGCTCTGGCTTCGTGGGTCGATGTAGAAGGCAAGCTTATAGGTGTTGCTTTGTAGCATGATGTTTGCTCTGTGTGGTTGGGAGGTCGTAGACTTGTGTGTTGGCGTCGTTGGTGTGAAGGCTTCGGAGAAGGACGGCTAGAGTACATTGCATGTAATCGGTTGGAGGTCGTGGATGCACCTTCCTTGTAGATGGTCTTTGTGCAGACATTGCCTCATTACACTAGGCTTTGAGGTTGCTCTGGGACTTCTCGGTGTTGCAAGAGCTAGGTTGAATGCTGGCGCCTTAGCTGCTAGTTGTTGTAGAATAAGTCAGTCGTGATGAAGGTTGTAGATTGAGGTCGTAGATGGTTGAAGCCATGTGCCTTATGCGCTATAGAGAGTTGGGAGTTAGACCTTTGTTGTAGCTTTGTTAATCTCGTTGGAGCTCAGTTGGCCGAGGAGCTGTAGCAACGATGGAGTTTGTTGAAGCGTGGATTTCTTACTTTGGTTGTTGGCATCGTTGAAGAAGGAGTCGGCCTTCTTCATTGATATGGCCTGCTTTGTTGAATCGAGTTGTAGAGAGCCTAGCTATAGTTCCAAATACTTGTTATGGCTCTGAATAAATTTGCTGAGGATCCCTTGTAGTCGAGAGCTTGTAGATAGATGCACCTTTGGTAGTTGTTGCTTAGCTCTAGGTTTGCAACTCAAAGGCTTGTAGATAGACTAAGGTCTCAACAATCTCTCCACTAACGTCTCAACAATCTCTTTCAAAGTCGGCAAAAGGAAAATCTCTCTTTCTTTATGGATCTCTCACAAGAACTCACAACAAGAGAACTAAGTCTCTTTCTCACAAGATTCAAGAGTGAAATCTCATCATGAACAATGAACGAAATTATGGACAAAAATCTATAAAGGAATGAACAAAAATTGTATCTCAAAGAATGGTTGAAGATCTCTCACCAGAAGTGGACTCTCACGGAGAACACTCAATAGAACTCTCAATCTCTCAATCACTCTCACACTCTCAAGGATCAGAATGCCTCAACGGAAGGCAAAGAAGCGCTAATACCATGACAAAATATGAAGAGAGGAGAGGAAGAGAGTGGAGATGAGGAGAGAGGGCACAGCTAGAGAGCACACCATAAATGACTAATTGTACTTTAGATTTAATTGTGAAGATGTAGAATATATAGAAACCCTTTTAGGGTTAGCACATCTAACCCTTTCCTTTATAGCACTCTATGTGTTACTGCTATGCACAATATTAAACACATGATGTTGAGATGGTTCCTCAACATGGTGCTCTGTGTTGGTTAGCACAGGCTTGATTCATGCCTACCTCTGAATTTAATGTGCGCAACTGCAAGGATGAGAGCTTCTAGTGTCCGATCTAGCAAGAAGTTCTAGCTAATATTTAGGGCTACGTAGATTAGTTTTAGAAGCCCTTTTATCGAGTTTTAAGTGGGATTTGAACAAGTCCCATCATGCCTAAAGGGGTTAGAGTCAAGGCATATATGTATTTAATGCCCATTTTATATCAATACTATTGACATATTTTTTTAATGATAATCCAAAAATTTAAAAATTTATTGTAATTTACATTACAAAAATTTTAAAAACATTGTGAATTTGAGCGGTGGCATTTTCATATATGATGTCTGTGTGTGCACGCACATGTGCATATTATGTATGTAGGCACAACGCACTTCAACACATACATATGTACAAGTGAATAATGTACTTCAAAGCAATTACACTTGCAAGGTGCGTGCCCGAAAATATGTAACCATACAAAGTGGCTTAATAGGGGCTTTTTAATCCAATAAGTGCACCAAAATTCAAAGTTCTGTAAAGGGCAAGACATGTATTGCCCATATTATCCCTTGAACTCATGTTGTATGTGGAGTTTTCTAGTAGTGCACCCCTCTGGCACTTACAAATTCATCAAAAGTAGGTTTTTATTTGGAAATTTTCTACTACACTACATCATACAAGGGGTTCAATAGTTGATTTTTTGGGAATTTGCTATGGATTAGGACATAAAACCTTTGTAAAAACGGCTATTTTTATTGGCTTGTTCAATGTCTAGAGTTGTTGAATAATAAACCCACTGTGTATGTGTGCGTGATTTTTACAAGTCATACAAGTAGCCAATTTCTTAAACTTCCATCATCATAGAGTCAATCATTACACCTTGAGCGCCTACTTTTTTTGTAGTTTTTTTCCCACACTCATGCACACAACCTTTCATAGAATCCGATTGGGTTTCCCACGAGAGGTTGCTCATCAGTCTACATGCTCCCATTAGGAAATCGAATGCGTTCAGCTATCGAATCCGATTGGGTTTCCCAGGCAAAGCCTTCATTTCTTAGACAATAACAAAAAATATATAATTCCAGCAGTAATAAAAAATGCGAAACTAAATGTAGGACAACGCGGTTGCGCGTTCGTACCGGGGTCATAAGAAGAGCTAAACACGATCCTGGGGTGCAAGGTTGCTGCTATGGTTGTTGAAAATACTATGAATATGAACGGAAAGTGCTGATGGATTTGATCAATAGCTTCTGGAATATAGCTTAGGTTGAAGCTAATTATTACCTGGCGTAGAGGATTAAGCAGGTAAAGAATTGGCTGCAGGTGAAGGATTGGTCGGTCGAAGCTGCTGCATTTGAAAGATTTGAGAACTGCGTGTTGGCAATTCCGGGTCCTACGAATGACGATTGGGTTGAAGCCAAAGAAAGTATTTCTGCTCCATGTTGCTCACGAGCAGTTTCTGTTACGATAGGTGATGGGAGGTGCAGCTATGGCTGAAGCTGTGAGGCAGTCGAAGTTGCTGTTAACGAGCTGCTGCATAGCGTTGGGTTGGAGCTTGATACACACATCTACGCTGCCACCCCCCTCTCGTCCAGGGAACATACAGATCTCTCTCTCTCTCCCAACCCTCCCAGGACGCACTGATTCCGGCTTCCCCCACCCGAAATCTACATCGTAAGCTGGAAATCTGGGTGAGCCCGACACCACCATGCCATACGTTCCCCAAAATTTGGACGGCTGAAAGGGGTTGTTCCTGGCCTCCAGCCACTGCATCATGTCTCGCACCGATTTGTCGCTGATGCGCTGAATTGCTTCGTGCACTCGTACAGCAGTTGCTCCCAAACTCTCTTGCATCAGCTCTCCTGCCGTGGCCATCGCTATCGTCAACTGAAGAACGTTGCCGAAATAGGAATCGGGCAATGGCGGTATCAGTCGTGCCCTGCAGTCCGCTGGTAACAGAGTATGTACTTCTTCTTCTGGCCTCAGTGCACTCACTTGGATGACATTCTTCCAGCAGTATGCGACAAGCGCCTCGAAAGATGTGCAGGAGTTATTTGCTTCCTTGCTTGCCTTCGTTTTCAGCCGCTTGATCGTCTCTCCACTGAAATGGAACACCCTTTCTTCAAGCTGCTTCTTAGGCTTCACTACCAGGTTCGCCAATCTGTCGGGCTCACGTATAAACATGAGCCGCCCTCTCTTCTCCGGTAGATTCTCGATCTTTAAAGCCTCCCTTTCGTGACAAGGAGGTTGGGAAATGGGCAAGCCTCTCCCACATTCTGCCCAAGATGCCATGAAGTGCCAAAAGGAGCGTCCGTCGGCAATTACATGATTCTCAGAGACTCCAATGACGATTCCCCCACCCAGAAATTTCGTAACCTGCAGGGCTTAAGAGGATTACTTTCGATAGAGGACACAGTTGAACAGAAGGGGATTCAAAATTGTGGAATGCCTAAAGAAATAAGAAACTATTAAGGCAGCTCACCTGAACAGCTAAGAAAGGAACGTCAGTGGCGTCGGAGCCCTTCAATTCGGAATATCTCGATAGGTCAGCAAAAAATGGCTGCATTTGAAAGTCCGGACCGAGATCGCAGTAGCGAATGTTGATAGAAGCCTCCACAAAATCGACCCCAGCGTCGTTACAGTCCACCCAAATCCTTTCGTCCTCTCCTATTGAAAGCCTGCCGGCCCAGGGAAAGAACTGCACCAGCGCTACAGACAAACTGTCCTTCAATTTGGAAATTACGGCAGGGTAATCCTCCTCGGCAGTGTCGTAGAAGAGGAGCCCCAACATGTAAGGCACGTGACGCAAGAAGAGGTCGAGGCTGGAGAGGAAGAGGCGGTGGACGGGGGTGGGGAGGGACGGGAAGACGGTGGAGGAGGAGAGGATGGAAACGGAAGCTGTGTTGGCCATGGGGGAGGGGAAATATTTCATGCTGGATGAGGATGGAGATGAGCGAGGAGGGGGATAAATACTGTAGATGGAAGCGAGAGAGGACGCGGCAATGGGAGGGGAGAGTCTGGGGGAAGCGCGGGATGAAGGAGATGAGGAAGATCAACACGGAGAAGTGCTAGGAAGGTGAGGGAGGAAGCGCGCTGTTACTTAAAGATGGACGCGCACGAGAGTAGAAAGGAGCCGCTCTACAGCTCTATTGTGGAAGTCGACGTCCAGAAGTTGTTTTTGAAAGATTTTCTCAAGTCTACGTAAAGAGCCCCTCCCTTCGGCCTTTTGTCAACCCTTTGCCACCCTTTCCCACCTGCTCATCCACACGCTGCGTATGATCTTCTTTGCTTCTGGATCCTAGAGACGATAGCCCATCTCTCCACTTTCACCATAACCCAAAAAGATGCATTTCCTAGACTTAGGATCTAGCTTCTTTCAAAGCTCTTTTGGCACATGTGCATATGCCTCACACCCAAATATACGCAAATGAGAGTAAAAGGGCTTCTTGCCACTCCATGCCTCTTCAGGGATACCACCATCCAAACTCTTACTAGGTGATCTATTGATCACATGCACTGCAGTCTTCATTGCCTCAGCCCAAAAACCACCAGAAAGACTTACATTGGAAAGCATGCATTGCAACCTTTCTTGAATGGACTAGGCATGGATGATCTGTATCCTGGTCATTGTCAGGCCATTGATCCATTTGCTCGTGTGGTCTTGACAGAGCACTACAGGGAGGAGGCACAGAGAGCTTTACTGTAGCAAGAGGGTGCTGATACTTCAATGGTTGCAACGTGTGTTCCATGATGCTTCTCATATGGTGACTTCATGCCAAGTGATGAGGCACAAGCAGAGGAGACACGTCGTATTGAGCGAGAGGCAGAGCTTCGTATATCATTGCAGCAGTGGGTGGAGTAGTAGCTTGGGCGAGACTAGCATCTTCTACATGTAGAGACAATTACTCGAGCTGGATTTGAGGCACGGGTATTTGCAGATGCACAACTTTGGGAGCTGAGGCACGCATACATAGAGGAGGTGAGGGAGGCAGAGATGGCAGTGGTGGCTCGTGCAGCATGCCCTCCTCTTCATCAGGATGAGGCTAGCCCATCCGGCTTTGCCCGAGGGCACATAGCGAACAGTTGGGTAGTGGGTCATACAGGAGCCACGTCAGAGGATGACTAGAGGTTCATATGTGGAGTTATCAGATTCTCATTCAAGATGATTGTTCAGGCTTCACACATATCTTGTTTAGGGATGCACTTCTGCACGATGATGATGATGATGTACACATTCATTTTGGTACTTTCATGATGTTGTTCTTACTTTTATGATGTATGAGAATTTTAGTACTTTCATGATGTTGTTCTTACTATTTATTTATCTCAGTTTATAGTTTGTTCAAATCTAACATAAACATTTAAAATTAGGAGTATTATTTTGAATTTCAGATATCTCAATTCAGACATCTAATAGATAAGGTATTTTAAAAATAATGCCTTGTGAAGTAATTGTAAACATTAAGCATTGAAAAGGTGTTCAAGTATAAGGTCTCTCTCTCTCTCTCTCTCAATCTCAATCTCTCTCTTGTGCTATGAACTTTATCATTTTGAATATCATATTGAATTTTGTATATATCAATGCTTGCAATTATTACACTAATATTGTCACTAATTTTTATAAATTGTAGATTAACAAAAAAATATCAATGTTTAGCATGGAATGGTGCTTAATGGTAGTAACATGTGTCAAACATTAATACATGATTATGTACGATTGGTCCAAATCATATAATACATATATAATTTTTCATAGGTAGTCACTAGTAGTGAGTGCATAAAAAAATGTACGCATTATACTACCAAATCAGTTGGAGTCCAAATCTTGCATGGATGTATGTCTAGGGTAGCCTAAGAGCTATGCAAAGTTTCATGCCCAACAGATAAGTCCACCGGCGTATTTGGTTAGTATGATCGCCATTTTTCATGTGTAGTCACTAGTAGGGAGTGCATGCAAAAATGTATGCATTATACCTTGCACATACGAAATTGATTGGCAACCAAATCTTGCATGGATGTATGTCTTGGGTAGCCTAAGAGCCGTGCAGAGTTTCATCCCCAACAGATAAGTCCACATGCGTATTTGGTTAGTATGTGGGCCATTTTCCATATGTAGTCACTAGTAGGGAGTGCTTGCAAAAATGTATGCATTATATCTTCCTTGGGCTTTCCTTGCCCACTTATCTGAATTTCCTTTGCTTGACGTAAGAAGGTCTTGGCCTTTCTATGGTACATCTTCCCTTGTTGCCTTCTTGCAACAACATCAATGCCATCTCCTCAATGTGAGAGGTTGTTTAAGACCTAGGGCCTATAACATCGATGGGAATCAATGACTATTAAGAAGAGATGCAAGTGGTTGATTCTGACGAGTGCTCATTGATCGTCACTAGACCTGATCCCTCGATCACTTTCCTTCCCATTTCCAACTCTACCTCTCCTTGTTCATGCTGCCTCATTGGAGGAAAATATGAAAATAACTTGCCCATTGACCAAGAGTTTATGGGGATTTGCTATCCACCTAGTGGTGCTCCTTGACTAGTAATTAGCTCCTCACTCCACTTACCCTTCATGCAAGCCCATTGGTTGTCATTATGACTTAGGTTTGACTTATCATTATATTCTTAAATTGTGATTCATTACATTTTTAAATTGATGCTGCCCTTGCACACTCTCCCCTGCATCCAATGCATGCCAACTTTTCTTGGAAGCTCTAAAATTGGGCTTCGCCAGCTTTTCTTTAAAGCTTCAAAAAGGCAAAAGCAACCCCTCTTTTCTTGAACCTCTAAAAGGGAAAAAACACGAGTATGGGCACTATACATGGTTGGGAGTGGCGATTTTATCTTGGCCCTCTTTTCTTGGGGGCTCTAAAAGGGGAAAAGTGGGCTCTAGGAGGGAAAAGTGAGCTGAACTTCGCTACCCTCTTCCTTATCATGATTTGCCACCATTCTTCCTCACCATGGAGTGCCACCATGATTCGCCACCCTTCTTCCTTATTAACTCAAGAGATTTCCACCATGGAGCGCTGCCTTTCTTCCTGACCATGATTCGCCACCCTTCTTCCTCACCAACTTAAGAGCTTGGCACCATGGAGTGCCACCCTTCTTTCTCACCATGATTCGCCATCCTTTTTCCTCACTAACTTAGGAGTTTGCTACCATGATTCAACCATAGACTTTGCTCTTGTTCTTTCAACCACCTTCATCTTTCACTTCTTTCTCTTCTTTTGGAGTTTTGTGATGCTCAGTGGGCTCCAAGCTGGGCTCTCCAGCTATACTCATTTGTTGATCCAAGTTGGTATATGGAAAGGCTCCAATTCTTTTATCTTGTCTCAGCTCACCATCCCAAATGGCCAAAACTGCATGCTTCCATTGAATCTCTCAATGTGGACAATCATCCTAGATTCTAGAGCCACAAGAACCATTGAGTCATTTATACAGAAGATCTTCCCTTGTCTCCCAACCACTTTGATCTCTGCCACTCCAAATAGGCTAAGGTTGAGGACCAAGGTCTGTCGGATCTAACTCTAGCAATGGCACTCCTCCTCATTTACTCCCTACCTACTTTCATCTTCTAGCTCTTCTTTTTGGCCTGTCCTCTGGGTAGTAGCCTTAGCAACGTTTCAAATTGGACAAAGCAGAAATTAGCATTTTTAGATTTTTTGGACATTGTGCATTTTTCCTATTGCACAATATGTTGATAATTGGCTTCTCTTCATTAGCTATAGTATGGACTTGAATGAAGACTTTAAAGTGGTTGACTCTCTCTCTCTCTCTCTCTCTCTCTCTCTCTCTCTCTCTCTTTCTCTCTCTCTCTCTCCCCTTATTTATCACCTGAAGTCTTCCTGAATCCTACACACCATCTCCACCTTTTCTCGCTTCCCCCCCCTTCTCTCTTTCTCTCTCTCTCTCTCTCTCTCTCTCTCTCTCTCCCTTATCTCATACAGTCTTCCTCCACACCATCTCCAGTGGATTCTTTTGTGTTTGCTTTATTTATCTTTGATAGGCCTTCTGAATGATTAAATATCATTTACCTTGTTGCAATTGTGCCAAGGTATGAAGCGTGGTTTGTGAGTAAAACCCCACGTTCATATATGGGCACTTTTTGAATGAGTTGCATCACTCATCTATGACGAGTTATAGACATGCTTTGCTGGGTCTCAAGGTGGATCCTAAAATGTCAATAAACAAAAATTCAAGTTTCATATAACCCAATTTAGTCAACAAATGCAATTCAATTTATTAGAGGAGCTCTATGTAGATCTTTTTTGAATTTGTTGTCTTTTACTCAATAATCAACAAAAACAATTCAACTTATTAGAGGAGCTCTATGTGGATCTATTCTTTTTGTATATGGCTTTGGAGGATTTAAGAATTTCTTTTGTATCATTGTGTTCTTTTGGACATCATTGTGATGAGGACTCTCTCTCTGTCTCTGTCTCTCTCTCTCTCTATATATATATATATTCATTTCTCTCCCGTACCATACATACATGTGAGCATGTATGCACATATGTGATACACAAATGTATATATATGTTCATATGCATTTAGTGAGTGCCCCCCCCCAAACACACACACACACACACACACCACACATATCAGAGAGAGAGAGAGAGGCTCCTTTTAGCACATGAATTGATCGATTCTTAAATTGCTAATCAATTCACCTTGCATACTTGGATTGGCTTTCGAAATTTTGGTTAAGTCTTAACCCATGTCTCTGAGACCTTCCATGTCCTTCTTTCATTCCATTGACCCTCCATCTCCTCCTTCCTCCCAAAGCTGAACTTCCATCTCCTCCATTCCATTGACCTTTTGTCTCCTTCTTTCTCCCAAATCTGCCTCTTGTCTTTCCACCTCCTCCCCACTCAAAGCCTACCTCTTGTCTTTCCACCTCCTCCCCTCTCCAAGCCTCCATCATAGAGCTCTTTCTTTGTGACACGTGATAGGCTCTTCTCCTCCAAGTTGCCATACGTCCTCTCTTTTTTTTTTCTCCTGTTCATGGTTAATAGGTTAAAGATGTGAGAGTGAGGACCCAATCCCATACCTAAGGCCCACCAAGGAGGGTTTATATATTCTGATCAAAACCATCCAAGCATCTGACCAAATTGAATTGTGAATGCATATTTTTGTCTCAAAGTTCATGAAATGAAGCCATACATAGGGACCCCTTTTGTGAATAAAAGGGTCTTTGGGCCTCTTTTGTTTACATTGCCTATATTGGGCAATCAAAAAACAGAGGCCCAAAGACCCCTTTCTTCAAAGAAAGGGCTTTTTGGGGCTATTGTTTCATGGACCATGTGAAACAAAGGCCCAAAATCCCTTTTCGTTGAAGAAAGGGGTATTTGGGCCTCATTTTTTTACATGTGCCCAAAGACCCAAACGAAAGGGGTCTTTGGGCTGAGTCTTTTTCACATGAAAAGGGGTTTTGGGGTTGTTGCTTTCATGTGAAAAAGAGCAGCCCAAAAACCCCTTTTGTCAAAGAAAGGGGTCTTTAAGCCTCTTTTTTCTGCATGGCCAATCTAAAAAAAGAGGCCCAAAGACCCCTTTCTTCGACGAAAGTGGTTTTTGGGCTGTCCTTTTCCACATGAAAGTAGTCCAAAAACCCCTTTCTTTAACAAAATGGGTTTTTGGGCTGCTCTGTTTTAGAAGAAAGCTTTCTCTTTTTCACATGAAAGCAGTCCAAAAACCCCTTTCTTCAATGAAAGGGTTTTTTGGGCTGCTCTTTTTAGAAGAAAGCAGCCCAAAGCCCCCTTTCGTTGAAGAAAGTGATATTTGGGTGAGGCCAAAACACCCCTTTCTTCCATGAAAAGGGTTTTTGGTCTTCTCTTTTTCACATGAAAGTAGCCCAAAACCCCCTTTCATTGAAGAAAGAGGTCTCCCAACAATCCTTTTCACATGAAAGTAGTCCATAACCTCTTTCGTTGAAGAAAGGGGTTTGGGAGACCATTTCTTCAACGAAAGGGTTTTTTGGCCTACTTCCTCCTAAAAATGAGCAGCCCAAAAATCCCTTTTGTTGAAGAAAGGGGTTTTTGGGTTGCTTTCATGTGGAAAATGACAGCCCAAAAACCCTTTTTTTTTGAAAAAAGGGGTCTAGAATGGGCATCTTTGTGGGGTATACAATGATGCAACAACATTGTCTATCTAAAGATAATATTCACCATAATCAAAAAAATTGCTCGGACCAAAAGCTTAGACAAAAGACACAGCCCCCACCAAGCACCCCAATGATAGTTCTATCATTGAGCTCTTGTATTGCATTCTCAATCTACTTTTATCATTGAGCTCTTGTATTACATTCTCAACCTGCTTCGACATGGTAATGGAGTAGACAAGGAAGATTTTTTTTGGACCAAATGGGATGTCACGAAATCTACCCCACAAGTGATAGTATTAGGGAATGTAAATGTGAACTTCTATCCATTGCACTTTCAATGATGCCTTCACATGTTAAACAAAGCTAATAAAATTTCCCAACTCCTAATATTTCTCTATAGAAAAAAAAAATGTCCACCTTTCTCCCTCAAGATAAGTTTGTATAATATCAAGAAGAAAAGCCTTTGGAATATTCTCATCCCGATCTCAAAGAATTCTCTGTGCTTGCATGATGGCAAATTACATTGGTGACTATCACCACACATCTTCATCCATCACAATGTTGAAAATGACACAAGCTCATGGGATCAAGACTAAGTATTTGCCCAAAGGCCACTGCTTCATTTCTCAAATACAACACCACATCTAAACCTTCTTGCACTAAATTTAATAGAGCAAAGATTAGTTGCAATGGAAAAGGAAACTAGAATTTAAGTACTTCTAAAATAATTTACAAGTAAACTTCCCTTAAAACAAAGAATAAAACAAAATATGTATCACTGTGCTTCTAGCTTATTTGTGTCTCTGATGGGCATCATACTTTTCATAGGCCTTCATTATCTTATTCACATTAAGACCTCTGCAAAATATCATACCTATTGGATATCATTTGGAATGGTTGGACATGCACATTTTCTTGTTTCCTATGATGCATCACACATGAGTGTTAAAAAAGATGCATCTGTGTGGTTCTAGCCTATGTGTGTATCTCAGATGGGCATGATACTTTGCACATGTATCAATATAAGTATGTTAAGGTTTGCACAAAGTATTATACCCATCAGATATCATTTGCAGGGTGGTTAGGATGCATTTCTCATTGTTTCTCATTTTTCGTCATGCATAAAGGTCAAAGAACACACTCATTTGAATGTGCATGTCTTCGATGGGCATACTTTGTAGAGGCCTTAATCTCATCGACTTTAGTCTTGTGAAAAGTACCATGCCCATTGGATATCATATTCTTCATAGTTGGGGGAGCATTTTCCCTTGTTTCTCACTATGTATCATGCATGAGTGGCAAAAAAACACACATCAGATGCGTCATTCGAATGTGCATGTCTATGAAGACTGATCATCTAGGTACTTTTCATGGGACTTAATAGTATCCACTTTAAGTACCATGCAAAGTACCGTATCCCTTGAGTATCAATTGCGTGGTGGAGGATGCATTTTCCATTGTTTCTCACCATGCATCATGCTCGAAGGACCAAAATCATGCATTGGGATGCAACATTCAAATGTGCATGTCTCTAATAGAGGTATGGTACTTTTCATGGGACTTAATCACCCACTTTTAAATCCATGGAAATTACCATTTCCATCAAATATCATTTGCATTGTCAAGCATGCATTTTTTATTATTTCTCACCATGCGTCATGCATGAGTCACAAAACACACATCGGGGTATGTGCATCCATCCAATGGTCACTGTAATTTTGCATGGGCCTTTATCTCACCCACATTAAGGCCCATGCAAGTTACCATTCCCATCGAATATCATTTGCATGGTCGAGGATGCATTTTTCTTTGTTTCTCATCATGCATGAGGGTAAAAAAACAGACATTGGGATGCATCATTCAAATGTACGTGTCTTTGATCGGTATAGTACTTTGCATGGCCCTTAATATCACCAAATTTAAGGCCCATGAAAGAAACCATGCCCACCAGATATGATCTGCATGGCCAAGGACACATTTTTCCTCGTTACTCACCATGTGTCATCCATGAGGGTCAAGAAACATGCATTGGTGTGCTTCTAGCCTATGTGAATGTCTATGCTAGCCATGATACTTTACACAAGACATACTATAAGTAAGGTTAAGGCATGTGCAAAGTAGCATACCCATCCGCTATCATTTTGCATGGCTGCACATGCATATTTTCTTCTTTCTTACCATGATTCATGCATGCTTGTTACTGCACATTGGTGTACTTGTAACATATGTATGTATACTTTGGACATGTATGCACCTAGAGATGTGAGTGCCTCATACTGAGAGCTAGAGATGTATGCCAAAGATCAAGCCTATAGTGAAAGTGATGACAACTATGCGTTGGAAGTAGCCAAGAGGCAAAGTTGATGTGCAGGAACCAATGCCAAAAATAGTCAACAAGTGTGACTTTACATGGGCGGCATGTATGCATGTAAAGAAGCATGCAACAATCCTTAATCCAAGAGAGGGATAACTTTGCCAAGTGTCACCAGTCGTGATGAATTGCTGAATGCCAAGATAACTGAACTGGTGTCAGATGTATACCGATGATAGATCCGACGGGGTTGACACCGCTAGGAACTAATTGGGTAATGTGGCAATGGCTGACTTAGCTTGGTGGATTTGGATCTCTTCTATGGTGGTGCTAGTCTACAGCTAGACTACACGTCAAAGAGTCAAATACAACAAAATGAGTTTTAGTTCATTCATTTTATGGGTTGGATGCACTGCAATGGATCACGAGGTGGTTTCAATAATGAAGATTCAGTTATTCTTACCTATGGATAAGTCATATGGCTGAATTGAGGTGCTCAGTGCATAGAGCACAATTTGGCAATCATTCTTGGTTTTTGGATCACCGCAAAATTCCTCTGGATCAAAAGTTATGGCTCCCAGAAGGATGGTGAAACTTTGATCACAAGAGAGGGAAAAATGATGATGACATGTGATGATGTGGCAATATGACATGGCAATGGTGGTCACATGCTGCTTACAAGGTGTTCTTGTGAAGAGAATACAATGCTTAGAAGGGGACTACCACGTGGCTTTGAGGAGGTGGAATGCTGACTAGGCAGACAAGGATGATGTGGCAATTGTGGATGAGGCTACCACGTGGCATAATCTTAACCAGACTTATTAACTCATGGTTCATTGAACCTGACCAAGCTTCAAGCTTATCTTTGATGTGTTAGTTGGCCCAAGCTTAACTTACTAGAGTTAGTCTCCACCACCCTATCTCCTCACGAGAGGTGAAGGCATCGATGGTGCTAAGTCGAAGCGTGATGTGGAGGAATTGAGAGCCTAGAGCTTTCTTTTCTTGTGGTTGTCAAAGAGACTGCAGTGAGTCTGGGCATTCAAAGATGGCATTGGATGCTGCCGTGCCAGTCGTTGTTTGAAGGACGTGTTGTGCATGGGCATTGGGCGTGGATGCGGGGTCTGTTTTCCCATGTTGTTGCTTTTTCTGCAGCTACTAGTCACTGTTGTAGGAGGCATTGGGTGGCGTGGAAGCTGTGCTAGCGATGGTCGGTGGAGATGCGCTTGAGAGCCGGTGCTCGTGACCTAGTGGAGTTAGGAGCTGGAGCTTGGTTGGAGGTGTGCAGAAGGCTCTTCGCAGGAGTTAGCGTTGTAGCATCTGCTGTGAGTCAACTGTTGGTGGCTGGGTCATGGATCTAGTTACAGTTGAGCTTTTGTGAGGAGGTGTTGAAGCTTGGCATGTAGGGACGTTGCACGTTGTGTGCCGATCGTTGGCTTCGCTTGTCGATGGCACTGTAGCAGAGTCGTGGAAGCCGCCTGTGGAGACTCATTATATAGGCGGTTGACTTGCTGTTACAACTATGGCAGAGCATTGATGGCGGCTTTGAGCTTCGATGGTGGCCTTTTGTGAGGATCTTGAAGCGAGTAATTGGTGGAGCTTCAAGATTGAGGACATTATGGCTGTGGAAGGAGACGCCTATGGAGATTAGCTTGCAAGCCCTGAAGCTTGGAGAGCTAAGTCGGTGAAGATGGCATTGGAGGAGGCTCGCTGGAGGTCATTGATGAGTAGGTAGTTGAAGACCAGGAGCTATTGTCGGTCACTGGAGCTAGGAGCCTGGAGCTATTGCTCCTTTTGTTCCAACTCATCTCCTTGCTCATATATAGCGTCATTGATCTACCTCATGAATTTGCAAATGGAGCTTGAGCTCGATGAAGCCATGTGTTGATATGAGCATTGGAGGTCGGGTTTCAGTTGACGTGTTTGGAACTTGTAGCTTGCTGTAGAAGTCTAGTGTAGATGGTGGCCTTGTTGTTGAAGCTGCCAAGCGGGCTGATGGAGATAAAAAATCTACCTCTCTTACAGACAAAGAGCTTGATTTAGAATCAAGGATCTAGCTACAAGGTCTCTCCATATCTCTCATAAACTGAAATCTCTCATAACAAACCATGGAACTTGAAGACACCATAATAAGACCTCCAAATATCAGATTTGGGAGCTCTCTAAAGCCAAATGAAGGTGAATATGAGCTCTATGATGAGAGATGAAGAAGGAATGAAGATGCCTCAAATAGAGGGCTTAGGTCTTCACAGAACAAGGGCTTACGCCTTGATGAAGGAATGGCTTTCACTCTCTCTGACAGAACTCTCACAGAGGATGGATCGCAAGGAGGGCTTGACTCTCATGAAGGGAGTGGGAGCACCATCGGCTCCGATACCATGATAATAGAAGTGAGAGAGGGAGAGAGAGAGAGAGGAGTGCCCATGATATAGCTACATGTACACTAAGTTGTATTGAACATTAACATGAGTACTTCTTAGGGTTAGGGTTAGGGTTAGGGTTTGCCCCTATGCCCTATGTAGATGGTGCAATTTACACCATCCTCAACACAGGGGTGGGTGGAGCACAACACAAAGCAACTATAGACGCGCTTGATAGACGCGCAAAATAGTAGGGGCGTCTATAGGCGTTGCTTGAAAAGAGAAATTACGAGCACGTTTAAAAGTGCATTTAATAGCGCGTCTATTTACGCCTATATTAGCACGTCTACATTGAGAAAATACGGGCCCGTCTATCACTACGTTTAATAGCGCGTGTATTTGCATGTGTATAGGCATGTCTATTAGCGCGCCTACACTGAGAATTAGACGCGTATTTAGATGCAAGACAGAGAATACAAAAAGTGAGATTTTGGTGTACATCACCGCTTTCCAAACATTGCCCATGATTACCAAAGCACATAATTTTAACAAAAACATCAATGCTTTTTTGCAAACCCATATACAAAAATTAAGTGAGGTGAGGAGAATGAGACAATATGTAAAATAGTTTTGCCAATATCAATGATGGGCTACAGTTCAATCTCATCCTCAATGAGATCAACCCTTGCCAAACTATCTACTTCAAAATCCCAATAAGTGTTTAGATCTACAAATATATTTAACCCACTACTACTTGTGCTACTCATGTGCTCATCGAAATCAGCATCACCAATGGTAGGCTCATCCTCATGGGTAATGGCCTCAATATCTGTATCTCCTATCTCATGATCATTCTCCTCTCTCATATCATGGTCATCATCACCTCCATGGCCATGATCATCCTCCATACGCTACATATTAGTAAATGTACTATACATCACTTTGGAATGTGGCATAATAGGTATGACATGCCACCATCTATTATTATCCATCATTAGTTGATAGACAACCTAATTCAAACACAAATACAATCATGTTATTTTCCTTGCATCGAAGGTATCAAATATTTAAAAGTGAGTATTTTTATATGTGTGTACAATACCTGTTCACATTGTTGCGGTAGTACTAGTGTGTCCTTCTTACTTTGCCAAAACTTTGTGGATTCAATAGTTACAAAGCCACTTGCATGGCGTTTGATTGTTGCATTAGGGCCTCTTTTCACCATGTCCTTAAACCATTTCACATCCAAAACATACACAAAGAAGCGTCAAAAGTCAAGCTTAATAATATCTTGGATTATGCCACAATAATCATCTATGGCTCCATTGGCTCCCTCAAAGCTAGCAATGATGCCGCAATCTTATGTGTTTCTCTTATCATCAATCCATTGTGTTCGAAAATGCTTGCCCTCACACCATATAGCATTGAACATAGTGCACTACACCAAGAAAAAATCAATTAAATAAGCAATCTAAATTATTGAAAGCTCCTAACTTATGCATAACATTCTATATATAGACCTTGCTCATGCATCCTATGCATCCCTTCATCTTTCTCTACTTTCTCCATTTCGTCAAGTAGCCAATCCACATGAATATCCTTTGGAAGTGCTCTTAGATACTGAGGGTATGGTACACGAGATCCGTGGTGTGTACGAAAGAGGGCCCTTTCTTCTTGTCTTCTTGCCTTTGCATCCTCATATCTTGTCACCCATCTTTTCATCACATCACTATTAAGCACGCAATAGAGGTTGATATTATTAAGCAACTCCGTGTCTATTACTTTGTTGCATCCTTTCCCTTGAGGCACAATAGAGGTCATCCTTAGGTCTTCATCATCTCTCCATAGTCATGGGAGAGAGCTATCCACATCAACAAAAAACTCAGAAATATATACAAGTGGCGCTTGTACCAACCAACCCTCGGCCATGCTACCTTCGGGTCTTACATTTTGTCATGCATCGTCCACATCAAGACTGCTTTGCAGTTGAAATCTTGTGATAAGGGAGGCCTGCTCACATCATGCACCTCGATACCTCTCCAAAGTATCTCTAGCTCATCAATCAAAGGCTCCAAATAAACATCAGGATTTTTGACTTTATGTTTCCCTGGAATTAGAAGGGATAACATAACATGTCCTTTTTTAATCGCCATAGAGGGTGGAAGATTAGTACTTGGTGGTACCATTTCTTGCACATTTGGTGCATGGACAGCTTGTTGTCTATCAATATATGCAGGTGGATTCACATCCTGGAAAGTGATTCTCCTCATTTCCACATCCCTCATGGGTGCCTTATGCATCTTCTTCTCATTGAATACTACATCATGGCTGCATATGATCTTCTTTGCTTTTGGATCCCAGAGATGATAGCCCATCTCTCCACTTTCACCATAACCCAGAAAGATGCATTTCCTAGACTTAGGATCTAGCTTCTTTCGAAGCTCTTTTGGCACATGCGCATATGCCTCACACCCAAATATACGCAAATGAGAGTAAGAGGGCTTCTTGTCACTCCATGCCTCTTCAGGAATACCACCATCCAAACTCTTAATAGGTGATCTATTGATCACATGCACTGCAGTCTTCATTGCCTCATCCCAAAAACCACCAGAAAGACTTGCATTGGAAAGCATGCATTGCAAACTTTCTTGAATGGTAGGGTTCATCTTTTTTGCAATTGGATTTTGCTCTGGAGTACGAGGGGATGTGAGCTCTCTCTTAATCCCACGTGTATCACAGAAATGCTGAAAGTCATGAGAGAGATACTCTCCACCATTGTCAGTCCGTAGGCATTTAAGCATTCTACCTGACTGATTCTCAACCAAGGCCAGCCATTTCTGAAATACTTGGAACACATCACTCTTTCGAGCTATGGCATATGCCCACATTTCCCTAGTTGCATCATCATTGAATGTCACATAGTATTCAGCCCCGCCTAATGACCGTGTAGGCATGGGACAACATACATCTGAATGCACCAAATAAAGATTTTCAAACTCTTTCTTTCCCCTTCATTTAGTCTGCTTCCCATAGAGACAGTGCTCATAGAATTCAAAATCAGAGAAACTCAAATGCGGTACATAACCCAAACGGCATAAGAGTTTCATCCCATTTTGGCTCATGTGCCCCAACCTGCAATGCCACAAAGAAGTACGTGGCTGCTCGGATATTGCAACAACATGATCAAACACCCCTGATACATGTAAGGGATACAAAGTCCCACACTTGGCACACCTGGCCAAAAGCATAGAGCCCTTCTAAATTTTCCAACTTCCAAAACCAAAGCCGGCATCATTTAGCTGACCCGTTGAAATGAGACTCTTGGTCAGCTTAGGCACATGTCTCACATTTTTCAAAATAAATGCAGACCCATTCACAAAAGAAAACTTTATGTCACATGCATAGTCATTTCCAAGATGCACACAACCTGTCTTTCCACTGTCATAAGTGGAGAACCATTCCCTATGGGGAGTAACATGGAATGAAGCACCAGAATCCAAAATCCAATCCTTGGAATATGCATCATTTGAAGTGGTAAGCAACTCTGCAAATAAACTAGACATGGAGAGAATGTCATTGTTGTGGGGTTAAAGGTCACTGTGCCTTAACCCCAGTTATGTACAATACTCAAACACATATATAAATGAATTAAAAAGAAGATTAGGGTGGTTCTGCACCCACCAAAACTTGTGTGGCTCTCTGTCTCTCTCTCTCCTTCTTCCGTTCTTGCTTTCGTTGAGAGCACTCTCAACTGGTATCAGAGCCCGGGTGATCTAGCTGAGCGTGCGTGAATGCTTTGAAGCTTAGCAGCTCTGTGGGAGGAAGGAGAAGCTTTGTGGGAAGCTTTGTGGGTGACTTTACTTGCATCCGAGTGTGCAGAGACCTTGGAGGAACCTTTGGAAAAGTCACTTTGGCTTTACGAAGTGTTTTTGAGAGCCTGTTAAGAGCTTTCAAAGAAAAAGTCGTTTTTTGATCTTTTCCCTGTTCCGTTCGATGACAGAGACTCCGTATTGACTTGTAGAGGCAACTATTGCTTGCTTTTGGTGTCCACATTACTTCAGGAGCTTGGAAACACCTTCATTCTTGAATCTGGGATCATTTCAGTGGATTTCTGACTCACTGTGTCAGTTCCTGCGTTTTTTGCCCGAGTGTTGGAACTCAAGTTTGGAGTAACCATTTGCAGATCTGTCAGTTTTGGTGGACTCAGGAGGTCCTAAAACTTCTATGTTGCTCATCATTCACACTCCGGTGGAGTTTACAGATAGCTCTGTTTCCAAAAACGTTTTTCAGTCCGTGTGTTGGACCCAGTGATTGAGACCATGGTTTCCAAAACCGTCTGTCCCATTGCGTTCCGGACGCCCAAAAACCCCTACCTATCAGTTCTTGCGCGAATCGGTGGAGGATTTTCAGAGTTATAAATCTCTGTGTATTCGATTTCGTCTCTCTGTTATGCATTTTTCATGCTAAGGTTTTGAAACCTTAGATTTATGCCACATGGCAGTGGATAAGTGTTGACTCCCATTTCTCATTCATCGGTTGGGATTTTGGAGTTTTGGCAGAAGAGAGATATTTGCAGATTTTCTTGCTGAGTCGAATTATGCAATGGCGCCCATGTTTTGAAGCATCTCAAGTTCTATTTTCAGTAGCGCTCATTACCGTGGGACTATGATTTCTTGAGCATACCTTATGCAGATCACTCTGGTTGCAGTTTGAGCAGTGTGCACTCATTCGTGGTATGCATTGGGTTGCAGTGGATGATTTATAGGCCATTTGGATGCATTGCGGTCCTTGTTGGATGCGCTGATAGGCCCAAATTGCCTTGTGGGATGCTATTTTTTATGGACGCTTTGCATATGGATGCTATTTTATGCTGAGGGACAGCTTTGACACATTGTTGGTGATGCACTGATAGTGCTATGCTCTCTTGGATGAGATATAATTGATGCATATGCCAGTGGACAGTGTTTATGCTTGAGTCATTTGGCACTTATTGGCATTTTCTTTTGGGCTAGATTTGCTCATATGGATGCATAGTATATGCACATGAGTCAGAAGCATCTTTTGATGCTTTGAGCTTTGAGTTTTGGTGATATTTCACTCTATTGTGGCATACACATTTGGGTGCACCTGGTATTTGGTGTGATTCTCTCTTGTATGCACTAGCATTTGGGATTTTGTTTCATTTGCATTATGGCATCCTCTTCCATGTCTGAAAAGGAGTTTTTCAGCATTAAAAAGTTTGATGGGACAAACTTTTCTTTGTGGAAAGAACAAATAAGGGATGTGCTTATTCAAAAGAAGCAGATTAAACCCTTGGCAGGTATTGAAGCTAAGCCTGCGGATATGTCTGAGGATGATTGGAATGAGTTGGATGCATTAGCAAAGTCTACTATTAGACTCCATCTTGCAGAGTCAGTTTATTTCACAGTAGTAAATGAGCAGACTACTGAAGATTTGTGGAAGAAACTGTGTGCCACTTATGAGAAGGAAACTGCCTCTAATAAAGTTTACCTCATGAAGAGGTTGTTTGAGCTGCAAATGAAGGAAGGGGTCTCCATTGCTTCTCATTTGAATGAATTCAATATTATTTTCAGCCAGCTTCAGGCTCAGAAAATGAATTTTGATGCAGAGACTAAGGCAATATTTCTCTTATGTTCATTGCCATCCTCATGGGATACCTTCCGTACAGCTGTCAGTAACTCTGCACCTGGTGGAGTACTGAAATTTGATGATGTTGTGGGTAGCTTGTTGGCCGAGGAGATTAGACGGAAGTCTATGGATGGCAACAAGCAGGATGTAGCCTTAAATGTGCAAAGGGGTAGATCACAGTTCAGGGGGAAGTCCCAAGAAAGAGGGAAGTCTCGTAGCAAATCCAGGGCACGAAACATTGAGTGTTACCACTGTGGCAAGAAGGGCCATATGAAAAAGGATTGCTACAAGCTGAAAAGAGAGCAAAAGGATAAGAAAAAGAATGCAAATTGGGGTGCAAATCAAAAGGAAGAGAGTCCAAGGGAGGACAAAGGAAAAGTGAAGATCGAGGAGATCAATGCAGTCACACGTGATAGTGACAATGATGTTCTCTTCATGTCTAGTTTATCTGTAGAGTTGCTTACCACTTCAGATGATGCATATTCCCAAGATTGGATTTTGGATTCTGGTGCTTCATTCCATGTTACTCCCCATAGGGAATGGTTCTCCACTTATGATAGTGGAAAGACAGGTTGTGTGCATCTTGGAAATGACTATGCATGTGACATAGTGGGAGCAGGTGACATAAAGTTTTCTTTTGCAAATGGGTCTGCATTTGTTTTGAAACATGTGAGACATGTGCCTAAGCTGACCAAGAGTCTTATTTCAGTGGGTCAGCTAGATGATGCTGGTTTTCACACCACTTTTGGCTTTCAGAGTTGGAAAATTCAGAAGGGCTCTATGCTTTTGGCCAGGGGTGCCAAGTGTGGGACTTTGTATCCCTTACATGTATCAGGGGTATTTGATCATGTTGTTGCAATAACCAAGCAGCCGAGCACTTCTTTGTGGCATTGCAAGTTGGGGCACATGAGCCAGAATGGAATAAAACTCTTATGCCGTTTGGGTTATGTACCGCATTTGAGTTTCTCTGATTTTGAATTTTGTGAGCACTGTCTCTATGGGAAGCAGACTAAATCAGCCCATAAAAGAAGGGGAAAGAAAGAGTTTGAAATGCTTGATTTGGTGCATTCAGACGTATGTGGTCCCATGCCTACACGGTCATTAGGCGGGGCTGAATACTATGTGACATTCATTGATGATGCAACTAGGAAAGTGTGGGCTTATGCTATAGCTCGGAAGAGTGATGTATTCTAGGTATTTCAGAAATGGCTGGCCTTGGTTGAGAATCAGTCAGCTAGAACGCTTAAATGCCTACGGACTGACAATGGTGGAGAGTATCTCTCTCATGACTTTCAGCATTTCTGTGATACACGTGGGATTCAGAGGGAGCTCACATCCCCTCGTACTCCAGAGCAAACTCCAGTTGCAGAAAAGATGAATCGTACCATTCAAGAAAGGTTGCAATGCATGCTTTCCAATGCAAGTCTTTCTGGTGGTTTTTGGGCTGAGGCAATGAAGACTGCAGTGCATGTGATCAATAGATCACCTAGTAAGAGTTTGGATGGTGGTATTCCTGAAGAGACATGGAGTGGCAAGAAGCCCTCTTACTCTCATTTGCGTATATTTGGGTGTGAGGCATATGCACATGTGCCAAAAGAGCTTCGAAAGAAGCTAGATCCTAAGTCTAGGAAATGCATCTTTCTAGGTTATGGTGAAAGTGGAGAGATGGGCTATCGTCTCTGGGATCCAGAAGCAAAGAAGATCATACGCAGCCATGATGTGGTCTTCAATGAGAAGAAGATGCATAAGGCACCCATGAGGGATGTGGAAATGAGGAGAATCACTTTCCAGGATGTGAATCCACCTGCATATGTTGATAGACAGCAAGCTGTCCATGCACCAAATGTGCAAGAAATGGTACCACCAAGTACTCCCACAGGTATACAATCAAGGGTAGATGATGGATCATCTATTGGTGGAAATGATGAGCCAAATGTGGCTGATATGCAAGTGGGACAGCAAGCTGAAATGCCCTTGAGAAGATCATCTAGAGTGTCTAGACCGCCTGATAGGTTTGTTCCAGGGGTAGACTATGTGATGCTTACTGATTGCGGGGAGCCTTCTTGCTACAGAGAGGCTATGATGCGTGAGGATCAACGCAAGTGGGAGTATGCTATGCAATCAAAGATGAGTTCACTTATGAAGAATAAGACTTGGGACTTGATTTCTTTGCCACATGGAAAGAAAGCATTGCCATGTAAATGGGTCTACAAAATGAAGGTCATAGGTGATGATGTGCCTAGGTACAAGGCCCGTTTGGTTGCTAAAGGGTTCAAGCAAGAGAAGGGTGTGGACTTTGATGAGATATTCTCTCCGGTTGTGAAGATGACCACACTTAGATGCATGCTTGGACTAGTGGCAGTAGAGGATATGGAGCTTATGCAAATGGATGTCAAGACAGCTTTCTTGCATGGAGATTTGCATGAGGACATCTACATGGTGCAGCCGGAAGGCTTTGAAGAAAAGGGCAAAGAGCATTTAGTTTGCAAGCTGAAAAAGAGTCTCTATGGTCTTAAGCAAGCACCTAGAGAATGGTATCAGAAGTTTGATGCTTTCATTCGGTCCCAGGGTTTTAGAAGGAGTGAAATTGATCACTGCCTCTACACTAAAAGGGCTAAGGATAGTAGCCTGATAATCCTGGCACTATATGTGGATGATATGCTATTGGCTAGCAAGAATACTTATGAGCTAGATGCATTAAAGGCCAAGTTGCATGAGGCCTTTGATATGAAGGATTTGGGATTTGCAGGTCATATTCTTGGTATGTGCATCACGCGTGATCAGAGTAGGAAACTCCTTTGGCTTTCACAAAAAGAGTATGTTACAAAAGTATTACAGCGTTTCAATATGGAGGGGGGGAAGGCAGTGAGTACTCCATTGCCTCCATATGTGAAACTGAGTCATACAGATAGTCCCAAATCAGATGAGGAGAGGGCCATGATGGCCAAGGTTCCTTATGCATCAGCAGTTGGGAGTCTTATGTATGCTATGATAGCTACTAGACCAGATATTGCATTTGCAGTGGGAGTTGTTAGCCGGTATATGGCTAATCCAGGAAAGAGGCATTGAGAGGCAGTTAAGTGCATCATGAGGTACATGAAGGGTACCAAGGAGATGTGCATTTGCTTTGGTAAAGGAGACATGCGTGTACTTGGGTACACAGATTCAGACTATGCAGGGCATGTGGATAGTAGGAGATCCACTTCTGGTTATGTGTTCACCTTTGCAGGTGGTGCAGTGTCGTGGATGTCTCGTGCACAGAAGTGCGTGGCTTTGTCTACCACAGAGGCTGAGTATGTTGCAACCACAGAGGGTTGCAAGGAGGCTATATGGCTTGATCAGCTAGTGGGAGATTTGGGGATTCATACAGGTGTACCGACATTGCATAGTGATTCCATGAGTGCTATTCAGCTAGCACGGAATCTAGTCTTTCATGCAAAGACCAAACACATTGAGGTCAGGTACCATTTCATCAGGGAGGTACTTGAGGACAAGCGCATAGAGCTTGTCAAGGTTCATACAGATGATAACCCTGTAGATATGCTGACGAAGAGTCTACCTAGTCAGCGGTTTGAGTATTGTCATGTATTGATGGGCATTGGATAGTATGCTCACTGGTTGTTCTCCCTTAAAGGCACATTGTCCTTTAAGTGGGAGGTTGTGGGGTTAAAGGTCACTGTGCCTTAACCCCAGTTATGTACAATACTCAAACACATATATAAATGAATTAAAAAGAAGATTAGGGTGGTTCTGCACCCACCAAAACTTGTGTGGCTCTCTGTCTCTCTCTCTCCTTCTTCCGTTCTTGCTTCCGTTGAGAGCACTCTCAATTGTCACTATCATGTGTGACTGCATTGATCTCCTCGATCTTCACTTTTCCTTTGTCCTCCCTTGGACTCTCTTCCTTCTTATTTGCACCCCAATTTGCATTCTCTTTCTTAGCCTTTTGCTCTCTTTTTAGCTTGTAGCAATCCTTTTTCATATGGCCCTTCTTGCCACAATGGTAACACTCAATGTTCCGTGCCCTGGATTTACTACGAGACTTCCCTCTTTCTTGGGACTTCCCCCTGAACTGTGATCTGCCCCTTTGCACATTTAAGGCTGCATCCTGCTTGTTGCCGTCCATAGACTTTCGTCTAATCTCCTTGGCCAACAAGCTACCCACAACATCATCAAATTTCACTACTCCACCAGGTCCAGAGTTACTGACAGTAGTACGGAAGGTATCCCATGAGGATGGCAATGAACATAAGAGAAATATTGCCTTAGTCTCTGCATCAAAATTCATCTTCTGAGCCTGAAGCTGGCTAAAAATAATATTGAATTCATTCAAGTGAGAAGCAATGGAGACCCGTTCCTTCATCTGCAGCTCAAACAACCTCTTCATGAGGTAAACTTTATCAGAGGCAGTTTCCTTCTCATAAGTGGCACACAGTTTCTTCCACAAATCTTCCGTAGTCTGCACATTTACTATTGTGAAATAAACTGACTCCACAAGATGAAGTCTAATAGTAGACTTTGCTAATGCATCCAAATCATTCCAATCATCCTCATACATATTTGCAGGCTTAACTTCAATACCTGCCAAGGGTTTAATGTGCTTCTTTTGAATAAGCACATCCCTTATCTATTCTTTCCACAAAGAAAAGTTTGTCCCATCAAACTTTTTAATGCTGAAAAACTCCTTTTGAGACATGGAAGAGGATGCCATGATGCAAATGAAGCAAAATCCCAAATGCTAGTGCCTGCAAGAGAGAATCACACCAAATATCAGGGGCACCCAGATGTGTATGCCACAATACTATGAAATATCACCAAAACTCAAAGCTCAAAGCATCAAAAAATGCATCTGACTCTTGCATATACTATGCATCCATATGAGCAAATCTGGCCCAAAAGAAAATGCCAATTGCAATGGCAATCCAAAATGCCAATAAGTGCCAAATGGCTCAAGCATAAACACCATCCATAGGCATATGCATTACCAATATCTCATCCAAGAAGCATAACACTATCAGTGTATCACCTGCAATGTGTCAAAGCTATCCCTCAGCATAAAATAGCATCCATGTGCAAAGCATCCATAAAAATAGCATCCCACAAGGCAATCTGGGCCTATCAACACATCCAATAAGGATTGCAATGCATCCAAATGGCCTATAAATCATCCATTGCAACCCAATGCACACCACGAATGAGTGCACACGGCTCAAACTACAACTAGAGTGATCTACATAAGGTATGCTCAAGAAATCATGGTCCCACGACAATGACTACTACTAAAAATAGAACCTGAGATGCCTCAAAACATGGGTACCATTGCATAATCAAACTCAGCAAAAAAATTTGCAAATATCTCTCTTCTGCCGGAACTCCAAAATCCCAACCGATGAGTGAGAAATGGGAGTCAACACTTATCCACTGCCATGTGGCATAAATTTAAGGTTTCAAAACCTTAGAATGAAAAATGCATAATAGAGAGATGAAATCCAATACACAGAGATCTATAACTCTGAAAATACTCTACCGAAACATGCAAGAACTAATAGGTAGGGGTTTTTGGGTTTCCGGAATGCAATGGGACAGACCGTGGTCTCAATCACTGGGTCCAACACACGGATTGAAAAACGTTTTTGGAAACATAACTATTTGTAAACTCCACTGGAGTGCAAATGATGAGCAACATAGAAGTTTTAGAACCTCCTGAGTCCACCGGAATTGACAGATCTGCAAATGGTTGCTCCAAACTTGAGTTCCAACACTCGAGCAAAAAAACATAAGAACTGACACAGTGAGTCACAAATCCAATGAAATGATCCCAGATTTAAGAATGAAGGTGTTTCCAAGCTCTTGAAGTGAATTGGACACCAAAAGCAAGCAATAGTTGCCTCTACAAGTCAATACGGAGTCTCTGTCGTCGAATGGAACAGGGAAAAGCTTTAAAAACGACTTTTTCTTTGAAAACACTTAACAAGCTCTCAGAACCACTTCGCAAAACCAAAGTAACTTTTCCAAAGGTTCCTTCAAGATCTTTGCACACTCAGATGCAAGTAAAATCACCCATAAAGCTTCCCACAGAGCTTCTCCTTCCTCCCACAGAGCTGTTGAGCTTTGAGGCATTCACGCATGCTTAGCTAGATCACCCAGGCTCTAATACCATTTGAGAATGCTCTCAATGGAAGCGGAACGGAAGAGGGAGAGAGAGAAACAGAGAGCCACACAAGTTTTTGGTGGGTGCAGAACACCCGAATCTTCTTTTTCATTCATTTATATGTGTGTTTGAGTATTGTACATAACTGGGGTAAAGGCACAGTGACCTTTAACCCCCACAATTTGTTGGGGATGAAACTTTGCACGGCTCTTAGACTACCCTAGACCTACATCCATGCAAGATTTGGTTTCCAATTGATTTGGTATGTGCCACGATAAATTGATGTGAGAACCTCATACAAAATCAGGTAGAAAAGAAATGAGATTGTCGTAATGAATTCAAAGAGTAAAAATGCCATGAAGGTCACATGATAATGTATGTGCAAAACAAAACATGGTCCTATTCCCTTAAAAAAGATGCTCCCTTGGCTAGAACGCCATATGAGGAATCTTGAATCCTACCCCATAACTGGTTGTGTTTTATGCTCACCCTTGAGCTCCTTTTATTCCATAGTAGTGATGAATAGATTGAGTATTTTTTGCATATCTATGTTACTATGAGTTCATTTTGTACCATTGGGTGTGTTTTGGAATGAGTTTGTGTTTGTTTTCCACTACATAGAAATGCTATAGCAAGCACTTGATCTCTGACATGGTATCACAGCCTCGTTTGTGACTCTTGTAAGACACCCTAAGCATTAAAGGAAGGAGACCCTTACAAGAAAGAGATGACTCTCTCTCTCTCTCTCTCTCCCCCCCTCTCTCTCTCGTGCACTGCCGCGACAGCGCGCCCCTCACTCTCTCTCTCCCCCCCTCTCTCTCGTGGCAGTGGCCTCCCCCCTCTCTCTCTCCCCACTCTCTCTCTCCCCCCTCTCTCTCTCACGTGCTGTTGTGGCAGCGCGCCCGTCACTCTCTCTCTCCCCCCTCTCTCTCACGGCAGTGGCCTCCCCCCCTCTCTCTCTCTCCCCACTCTCTCTCTCCCCCCCCTCTCTCTCCGTGCTGCCGCGGCAACGCACCCCTCACTCTCTCTCTCTCCCCCCCTCTCTCTCACAGTAGCGGCCTCCCCCCCCTCTCTCTCACGGCAGCGGCCTCCCCCCCTCTCTCTCTCTCCCCACTCTCTCTCTCTCCCCCCTCTCTCTCTCTCCCTCTTTCTCTCTCCCCCTCGTGCTGTGCCTCCCCCCTCTCTTTCTCTCTCCCCCCTCTCTCTCTCGTGCGCTGCCATGGCAGCGCGCCCCTCTCTCTCCCCCCCCTCTCATTGTGCCTCCCCCCCTCTCTCTCCCCCCTTCTCTCTCTCGCGTGTTGCTACGGCAACGTGCCCCTCTCCCTCCCCACTCTCTCCCTCGTGCTGTGCCTCCCCCTCTCTCTCTCCCCACTCTCTCTCTCCCCCCTCTCTCTCTCGTGTGCTACCATGGCAGCGCGCCCCTCTCTCCTCCCCCCTCTCTCTCCCCCCCTTGCGCTGTGCCTTCCCCCTCTCACTCTCTCCCCACTCTCTCTCTCCCCCTCCTATCTCTCTCACGCGCTGCCGCGGCAGTACACCCCTCTCCCTCCCTCTCTCTCCCTCCCCACACTCTCTCTCCCCCCCCTCTCGCTACGCCTCCCCCCCTCTCTGTCTCTCCCCACTCTCTCTCCCCCCCTCTCTCTCTCATGCGCTGCCGCGGTAGCGCGCCCCTCCCTCCCTCCCTCTCCCTCCCTCCCCCCCTCGTGCTGCACCTCCCCCCTCTCTCTCTCCCCCCTCTCTCTCGCGTGCTGTCGCGGCAGCGCACCCCTCTATCCCTCCCCTCCCCCCCTCATGCTGCACCTCCCCACCTCTCTCTCTCCCCACTCTCTCTCTCCCCCCTCTCTCTCTCGCGTGCTGCCGCGGTAGCGCGCCCCTCTCTCCCTCCCCACTCTCTCTCTCCCCCCCTCGAGCTGTGCCTCCCCCCCCTCTCTCTCCCCACTCTCTCTCTCCCCCCTCTCTCTCTCATGCACTGCTGTGGCAGTGCACCCCTCTCTCCCTCCCTCTCCCTCCCCCCCCTCGCGCTGTGCCTCCCCCCTCTCTCTCTCTCCCCACTCTCTCTCTCCCCCCTCTCTCCCTCCCCACTCTCTCTCTCCCCCCCTCGCGCTGTGCCTCCCCCCCTCTCTCTCTCTCTCTCCCCACTCTCTCTCTCGCGTGTTGCCACGGTAGCGCCCCCACTCTCTCCCTCCCTCTCTCTCCCTCCCGCTCTCTCTCTCACTCCTTCCTGTTGCGCCTCCCCCCCTCTCTCTCTCTCCCCCTCTCTCTCTCGCGGTCTCTCTCTCCCTCTCGGCACTCCTTTCTCTCTCTCTCTTTTCTCTCTCTCTCTCGGCACTCCTTTCTCTCTCTCTCCCCCTCCCTCTCGCGTGCTCTCTCTCCTTTCCCTCTCTCCCTTTCTCTCTCTCGCCTCTCTCTCCCTCTCATCTCTCCCATCTTCGCAGCCCTCTATCGCTCTCTCTCCCTCTATCTCTCTCCTCTCGCGCGGTCTCTTTCTCTCTCTGTCTCGCGAATCTCTCCCTCCCTCTCTCTCTCTCTCTCCTCTCGCGGCCCCCTCTCTCTCTCTCTCTCCTCTCACGCGGCCCTCCCCTCTCTCTCTCTCTTTTACCTCTCACCCTCTCTCTCTCTAAATGTCTCTCCTCTCTCTTTCTCTCTCTCTCTAAAAGTTTCTCCTCTCTCTCCCTCTCTCTCTCTTTTGCTGCCGAGGCAGCAAGACTCTCTCTCTTATAATCTCTCTCTAAAAGTCTTTCCTTCACTTTTCTCTCTCTCTATAATAAAATTTCAAAGAATACAAATTTAAAAAAAAGTACCTGGAAAAAAGTTGAGATCTATGCTTGTGCTTGCTTTTGCTCTTCCTCCTCTTTTTGCTTCTCCTCTTGCTCTTCCTTGTTGAAATGAGAGAAACAATGAGAGAAGGAGAGTATATATAAGAAAAACTAGGGTTTTAAGTGCTTCTCTCTCATTGGTCCTTCTATATCATTATCTCCTCTCCCATTGGCCTCTCCATTAGATTATCTTCTCTCCCTCTCCCACCCACTCCTATCCTCCCACCCCATTCCCACTCCCACCCCTATCCTCCCACCCCACCTCCCCCATTCCCACTCCCTCTCCCACTCCCACGCCCATGCCATTCTTCCACCTTCCACATTCCCACTCCCTCTCCCACTCCCATCCTCCCACCCCACCCCTCCCACTCCCACTCCCATCCTCCCACCCTCACCCCACCCCCACCTCCCCCATTCCCACTCCCTCTACCACTCCCACTCCCATTCTCCCACCCACTCCCATCCTCCCACCTCCACCTCTCACTCCCACTCCCATCCTCCCACCCCCACCCCTCCCCCCCCCATTCCCACTCCCATTCCCATTCTCCCACCCCTATCCTCCCACCCCACCCCTCCCACTCCCATCCTCCCACTCCCTCTCCCACTCCCATGCCCATTTTCCCACCCCCACCTCCCCCATTCCCACTCCCTCTCCCATCTTCCCACCCCACCCCTCCCACTTCCACCCCCATTCCCACTCCCTCTCCCACTCCCATCCTCCCACCCCACCCCTCCCACTCCCACCCCCAACTCCCCCATTCCCACTCTCCCATCCTGCCACTCCCACTCCCCACCCCTCCCACTCCCATTCCCATCCTCCCACCCTCACCCCACCCCCACCTCCCCCATTCCCACTCCCTCTCCCACTCCCACTCCCATTCTCCCACCCCCACCCCCACCTCCCCCATTCCAACTCCCTCTCCCACTCCCACTCCCATCGTCCCACCCCCACCCCCACTGCCCCCATTCCCACTCCCTCTCCCACTCTCCCTTTCTCCCACTACCACCCTCCCACACTCCCTTTCTCCACACTCCCACTCTCCCTTTCTCCCACTACCACCCTCCCAACTCCCACTCCCATTCCCACATTCCTATGATCAATTCCACTACTACTTATGAATTCTAATTAAAACTATTACTTAAATAAATGATATTACTGAAAACACTCATAGGATTTAAGGTTTAGGATTTGGTGGTTTGGGTTAAGGGTTTGGGGTTTGGTGACTTAGGGTTTAGGGTTTAGGGTTTGTGAGTTAGGGTTAGAGTTTAGGGTTTATGAGTTAGGGTTTAGGGTTTGGTGGTTTGGATTTAGGGTTTGGGGGGTAGGGTTTAGAGTTTAGGGTTTAAGGTTTGGGAGTTAGGATTTAGGGTTCAAGGTTTGAGGGTTAGGGATTAGGGTTCAGGGTTTGGGGGTTAGGGTTTAGGTTTTGGTGGTTTGCGTTTAGGGTTTAGGGGGTAGGGTTTCAGGTTTAGGGTTTGGGGGTTAGGTTTTAGGATTTAGGGTTTAAGGTTTAGGGTTTGGGGGTTAAGGTTTAGGGTTTAGGGTTTGGGGGTTAGGGTTTAGGGTTTAGGGTTTGGGAGTTAGGGTTTAGGGTTTAGGGTTTAGGGTTTGGGGGTTAGGGTTTAGGGTTTAGGGTTTGGGAGTTAGGGTTTAGGGTTTAGGGTTTAAGAGTTAGGGTTTAGGGTTTAGGGTTTAGGGTTTTTATTGGTTAGGGTTGAGGGTTTAGAGAGTCAAGATTAACATTTAATATTTAGGGATTAGGGATTATGAGTTAGGGTTTAGGGATTAGGGTTTATGAGTTTAGGTTTAGGGTTTAGGGTTGAGGATTTAAGGGTTAGGGTTTAGGAATTAGAGTTTTGGGATTAGGATTTTGGGATTAGGGATACGGATTAGGATTTAAGGGTTTAAGATTTAGGTTTAGGAATTAGGGTTTAGGATCTAGGGCTTAGGGTTTAAGGGTTTAGGAATTAGGGATTAGGGTATAGACTTTAGGGTTTAGAAATTAGGGGTTAGAGTTTAGGGCTCAGGAATTAGGGTTTATGGTTTCAAGGGTCGAATTAGGGTTTAGGGTTTGGGGGTTAGAATTTAGGGTTTAGGGTTTAGGGTTTGATTAAATTTTTAAACAAGATCTAGATTTTTAAATCATTAATAAAGTAGATTATTGAGAAGAGACTAATGTTCTTTATAATGGTTGTTACAACTTGTTTGCAAAGGAAACTCACAAAGGAGATGGCTACAAAATTTATTCCGGGGATGGAGGTGATTCTATGTTGCAAAAGAGAAGTAGTTGCATTTGCTACAATCCATGAAAGTGATCCAAATTGTATTTGTCACTTTAGAAGACTTGGCGAAGATAAGGTGGCAGTTATCGTATCAAGGATTCTTAGTGCACATGTTGAGCTAAAGCATAAGTGTGGGGATATGGAAATCCTTGGAGATGTTATGCCCTATAATACTTCCAACAAAGCATTTATTGCATGGGATAGAGATGAGACTTATCCAACACATGTCATCAAGAATACAAAGTGCATATCTTTAAATTTTAGAGTGGGAGATATTTTATAAATGTTATCATTTTCAAATAAGAATGTAGCAGAAGGTCAAGTCTTGGGATTTGAACAAGTGGAACACTGGACATTTGCACAGATGAGAATTCAAAAAGTTACTGATGATGGTATAAATGATAACTCAATGTCATTGGATGGTCCCTACTATGAGGTAGGTAAGGATTTGAGATGGAGCATGCAAATTTTAAAGATTGGAAAGACTCGGCATGTGGTTTTTAATGATAAACATAATGTATACTACAATATGAAAGAATTGAAAGAATATGCCAATGTACCAAGCTCTATTCCTTCAGAGATGGATGATTCCAATGCACTCAACTATAGCACTAACGTCTTATCAGAAGTTGATGAGTTCATTGGTACTGAGAAAGAAAAATATTTCACAAGTGCTGCCTTATCCGGGGTGGATGAGTTCATGCACATTGAGAACTTGGGAAAAGATGTCAAAAGTGATATATTTTCAAGCATGGATGGCTTCATGGATACTGATAAAGTTCTTAGAGTCAAACCAAGTAACTATGGAATTATGGAAGACATGCACAATAGTATAATGAGTGATGTTCTCTCTAGAGTAGAGGAGTTTCAAGACTATGGAGTTATGAAATCCATAGAAAGTGCATCAATGAGTGATGTTCTCTCAAGAATAGATGAGTTTGAAGATCATTCTAAACACTCTTTCACCACTGACTATGGAGTTATGAAATCCATAGAAAGTGCATCAATGAGTGATGTTCTCTCAGGAATAGATGAGTTTGAAGATCATTTGGGACACTCTAATGCCATTGTGACAAGTGGTTCTACGATTGTATCAAAAGTAGGGACGAGATCAACAAAGGACTATTCGGTATTTGACTTTGATTGTGAAATAGTTAATGTTACAAATGGTTTGGCGAATGTATCAAAAGTAAGGATGACATCAACAAAGGAATATTTAGTATTTAACTGTTAGAGTGATAAGATCAAGGATGCAACATCTCATGAAAACAACGTGACAAATAAATCTTACAAGGAGAACTACACAAATCCAAATAAGAATGTACAGAAGGTCCCAAAACGGACATACAGATGCATGAAAAGACAACGAGTCCAGGCAGATCCAGAAAAGCAACCAAAGAGAATAAGAGTAATAAATGAAGATGTTATGCTAAAAGCAATGCGATCTACATGTTGTAAGCGTACATGTATGCGATCCATTAACTTACATGACATCAAGGGTTGTAGAGAACATGTCTGGCAAAGGAAAGGAAGCAGAAGAAATGAATACCTACTCACGAGATTGTCTTTCTTTCTTGTAAATGATAAGAGAAGGCGAAGTTCAGGACAGCAGATAAGGCCTCTTATAAATGGAAAAAGTATTTGCAATAAAGACCGTATTAGATAATTCGGGAAAAACCCAATTCCCAAGATGGCAGTTTTGGAAGAAATTGTAGCTCCCCTCAATGAAAAAACAGGAGAAATACGTGAAAATAGTCTAGATAGCCATTCATGAAGTGTGAAATATCAACTACATTCTCAAATAATAAATACAATATCAGTGTCTAAACTACGTTATCATCAAAAAAATAATAAACTTTGAAACCCATTTGAGTTAGATTCATCTCGTGAGCCATAGTGATGTTCAAAAACACCTTCATAATAGCGAGTCTCTGGAATTTCCATTGATATTGAGACTCGCTTTTGTTGTGAGCATTCTCATTTGAAAATCTCCAAAACACCATTTAAAAAATGTAGAGTGTAATTAATAACCATGAGTATTGCAATGAAAACGCACAGGCTCTTTAACTTAGTAAGATATGCAGTTGATGGAAAATCAAGATATGTAGTTAAGGAGAATGAATGCAAGATATGTAGTTGATGGAAAATCAATGGGCAATGACAAGCATTTGATGTAATTTAGGTGGCAATGACAATCATTTATTGTGCACTTTCAATGTTTGGACTGACTAGCATTATTGTAAAACGATAACTTTACATGTCATGTTGATTACTCATTGCAAAGTAAAAAAGTACACTTTAGGATGGAAACATAACAACTTGTTGATACACCATTGAAATCCCTGAAATAAATCATGATTCCAAAGAAACTCTCAACCACTAGCGGAGAATGGTAGTAGGATAATGGCAAAAGTGCCAATGCACATGTGAGTTTAGGATTCCTTGTGCATGTTTTCAGGTCATGGTATGAGATTGGCACCACTACCATTCTCCACTGGTGGCATTCTCCATAGAGATTGGCACAATTCCATATGAACTCTGCACATGGGAGTTTAGGCTTCTCAATGACATTTCTTAGGGCCTAATAAGAGATTGGCACCACTGCCATTCTTCACTTGTACAAATGTTTACCCTACTATTCTAGGAGGGGTATTCTAGTGACCATAGGAGAGTGGTGTCCGATTCCAATCCACATGTGAGTTTGACGATCTCAGAGATTGACACAATTCCATATAATCTCTAAACAACGGAGACAGTGATCACTACATAAAAGAATGCACATGTGAGTTTAGGATTCCTTATGCACCACTGCCATTCTCCACTGGTGGCATTGTATAATGGCAAAACTGCCAATCCACATGAGTTTATGATTCCTTGTGCTTGTTTTCAGGTCATGGTATGAGATTGGCACCACTACCATTCTCCATTTTTGGGAAAGTGCACAATAAATGATTGTTATTGCCACCTAAATTACATCAAATGCTTGTCATTGCCCATTGATTTTCCATCAACTACATATCTTGCATTCATTCTCCTTAACTACATATCTTGATTTTCCATCAACTGCATATCTTACTAAGTTAAAGAGCCTGTGCGTTTTCATTGCAATACTCATGGTTATTAATTACACTCTACATTTTTTAAATGGTGTTTTGGAGATTTTCAAATGAGAATGCTCACAACAAAAGCGAGTCTTAATATCAATGGAAATTCCAGAGACTCGCTATTATGAAGGTGTTTTTGAACATCACTATGGCTCACGAGATGAATCTTACTCAAATGGGTTTCAAAGTTTATTATTTTTTTGATGATAACGTAGTTTAGACACTGATATTGTATTTATTATTTGAGAATGTAGTTGATATTTCACACTTCATGAATGGCTATCTAGTCTATTTTCACATATTTCTCCTATTTTTTCATTGAGGGGAGCTACAATTTCTTCCAAAACTGCCATTCTAGGAATTGGGTTTTTCCCGAATTGGGAATTGGAAATGGCATTGAGAAGCCTAAACTCACATGCTCATTCTTCTATGTAGTGATCACTGTCTCCGCTGTGTAGAGATCATATGGAATTGTGTCAATCTCTGTGGAGAATGCCACCAGTGGAGAATGGTAGTGGTGCCAATCTCATAACATGACCTGCAAACATGCACAAGGAATCCTAAACTCACATGTGCATTCTTCTATGTAGAGATCACTGTCTCCGCTATGTAGAGATCATATGGAATTGTGTCAATCTCTGAGTTCATCAAACTCACATGTGGATTGGAATCGGACACCACTCTCCTATGATCATTGGACTACCCCTCCTAGAATAGTAGGGTGAACATTTGTACAAGTGGAAAATGGCAGTGGTTCCAATCTCTTATTAGGCCCTAAGAAATGGCATTGACAAGCCTAAACTCACATGCTCATTCTTCTATGTAGTGATCACTGTCTCCGTTGTGTAGAGATCATATGGAATTGTGTCAATCTCTTATTAGGCCTTGGAATGTCAATCTACAGTTTTAGTTTGTCTAGACAACCACTAGTGGAGAATGGCAGTGATGCCAAACTCATGGTGGCACCTACATAATGATACTGAGATCATCAGACTCACATGTGAATTGGAATCGGACACCACTCTCCTATGATCATTGGAATACCCCTCCTAGAATAGTAGGGTAAACATTTGTACAAGAGAATGGTAGTGGTGCCAATCTCTTATTAGGCCCTAAGAAATGGCATTGAGAAGCCTAAACTCACATGTACATTCTTCTATGTAGTGGTCACTGTCTCCACTGTGTAGAGATCATATGGAATTGTGTTAATCTCTGTGGAGAGACTAGCATTATTGTAAAACGATAACTTTACATGTCATCTTGATTACTCATTGCAAAGTAAAAAAGTACATTTTAGGATGAAAACATAACAACTTGTTGATACACCATTGAAATCCTTGAAATAAATCATGATTCCAAAGAGACTCTCAATTTCTAGCCCCAAAGAGAATGGCACCGGAAAGAATGTCACGAGAGACACTCCTTCTAAATACATTATGAATGTAGTTATGAACATGTTTGCATATTATTCACACACAACAATTACGCACCAATTTACATAGTTGGCAAGAAAGTAGTAATTCCCATAAGTAATGATTGTATAAAGAAATACAATGTTGTTATTCAAAACTCATAGTCTGCAAATAGCTCCTCTCCTGCATGTATATCATCTATGGATTCAATACAAATGTGACCATATTCTGCAATATCTATGTTCATCATGGGGTCATACCAAGGTGGAACATCAGGGGAAAATACATAACAAACATTTGGCTTTACATTGGTATTTCTATAGCTGTTAATAAATCCTGCCACATTGCCATATTGAACATTACCAACAATATGCACCATATCTTTCATAGGGACAGTAGGGTCCTCTTGGATCGAGTACTTCTTTAGCCTTGGATGAACTCTACATAATTCCTTCCAGTCTCTGTAGGGGTACTTGTCACCTCCATAATGGAGAATAGTAGTCCCTCTCTTGATGGAGACATGCACAAACAAGCCCAAGCCAGCACCTGTAATGGTTGACTCATGCACCTCGAAAGCCACATTTTTTATCCAGAACACTTCGTTGATAGGGACACGTAACTTTGGTGGTCCAAATGGATCTCGTTCTGGTATGTACCTACTCAAGCTTGATTTGAATGTATATCTATCTACATCACAAAAGACAAATTCAATTACCTACAACAACAGTTATATATATTGAGATAAAATCAAAAAACACTTTGACATATGTACCTTCATGAAAAATACGCATTTTGTAGTCAGTTTATGTAGCCCTTAGCAATGTATTTCTTGATATAGCGACCTTTGTACCCTAGGTCTATAGCCAATTGAGAAACTTGCATAGCATTCATGCTAGAGAGTTGCGGAGCATTCCTTAAAAGTCTTATTTGGGATGCATTGAGGTTAGGCACCTGGCCATCACCACCATGGGTTGCCCTACCACCTATATCCCTCTCTCTTAGTTGATCTGCAAGAGGAACATTTCATGTTTTATATTCCATTCTTGACCATGCATGATTTTCCTCCCTCCATTCATCAATTACTTTCTGGACAAGGTTGAAATCCTTATGCCCCTCCATCACAGGTAATTGTCCATACCGATTTGTCTCAATCATGCTGCGCACATCTTTAGTCTCATCGAGTTGTAGTAAGTACAGCATCAACTCTCTCAGTAGAATATTATCATCCTTGTCTTGTACATCAAACGTTGAAGGAAATATGCAATTTAATGGAGGGCTAATGCAAGCCTTGTATGGGGAGTCATCAACAAGGATTGTCCTTCTAGCATCACATCCAAATGCCTTTGAAATTTTTGCTAAGGGTTTGAACATTGCCTCAACACCAACCTTGTCAGGCCTATTTATCCTCGTCTTACTGTAAGTGTAGCATCCTTGCTGAGACCATATAACAAAGAAAGGGAGGCTCTCATTTGCATAATTTTGCAGCTTTCCTACCATATCAAGTACGTTATGCTCCATCATAGTTGACCAGATACCTACATTAAATCTTTGTAGCAAGATTTTAAGAAATTCTATGCACCCAGGACGAACAACCATATAACTATTTTTGCCATGCATAATAGACGGATGTATTGGAGACTTGAATAGGCAGCGACTTAATAACAGGCCATTCAAGTCTAATATGATTGTTAATCGTGGCATATCCAAAGAAATTGTATGTGGATATAGATCCAAATTCTCCTTGAAGTTGCTGGCTTCTGACTCATCCAAATTGTCAGGTGCTATGATTTCATACATGTTTGCAACAACAATAAGATTATCTAGTTTTGTCCCCAATGTTGAGACAGTACATTCATCCATGTTCTCTTCTAAAAATATAGGATTCGTGATATTCCTTGCAATTTTCTCCATTTTTGGGGTTATGTTTTCTTCTATACCTCCTGTATCCATCACGTAATTGATAGTACCCATTTTGGGTGGTATGTTGTCCTCTACATTTGATGTCTCCACATCCTTCCATGCATCATTGGTCCCTATGGAAGTTGAGGAATATAGAAATATTTTGATTCTTTAGAGTGTATTCAACAATGTCGAAGCAAAAAAGCATATGAAACTAATAAATAACAATAAAGTATGAACATTATCCATCGTCGTTCACTAATTCCATTGTATTTTTGGGGAATGGCAAAAGTGCCAATCTCTCTAAAGGTCAATTGAGAATGCAAATAGTGCAACCTTTCTCTCTGAACTCATAGAGAGAATGGCAATAGTGCCATTCTTCTCTTGGGGTGGTGCTAGTGCCATTTTACATATAAGGTTATGGAGAATGCCACTAGTTCCTTTCTCTATACCCTCATTGGGAGGAGAGAATACTACTAGTGCCTCCCCCCATGTCCCAAAAGAAATGTACAATGCATGATCTGAAAGCATAGATACTGTATTACTTTGGTCCAATAGATTTGTAGAAAGCACCCAAATCAAAACTTTGGTAGCATAGTTAATATTATACAATTTTTAATCTTTGTAATGCTTTCAACTAACATAGATTCAAGAAAGGAACATAACAGTATTACCATTTCTACATAACCACAAAGAGAGAATGGCACTAGTGCCATTCTCCATATGAGGTCACATAAAATGTTAATAGTACCTCTTACGTATAACCTGACATAGGGAGAATGACACTAGTACCATTCCCCATACTCAATCTTTGCTTGAAGTGCACGTACATCTTCGTCTTTCAATCCTAGCAGACACCTCATATATGTTATTGTGGGATTTCGACCCTCAAGATCACCCTGCTTCACCAATGTCAAAATCCTAATCCATTGTTCGTAGATGTCATCATCATATGTGACCATGTGTGTGTCCTTGGTAGAAAAGTTTGTGCCCATCGATACGCTTGCAACTCCTACAAAATTCTATATAAAAAAATCAAAATCATCTTAGACATTCTTCAAATCCAAATCATGTAATAGAGATAATAATGACACTAGTGCGATTCTCCCATTACCATGTCAAAAGCATGACTTGGTAACTAGAAGAATGGCACTAGTGCCATTCTCACATCAGGGAATTGACACCACTATCATTTCTTTTACAAAGCCATAAACATTTTGAAATAAAAAATGCATACAAAACAAAGTTTATTACTCACATCCCAACTTTGTCGATCTTTATGCCCTTTGACAAGGCCTTGGGCTGGTTTCTTTGGTCGTCCGAATGCAATCCACTGTGCCCTTAGGTGTTGTAAGATATCGATATATGGTTGATTTTTCAAAACGGTCTGTGCCTCCATGTTGGCCATTGATTATATCTTACAACTTGCTTCAACTGGTGCATTGACAACAATTCTCGCCTTCCTCCGTGTATGGAAACCTTTTTGTTGATTGAAGGCTTCTCCATGTGCTTTAGTTATAAATATCCTTGCAGCATAAATCAAATGCTGCCCTGTGAGAATCCAATAATTATACTCCTTTAACTTTTCCACCTTTATCTCTTCCTTGCACATCGGAGTATTTGTGCCTATGTGGTAAGGCATAAGATATGCATATGTTGCAGGAGGTCATCCATTCATTGCAAAACTCTTGACCAAGTCACTGACATAACTGAGGGTCAATGTCATGTACACATATTGGCTTGGTGCTCTAAAGCAATTCATCACTAGGATCAACACCTCAAACTCCAAACCAAATGGGAAGTACTCTACGTACTCCATCAAGCCTGTCATACTTGTGTCCTTCCTTTCCAATTTCTTTTGTAGTGCCTTAAAGTCAACATCTGGCTAGATTTTCTTATACAGGATGATAGTTGCTTCAGATGATTTCTCACCATGTCCTGTTATATGTGTCTCACCACTCCCCGTTGCATCACCTCCACTTCCAGTTCCATCAGTGACTATTCCCATACCTCCCTGTTTTCCTCCTAAAGTTGTCTCTTTGTCTTTAGCCTCTAGTTTATCCCCAATGCTTGTTTTTCCATCTGACCTTATTTCCTTCTCACCTGTTGTTTCCTCCTCACTGGTCTCTCTAGCCTTCTCTTTCAATGTGTTCTGAGACACTTGAGAGCTTGATCCCTCAACATCACTTTTCTTGGTTCTTTTCGAAACTTTTCTACTCTTTTTTATATCTTGCTTTATCCCTTTTGTTACCAAATCAAAGCTTTCTAATATCTGTTGATTGGTATAATTTCTGGCTCATTAATCCAACCCCTAGATATCATCGTGTCCTCCCCAGTAGCATTCATCCTCGCATGATCAAAACAAGCAGGATCCAATTGATACACATTGCCTCCCCAATGTATGAATTTTGAGACAAGGAACGTTGTCTTTCTCGGTATCCTCCATCTCTTTAACTTGTCCAACATCTTCAAAAGTTGTTCCTTGGATGTTCACAAAACAATGCACTTTATGGAGTTTTTGGAGTTCGTTATTGTATATATCCAAAAACCATCCTCTTCCAGAACTAACTCCATCATAAATTGACACCTCTTGAACATTTCTCTTTCCCTTGCTAGCCATTCTTGCAATGTTCTGTTAACAAAAGAACCAAGGACACAATGAAATGTATAATAGAAAATCATAACTGCATTAGGAAATATTACAACCACAATGCAACTTCTATTAACAAAATAACCAAGGCGAAGCAACTTATATATGCATTATGAAAAACTACACCAACACAGTAAGCAAATATACACAATATCAAAGTTAAGATGGTTATAATAAAGAATGGTATTCGTGCCATTCTCCAACATAATATGATGTTAGAAAAGTGTCACAAATGCCATTGAACACATGGATTGTGAGTTTGTTTAGAATGGCACAAGTGCCATCCTCCATGAGAGTTTAAGGATAATGCCACTGGTGCCATCCTCCATGATGTTAAGGAGAATGGCAGAAGTTCGATTCATCACATGGCACCACTACCATTCTCCACCGGTGGCATTCTACACAGAGATTCACACAATTCCATATGATCTCTACATAGCGGAGACAGTGATCACTACATAGAAGAATGCACATTTGAGTTTAGGATTCCTTATGCATGTTTTTAGGTCATGGTATGAGATTGGCATCACTGCCATTCTCCACCGTTGGCATTCTCCACATAGATTGACACAATTCCATATGATCTCTACATAGCGGAGACAATGAACACTACATAGAAGAATGAACATGTGAGTTTAGCATTCCTTGTGCATGTTTTCAGGTCATGGTATGAGATTGGCACCACTGCCATTCTCCAGTGGTGGCATTCTCCATAGAGATTGACACAGGCTTCTCAATGCCATTTCTTAGGGCCTAATAAGAGATTGGCACCACTGCCATTCTCCACTTGTACATATGTTTACCCTACTATTCTAGGAGGGGTATTCCAATGATCATAGGAGAGTGGTCTCCGATTCCAATCCACATGTGAGTTTGATGATCTCAGTGTCATTATGTAGTTGCCAGCATGAGATTGGCATCACTGCTATTCTTCGCTAGTGGTAGTCTAGACAAACTGAACCTATAGATTGACATTCCACTAATTTTATTGGTTGTAGTAGGATAATGGCAAAAGTGCCAATGCACATGTGAGTTTAGGATTCCTTAAGCATGTTTTCAGGTCATGGTATGAGATTAGCACCACTGCCATTCTCCACTAGTGGCATTCTCCACAGAGATTGACACAATTCCATATGATCTCTACACAGCGGAGACAATGATGACTACATAGAAGAATGCACATGTGAGTTTAGGCTTCTCAATGCCATTTCTTAGGGCCTAATAAGAGATTGGCACCACTGCCATTCTCCACTTGTACAAATGTTTACCCCTACTATTCTAGGAGGGGTATTCCAGTGATGATAGGAGAGTGGTGTCCGATTCCAATCCACATTTGAGTCTGATGATCTCAGTGTCATTATGTAGGTGCCACCATGAGTTTGGCATCACTGCCATTGTCCACTAGTGGTAGTCTAGACAAACTAAACCTATAGATTGACATTCCAAGGCCTAATAAGAGATTGACACAATTCCATATGATTTTATTGGCTACAGAGGGAGACAGTGATGACTACATAGAAGGATGCACATGTGATTTTAGGCTTCTCAATGCCATTTCTTAGGCCCTAATAAGAGATTGGCACCACTGCCATTCTCCACTTGCACAAATGTTTACTCTACTATTCTAGGAGGGGTATTCCAATCATCATAGGAGAGTGGTGTCCGATTCCAATACACATGTGAGTCTGATGATCTCAGTGTCATTATGTAGGTGCAACCATGAGTTTGGCATCACTGCCATTTTCCACTAGTGGTTGTCTAGACAAACTAAACCTATAGATTGACATTCCACTACATAGAAGAATGCACATGACCACTAGCGGAGAATAGCAGTAGGATAATGGCAAAAGTGCCAATGCACATGTGAGATTGGCACCACTGCCATTCTCCAATAGTGGCATTCTCCATAGAGATTGACACAATTCCATGTGATCCCTACACATGTGAATTTAGGCTTCTCAATGCCATTTCTTAGGGCCTAATATGAGATTGGCACCACTGCCATTATCCACTTGCACAAATGTTTACCCTACTATTCTAGGAGGGGTATTCCTGTGATCATAGGAGAGTGGTGTCCTATTCCATTCCACATGTGAGTTTGATCATCTCAGTGTCATAGTGTAGTTGCAAGCATGAGATTGGCATCACTGCCATTCTCCGCTAGTGGTAATCTAGACAAACTGAACCTATAGATTGACATTCCACTAGATTGAAGAATGCACATTACCACTAGCGGAGAATGGCAGTAGGATAATGGCAAAAGTGCCAATGCACATGTGAGTTTAGGATTCCTTGTGCATGTTTTCAGGTCATGGTATGAGATTGGCACCACTGCCATTCTCCACTGGTGGCATTCTCCACAGAGATTGACACAAATCCATATGATCTCTACACAATGGAGAGAGTGATCACTACATAGAAGAATGCACATTACCACTAGCAGACAATGGTAGTAGGATAATGGCAAAAGTGCCAATGCACATGTGAGTTTAGGATTCCTTGTGCATGTTTTCACGTCATTGTATGAGATTGGCAACACTACCACTCTCCACTGGTGGCATTCTCCACAAAGATTGGCACAATTCCATATGATCTCTGCACATGTGAGTTTAGGCTTCTCAATGACATTTCTTAGGGCCTAATAAGAGATTGGCACCACTGCCATTCTTCACTTGTACAAATGTTTACCCTAGTATTCTAGGAGGGGTATTCCAGTGATCATAGGAGAGTGGTGTCCGATTCCAATCCACATGTGAGTCTGATGATCTCAGAGATTGACACAATTCCATATGATCTCTATACAACGGAGACAGTGATCACTACATAAAAGAATCCACATGTGAGTTTATGATTCCTTGTGCATGTTTTCACGTCATGGTATGAGATTGGCACCACTACCATTCTCCACAGAGATTAACACAATTCCATATGATCTCTACACAGTGGAGACAGTCACCACTACATAGAAGAATGCACATGTGAGTTTAGGCTTCTCAATGCCATTTCTTAGGGCCTAATAAGAGATTGGCACCACTACCATTCTCTTGTACAAATGTTTACCCTACTATTCTAGGAGGGGTATTCCAATGATCATAGGAGAGTGGTGTCCAATTCCAATCCACATGTGAGTCTGATGATCTCAGTATCATTAAGTAGGTGCCACCATGAGTTTGGCATCACTGCCATTCTCCACTAGTGGTTGTCTAGACAAACTAAACCTATAGATTGACATTCCAAGGCCTAATAAGAGATTGACACAATTCCATATGATCTCTACACAGCAGAGACAGTGATCACTACATAGAAGAATGAGCATGTGAGTTTAGGCTTCTCAATGTGATTTATTAGGGCCTAATAAGAGATTGGCACCACTGCCATTCTCCACTTGTACAAATGTTTACCCTACTATTCTAGGAGGGGTATTCCAGTGATCATAGGAGAGTGGTGTCCGATTCCAATCCACATGTGAGTTTGATGATCTTAGAGATTGACACAATTCCATATGATCTCTACACAGCGGAGACAATGATCACTCCATAGAAGAATGCACATGTGAGTATAGGATTGCTTGTGCATGTTTTTAGGTCATGGTATGAGATTAGCACCAGTGCCATTCTCCACTGGTGGCATTCTCGACAAATATTGACACAATTCCATATGATCTCTACACAGCGGAGACAGTGATCACTACATAGAAGAATGCACATGTTCCTTCAGGGTTCTCAATGCCATTTCTTAGGGCCTAATAAGAGATTGGCACCACTTCCATTCTCCACTTGTACAAATGTTTACCCTAGTATTGTAGGAGGGGTATTCCAGTGATCATAGGAGAGTGGTGTCCTATTCCATTCCACATGTGAGTGATGATGATCTCAGAGATTGACACAATTCCATATGATCTCTACACAGCAGAGACAGTGATCACTCCATAGAAGAATGCACATGTGAGTTTAGGATTCATTGTGCATGTTTTCAAGTCATGGTATGAGATTGCTACCACTGCCATTCTCCACTGGTGGCATTCTCCACAGAGATTGACACAATTCCATATGATCTCTGCACAGCGGAGACAGTGATCACTACATAAAAGAATGCACATGTGAGTTTAGGCTTCTCAATGCCATTTCTTAGGGCCTAATAAGAGATTGGCACCACTGCCATTCTCCACTTGTACAAATGTTTACCCTACTATTCTAGGAGGGGTATTCCAGTGATCATAGGAGAGTGGTGTCCTATTCCATTCCACATGTGAGTCTGATGATCTCAGAGATTGACACAATTCCATATGATCTCTACACAGTGGAGATAGTGATCACTACATAGAAGAATGCACATGTGAGTTTAGGATTCCTTTATATGTTTTCAGGTCATGGTATGAGATTGGCACCACTGCCATTCTCCACTGGTGGCATTCTCCACAGAGATTGACACAATTCCATATGATCTCTATACATGTGAGTTTACACTTCTCAATGCCATTTCTTAGGGCCTAATAAGAGATTGGCACCACTGCCATTCTCCACTTGTACAAATGTTTAGCCTACTATTCTAGGAGGGGTATTCTAGTGATCATAGGAGAGTGGTGTCCTATTCCATTCCACATGTGAGTTTGATGATCTCAGTGTCATTATGTAGTTGCAAGCATGACATTGGCACCACTGCCATTCTCCACTAGTAGTAGTCTAGACAAACTGAACCTATAGGTTGACATTCCACTAATTTTATTTGCTGCAGTAGGATAATGGGAAAAGTGCCAATGCACATGTGAGTTTAGGATTCCTTGTGCATGTTTTCAGGTCATGGTATGAGATTGGCACCACTGCCATTCTCAACTGGTGGCATTCTCCAAAGAGATTGACACAATTCCATATGATCTCTACACAGCAGAGACAGTGATGACTACATAGAAGGATGCACATGTGATTTTAGGCTTCTCAATGCCATTGCTTAGGCCCTAATAAGAGATTGGCACCACTGCCATTCTCCACTTGCACAAATGTTTACCCTACTATTCTAGGAGGGGTATTCCAATCATCATAGGAGAGTGGTGTTCGATTCCAATCCACATGTGAGTCCGATGATATTAGTGTCATTATGTAGGTGCCACCATGAGTTTGGCATCACTGGCATTTTCCACTAGTGGTTGTCTAGACAAACTAAACCTATAGATTGACATTGCACTACATAGAAGAATGCACATTACCACTATCGGAGAATGGAAGTAGGATAATGGCAAAAGTGCCAATGCACATGTGAGATTGGCACCACTGCCATCTCTCCACTAGTAGTAGTCTAGACAATCTGAACCTATAGATTGACATTCCACTAATTTTATTGGCTGCAGTAGGATAATGGGAAAAGTGCCAATGCACATGTGAGTTTAGGATTCCTTGTGCATGTTTTCAGGTCATGGTATGAGATTGGCACCACTGCCATTCTCAACTGGTGGCATTCTCCAAAGAGATTGACACAATTCCATATGATCTCTACACAGCAGAGATAGTGATGACTACATAGAAGGATGCACATGTGATTTTAGGCTTCTCAATGCCATTTCTTAGGCCCTAATAAAAGATTGGCACCACTGCCATTCTCCACTTGCACAAATGTTTACCCTACTATTCTAGGAGGGGTATTCTAATCATCATAGGGGCGTGGTGTCTGATTCCAATCCACATGTGAGTCTAATGATCTCAGTGTCATTGTGTAGGTGCCACCATGAGTTTGGCATCACTGCCATTTTCCACTAGTGGTTGTCTAGACAAACTAAACCTATAGATTGACATTCCACTACATAGAAGAATGCACATTACCACTAGCGGTGAATGGCAGTAGGATAATGGCAAAAGTGCCAATGCACATGTGAGATTGGCACCACTGCCATTCTGCACTGGTGGCATTCTCCACAGAGATTGCCATAATTCCATGTGATCTCTGCACATGTGAATTTAGGCTTCTCAATGCCATTTCTTAGGGCCTAATAAGAGATTGGCACCACTGGCATTCTCCACTTGTACAAATGTTTACCCTACTATTCTAGGAGGGGTATTCCAGTGATCATAGGAGAGTGGTATCCTATTCCATTCCACATGTGAGTTTGATGATCTCATTGTCATAGTGTAGTTGCAAGCATGAGATTGGCATCACTGCCATTCTCCGCTAGTGGTAGTCTAGACAAACTGAACCTATAGATTGACCTTCCACTACATTGAAGAATGCACATTACCACTAGCGAACAATGGCAGTAGGATAATGGCAAAAGTCCCAATGCACATGTGAGTTTAGGATTCCTTGTGCATGTTTTCAGGTCATGGTATGAGATCGGCAACACTGCTATTCTCCTTTGGTGGCATCCTCCACAGAGATTGACACAAATCCATATGATCTCTACACAGTGGAGAGAGTGATCACTACATAGAAGAATGCACATTACCACTAGGGGAGAATGGCAGTAGGATAATGGCAAAAGTGCCACTGCACATGTGAGTTTAGGATTCCTTGTGTATGTTTTCAGGTCATGGTATGAGATTGGAACCACTCCCATTCTCCACTGGTGGCATTCTCCATAGAGATTGGCACAATTCCATATGATGTCTGCACATGTGAGTTTAGGCTTCTCAATGACATTTCTTAGGGCCTAATAAGAGATTGGCACCACTGCCATTCTTCACTTGTACAAATGTTTACCCTACTATTCTAGGAGGGGTATTCCAGTGATCATAGGAGAGTGGTGTCCGATTCCAATCCACATGTGAGTCTGATGATCTCAGTATCATTATGTAGGTGCCACCATGAGTTTGGCATCACTGCCATTCTCCACTAGTGGTTGTCTAGAAAAACTAAACCTATAGATTGACATTCCAAGGCCTAATAAGAGATTGACACAATTGCATATGATCTCTACACAGCGGAGACAGTGATCTCTACATAGAAGAATGCACATGTGAGTTTAGGATTCCTTGTGCTGCAGGTCATGTTATGAGATTGGCACCACTACCATTCTCCACTGGTGGCATTCTCCACAAAGATTGATACAAATCCATATGATCTCTACACAGTGGAGAGAGTGATCATACATAGAAGAATGCACATTACCACTAGCGGAGAATGGCAGTAGGATAATGGCAAAAGTGCGAATGCACATGTGAGTTTAGGATTCCTTGTGCATGTTTTCAGGTCATGGTATGAGATTGGCACCACTACCATTCTCCAGTGGTGGCATTCTCCATAGAGATTGGCACAATTCCATATGATGTCTGCACATGTGAGTTTAGGCTTCTCAATGACATTTCTTAAGGCCTAATAAGAGATTGGCACCACTACCATTCTTCACTTGTACAAATGTTTACCCTACTATTCTAGGAGGCATATTCCAGTGATCATAGGAGAGTGGTGTCTGATTCCAATCCACATGTGAGTCTGATGATCTCAGAGATTGACACAATCCCATATGATCTCTACACAGCGGAGAGTGTGATCACTACATAAAAGAATCCACATGTGAGTTGATGATTCCTTGTGCATGTTTTCAGGTCATGGTATGAGATTGGCACCACTACCATTCTCCACTGTTGGCATTCTCCAAAGAGATTAACACAATTCCATATGATCTCTACACAGTGGAGATAGTGACCATTACATAGAAGAATGCACATGTGAGTTTAGGCTTCTCAATGCCATTTCTTAGGGCCTAATAAGAGATTGGCACCACTACCATTCTCTTGTACAAATGTTTACCCTACTATTCTAGGAGGGGTATTCCAATGATCATAGGAGAGTAGTGTCCAATTCTAATCCACATGTGAGTCTGATGATCTCAGTATCATTATGTAGGTGCCACCATGAGTTTGGCATCATTGCCATTCTCCACTAGTGGTTCTCTAGACAAACTAAACCTATAGATTGACATTCCAAGGCCTAATAAGAGATTGACACAATTCCATATGATCTCTACACAACAGCAGAGACAGTGATCACTACATAGAAGAATGAGCATGTGAGTTTAGGCTTCTCAATGCCATTTATTAGGGCCTAATAAGAGATTGGCACCACTGCCATTCTCCACTTGTACAAATGTTTACCCTACTATTCTAGGAGGGGTATTCCAGTGATCATAGGAGAGTGGTGTCCGATTCCAATCCACATGTGAGTTTGATGATCTCAGAGATTGACACAATTCCATATGATCTCTACACAGTGGAGACAGTGATCACTCCATAGAAGAATGCACATGTGAGTATAGGATTCCTTGTGCATGTTTATAGGTCATGGTATGAGATTAGCACCACTGCCATTCTCCACTGGTGGCATTCTCCACAGATATTGACACAATTCCATATGATCTCTACATAGTGGAGACAGTGATCACTACATAGAAGAATGCACATATAAGTTTAGGCTTCTCAATGCCATTTCTTAGGGCTTAATAAGAGATTGGCACCATTGCCATTCTCCACTTGTACAAATGTTTACCCTACTATTCTAGGAGGGGTATTCCAATGATCATAGGAGAGTGGCGTCCTATTCCATTCCACATGTGAGTGATGAGGATCTCAGAGATTGACACAATTCCATATGATCTCTACACAGCGGAGAAAGTGATCACTCCATAGAAGAATGCACATGTGAGTTTAGGATTCCTTGTGCATGTTTTCAGGTCATGGTATGAGATTGGTACCACTGCCATTCTCCACTGGTGGCATTCTCCACAGAGATTGACACAATTCCATATGATCTCTGCACAGCGGAGACAATGATCACTACATAGAAGAATGCACATTTGAGTTTAGGCTTCTCAATGCCATTTCTTAGGGCCTAATAAGAGATTGGCACCACTGCCATTCTCCACTTGTACAAATGTTTACCCTACTATTCTAGGAGGGGTATTCTAGTGATCATAGGAGAGTGGTGTCCTATTCCATTCCACATGTGAGTCTGATGATCTCAGAGATTGACACAATTCCATATGATCTCTACACAGTGGAGACAATGATCACTACATAGAAGAATGCACATGTGAGTTTAGGATTCTTTTATATGTTTTCAGGTCATGGTATGAGATTGGCACCACTGCCATTCTCCACAGAGATTGACACAATTCCATATGATCTCTGCACATGTGAGTTTAGGCTTCTCAATGCCATTTCTTAGGGCCTAAAAAGAGATTGGCACCACTGCCATTCTCCACTTGTACAAATGTTTAGCCTACTATTCTAGGAGGGGTATTCCAGTGATCATAGGAGAGTGGTGTCCTATTCCATTCCACATGTGAGTTTGATCATCTCAATGTCATTATGTAGTTGCAAGCATGAGATTGGCACCACTGCCATTCTCCGCTAGTAGTAGTCTAGACAAACTGAACCTATAGATTGACATTCCACTAATTTTATTGGCTGCAATAGAATAATGGCAAAAGTGCCAATGCACATGTGAGTTTAGGATTCCTTGTGCATGTTTTCAGGTCATGGTATGAGATTGGCACCACTGCCATTCTCAACTGGTGGCATTCTCCAAAGAGATTGACACAATTCCATATGATCTCTACACAGAAGAGACAGTGATTACATAGAAGGATGCACATGTGATTTTAGGCTTCTGAAAGCCATTTCTTAGGCCCTAATAAGAGATTGGCACCACTGCCATTCTCCACTTGCACAAATGTTTACCCTACTATTTTAGGAGGGGTATTCCAATCATCATAGGAGAGTGGTGTCCAATTCCAATCCACATGTGAGTCTGATGATCTCAGTGTCATTATGTAGGTGCCACAATGAGTTTGGCATCACTGCCATTTTCCACTAGTGGTTGTCTAGACAAACTAAACCTATAGATTGACATTCCACTACATAGAAGAATGCACATTACCACTAGCGGAGAATGGCAGTAGGATAATGGCAAAAGTGCCAATGCACATGTGAGATTGGCACCACTGCCATTCTCCACTAGTAGTAGTCTAGACAAACTGAACCTATAGATTGACATTCCACTAATTTTATTGGCTGTAGTAGGATAATGGCAAAAGTGCCAATGTACATGTGAGTTTAGGATTCCTTGTGCATGTTTTCAGGTCATGGTATGAGATTGGCACCATTGCCATTCTCAACTGGTGGCATTCTCCAAAGAGATTGACACAATGCCATATGATCTCTACACAACGGAGACAGTGATGACTACATAGAAGGATGCACATGTGATTTTAGGCTTCTCAATGCCATTTCTTAGGCCCTAATAAGAGATTGGCACCACTGCCATTATCCACTTGCACAAATGTTTACCGTACTATTCTAGAAGGGGTATTCCAATCATCATAGGAGAATGGTGTCCGATTCCAATCCCCATGTGAGTTTGATAATCTCAGTGTCATTATGTAGGTGCCACCATGAGTTTGGCATCACTGCCATTTTCCACTAGTGGTTGTCTAGACAAACTAAACCTATAGATTGACATTCCACTACATAGAAGAATGCACATTACCACTAGTAGAGAATGGTAGTAGGATAATGGCAAAAGTGACAATGCACATGTGAGATTGGCACCACTGCCATTCTCCACAGAGATTGACACAATTCCATGTGATCTCTGCACATGTGAATTTAGGCTTCTCAATGCCGTTTCTTAGGGCCTAATAAGAGATTGGCACCACTGCCATTCTCCACTTGTACAAATGTTTACCGTACTATTCTAGGAAGGGTATTCCATGTGAAGATAGTGGGAGAGAGGGAAGCAGTCTCACTTGCAGCTTTCTCACATACACAATGAGGGAATACACACAAAGGTGGAGGCTAAAAACAGTTTTCCTCTTCTTAGTTGTGAAAGCCAAAAGAACTCTAGTACAAAGAAATAGAAGAACCCTATATGTGGGTCTCAAACCAAACTCAACTAAATAAGGTGGCTTACTAACTGAGCCATGAACTAGTGTAGATAAGGATAGCTGTCATCTAGCTATTATTAGTGGCCGGTGTACCAACCGCATCTGTACCTAACAAGTCGGTGACATAAATGCACAACGGTCACCCTGGCATATCGCGAGTGGAGCTCGATATCTCAACACTCCCCCTCGAGCTCAATCCCAATTCCTGCACACCAAGCAGGTCTCTGAACTTGCGCAGCTTCTCTGCGCCCAATGCCTTCATGAATATGTCAGCTACCTGATCCTCTGTGCTGACATAAACTAGATCAATAAGACCTAGTAAAACCTTCTCCCGCACATAGTGATAATGCACCTCAATGTGCTTTGTTCTAGCATGATAGACTGGGTTATTTGCCAAGTGTATAGTGCTCATGTTGTCACAATAAATGACAACTGGCCCATCTGTAGACTGATGCATATCATAGAGTAGCTTATGCAACCAAGCTACCTCACATGCAGCCATTGCTGCACCCCTGTACTCAGCCTCTGTGCTCGACAAGGCAACTATAGGCTGTTTCTTGCTGCTCCAAGTGACTGCAGCACTCCCAAAAGAGAACACATATCCACTGGTAGATCATCTATCAGAAATACTACTAGCCCAATCAGCATCAGTGTATCCATGAAACTGTATCTGAACCCTAGCCTCATAAAATAGTCCATACTGCAATGTGGACTTCACATACCTGAGTATGCAGAGAATAACCAATAAAGATGCACTTCTTAGCCTTTGGATCCAACTTGGACCTCAACTCATCTAGCACATGAACATAGGCAATGCAACCAAAAATTTTCAAATGAGAAATGTCTGGTTTCCTACCAGTATACATCTCCTCTGGCGTCATGCCATGTATTGCTGCAGTGGGAGTCTTTTTCATTATATAAACTGCTGTAGCAACTGGTTCAGCCCAATAATAATCTGGTAGATCTTTTTCATTTAGCATGGCCCAACATACCTCTCCAATATGCCTGTTTTTCCTTTCTGTAATTCCATTTTGCTGTGGGGTATGACTGCATGAATATTGCTGCTTTATGCCATGCTCCTGCAGGAACCTTGCAAACTCATTTGAGAGGTACTCTCCCCCTCCATCTGACCTTAGGCATTTTATTTGCAGGCATGTTTCTTTTCCAACCATAGCTTTAAAAGCTTTGAAGTGCCCAAACACTTCACTTTTCTTTTTCATAAAATACACCCAAAGTTTTCTGCTGAAGTCATCAATAAATGTGACAAAATAGTGACAGCCTCCAATAGATGCAGCTTTAGTAGTCCACACATCAGATTGGATTAATTCCAGTGGCTTTTTACTCTCTTGAACATGCTTAGGAAAAGGTTTCCTTAACTGTTTTCCAAATTGACAGGCTTCACACACCTTATGCATTTCTGCAACCTTGAATTTAGGCAATCCTGCAACAATATTTTGGGCCTGCATTGGTTTAAGTCGCTGTACATTAACATGACCAATGCATTTATGCCAGATATCAATATCTGCAACTACACCGGTCCCATGTGCAAACATTGTTGCACTCAATTCAGGCATGTCCGCATCCAGCGTAAACATCCTACCTTTCTTCTTTCCTTTTGCTATCAAGCGACCATTATTTTTCATATCCTCAACAAAACATCCATGAGGATTGAATCTGACCTGCAAGCCCTACTCAACCATTTGACCAATAGAAACCAGGTTCTTGGTGATGTTCGGGACATGAAATACATCAGACAAGTATTTCTTTTTCCCATCCTACATAGACAAAGGAATTTTGCCAATCTACACAATAGGATGTGCAGTATCATCACCAGTCTCCACAAATCCTGGTTTTTCCATTTTCCTTGCATCCTGCATCCATTCAGCATGACCTATCATGTGGTTTGATGCACCTGATTCAACATACCACACATCATTGCTTTCTTCTGCACTTGTCACAGAATTTGTCATATGCTGTACCATAAACAAATGTTCATTTCTGTCATCACCCTGTCTACTAGAGGATGCATAATTGCCTTGCTGCAATTTTCCATTCATAATGTCATTCTGCTTTTTGTAGCAGTCTTTAGCCATATGCCCCATTTTACCACAGTAGTAGCATTCAACATTGCTGTTTGCATTTTGGCCTCTCTGCCATCCACCACGACCTCTTTGGCTCCCCCTGCCTCTAGAGTTACCACGTCCTCCTGCATAGGACTGGTTTTCTTGAGTTTGTTACATATTCTGATTTCTACCACAGCCTCCAGATCAGCCTCCTCTACCTCCGCCTCTACCCCTTCCAGCATTTGAGTAGAAGACAATTTCTTTTGAGGTTCCTCCTGAAGAAGATGCACCACCATTTCTTTGCTCTTTAGAAATTAGAAGAGCAATCAACTCCTCAAAATCAGGAAATTTTTCACGGATGGCAATGGATGTCCGGAACTTTGCATAATCCTTTCCTAGACCATTCAAGGTCACAGAAACTAAATCGTCATCATCCACTGGCGACCCAATGGAAGCAAGTGCATCCGCAATTTTCTTCACCTTCATGTGGTAGTCATTGATGCTCATATTTTCTCTCTGCACATTGTGCAGCTCCTGCTTGAGCTGCATTTTCCTGGCCTGCGTATTTGTGCTGTACATTTTAGCCAAAGTATCCCATGCCACCTTTGGCGTACTTGCATCCTGAATATGCACAATCATTGAATCTGAAATACTGATAGACAGCCAGTACATAACTTTTCTGGCTCTCTCATGCCATCCTTTAAATGCCTGCATTTCCTGTTGATTGGGAACATTAGGAAGAACTGGTTCTTCTTCATTTCCTGTAATGAACTCCCAGTAGCCTTTTCCCATAAGGAAATTCGTCATTCTAAACTTCCATGCTTGGAAGTTGTTCTTGTCAAGCTTTTCAGTGACAATCTGTGAAAGAGAATCAGACGCCATTACAGAACACTGCAAAATATTCTGTCACTGCAAAAAACACAGCTTTTGCCTCCCAAGGGCAAATCTGCAAACTTGACGAAAGTGGTTTTTTTTTTACCACACAGTCACTTCCTAGTGACGATTTTGCATCAACAGGCAATAAGGATGATTCTGCAACTCCCAATATCTCTGCACACAGGCATACGATGCAATTTCTGCGGCAACTTTTCACCGACCTGCAGAACAGTGGTCGCATAGCAAAAACAGGGCCTTTTTCTGAGTGCCTGTGGAGAACTTCTGCCTCCAAAACGGGCCCTGAAATGACCTCTAATCAAAAAAATAAAGGCAGCATATAATGCCCTCTCGCCACACCGCGAAGGGCGTCTCAATCTGAGACAGTGCACTCTTGCACTTCCGGCTGTGCTACCTGCAGAGATTTGCTCCCAAACTCGAAAAAGGAGAGCACTAGTCCTCTTACCAGGACACTGCGAACTTGGTTTGCTTTCTTGAGCTCCTTACCACGAACAAGGCTCTGATACCATATGAAGATAATGGGAGAGAGGGAAGGAGTCTCACTTGCAGCTTTCTCACATACACAATGGGGGAATACACACAAAGGTGGAGGCTGAAAACAGTTTTCCTCTTCTTAGTTGTGAAAGCCAAAAGAACTCTAATACAAAGAAATAGAAGAACCCTATATGTGGGTCTCAAACCAAACTCAACTAACTAAGGTGGCATACTAACTGAGCCACGAACTAGTGTAGATAAGGATAGCTGTCATCCAGCTATTATTCATGGGCGGTGTACCAACCGCATCTGTAGCTAACAAGTCGGTGACATAAATGCACAACGGTCACCCTGGCATATCGCGAGTGGAGCTCGATATCTCAACATTCGAGTGATCATAGGAGAGTGGTGTCCTATTCCATTCCACATGTGAGTTTGATGATCTCAGTGTCATAGTGTAGTTGCAAGCATGAGATTGGCATCACTGCCATTCTCCGCTAGTGGTAATCTAGACAAACTGAACTTATAGATTGACATTCCACTACATTGAAGAATGCACATTACCACTAGCGGAGAATGGCAGTAGGATAATGGCAAAAGTGCCAATGCACATGTGAGTTTAGGATTCCTTGTGCATGTTTCCAGGTCATGGTATGAGATTGGCACCACTGCCATTCTCCTTTGGTGGCATCCTCCACAGAGATTGACACAAATCCATAGGATCTCTACACAGCGGAGAGAGTGATCACTACATAGAAGAATGCACATTACCACTAGCGAAGAATGGCAGTAGGATAATGGCAAAAGTGCCAATGCACATGTGAGTTTAGGATTCCTTGTGCATGTTTTTAGGTCATGGTATGAGATTGGCACCACTACCATTCTCCACTGGTGGCATTCTCCACAGAGATTGGCACAATTCCATATGATCTCTGCACATGTGAGTTTAGGCTTCTCAATGACATTTCTTAGGGCCTAATAAGAGATTGGCACCACTGCCATTCTTCACTTGTACAAATGTTTACCCTACTATTCTAGGAGGGGTATTCCAGTGATCATAGGAGAGTGGTGTCCGATTCCAATCCACATGTGAGTCTGATGATCTCAGTATCATTATGTAGGTGCCACCATGAGTTTGGCATCACTGCCATTCTCCACTAGTGGTTGTCTAGACAAACTAAACCTATAGATTGACATTCCAAGGCCTTATAAGAGATTGACACAATTCCATATGATCTCTACACAGCGGAGATAGTGATCTCTACATAGAAGAATGCACATGTGAGTTTAGGATTCCTTGTGCATGTTTGCAGGTCATGTTATGAGATTGGCACCACTACCATTCTCCACTGGCGGCATTCTCCACTAAGATTGACACATCCATATGATCTCTACACAGCGGAGACAGTGATCACTACATAGAAGAATGCACATTACCACTAGCGGACAATAGTACTAGGATAATGGCAAAAGTGCCAATGCACATGTGAGTTTAGGATTCCTTGTGCATGTTTTCAGGTCATGGTATGAGATTGGCACCACTACATAGAAGAATGCACATGTGAGTTTAGGATTCCTTGTGCATGTTTTTAGGTCATGGTATAAGATTGGAACCACTGCCATTCTCCATTGGTGGCATTCTCCATAGAGATTGGCACAATTCCATATGATCTCTGCACATGTGAGTTTAGGCTTGTCGATGCCATTTCTTAGGGCCTAATAAGAGATTGGCACCACTGCCATTCTCCACTTGTACAAATGTTTAGCCTACTATTCTAGGAGGGGTATTCCAGTGATCATAGGAGAGTGGTGTCCTATTCCATTCCACATGAGAGTTTGATGATCTCAGTGTCATTATGTAGTTGCAAGCATGAGATTGGCACCACTGCCATTCTCTGCTAGTAGTAGTCTAGACAAACTGAACCTATAGATTGACATTCCACTAATTTTATTGGCTGCAGTAGGATAATGGCAAAAGTGCCAATGCACATGTGAGTTTAGGATTCCTTGTGCATGTTTTCAAGTCATGGTATGAGATTGGCACCACTGCCATTCTCCACTGGTGGCATTATCCACAGAGATTGACACAATTCCATATGATCTCTACACAGCAGAGACAGTGATGACTACATAGAAGGATGCACATGTGAGTTTAGGCTTCTCAATGCCATTTCTTAGGCCCTAATAAGAGATTGGCACCACTGCTGTTCTCCACTTGTACAAATGTTTACCCTACTATTCTAGGAGGGGTATTCCAATCATCATAGGAGACTGGTGTCCAATTCCAATCCACATGTGAGTCTGATGATCTTAGTGTCATTATGTAGGTGCCACCATGAGTTTGGCAAAAGTGCCAATGCACATGTGAGATTGGCACCACTGCCATTCTCCACTGGTGGCATTCTCCATAGAGATTGACACAATTCCATGTGATCTCTGCACATGTGAGTTTAGGCTTCTCAATGCCATTTCTTAGGGCCTAATAAGAGATTGGCACCACTGCCATTCTCCGCTTGTACAAATGTTTACCCTACTATTCTAGGAGGGGTATTCGAGTGATCATAGGAGAGTGGTGTCCTATTCCATTCCACATGTGAGTTTGATGATCTCAGAGATTGACACAATTCCATATGATCTTTGCATAGCGGAGATAGTGATCACTACATAGAAGAATGCACATGTGAGTTTAGGCTTCTCAATGCCATTTCTTAGGGCCTAATAAGAGATTGGCACCACTTTTATTCTCCACTTGTATAGATGTTCACCTTGCTATTCTAGGAGGGGTATTCTAGTGATCATAGGAGAGTGGTGTCCTATTCCATTCCACATGTGAGTTTGATGATCTGAGTGTCATTATGAAGTTGCCAGCATGAGATTGGCATCACTGCCATTCTCCGCTAGTGGTTTTCTAGACAAACTGAACCTATAGATTGACATTCCACTAATTTTATTAGCTGTAGTAGGATAATGGCAAAAGTGCCAATGCACATGTGAGTTTAGGATTCCTTGTGCATGTTATCAGGTCATGGTATGAGATTGGCACCACTGTCATTCTCCATAGAGATTGACACAAATCCATATGAACTCTACAGAGCAGAGACTGTGATCATAGGAGAGTGGTGTCTGATTCCATTCCACATGTGAGTTTGATGATTTCAATGTCATTATGTAGTTGCCAGCATGAGATTGGCATCACTCCCATTCTCCGCTAGTGGTAATCTAGACAAACTAAACATATAGATTGACATTCCACTAATTCCAATGGGAGAATGGCATTGGTTCCCTTCTACCTTTGTGAATCCAAAATTTTGAATTAGGTCATTCCATTGGGAGAATGGCACTAGTGCCATTCTCCATTTTCCTATTACAAAGCCAAAAAATTAGGACATTCCATTGGGACATTCCATTGGGAGAATGGCACTAGTGCCATTCTCCATTTTCCAATGGGAGAATGGCACTAGTGCCATTCTCCATTTTCCTATTACAAAGCCAAAAAATTAGAACATTCCATTGGGAGAATGGCACTAGTGCCATTCTCCATTTTCCTATTCCTAGTGCCATTCTCCATTTTCCTATTACAATGGAGAATGGCACTAAACCTATAGATTGACAGTCCACTAATTCCAATGGGAGAATGGCATTGGTGCCCTTCTACCTTTGTGAAGCCAAAATTTTGAATTAGGACATTACATTTTTTGCCTTTTAGCATGCTACGATGTGTTAAGAAATGCACTCTTGTTAACTTACATATGGCAAAAGGAAAAGATCAATTCATAGTTGTAAGTCTCCAAACTAGGAGAGCAATGAGATAATTTCACACTTTGGTATCTCATTTTGCATCCTAGGTACCCACATGCTTGGCTATGGAGTAGCATATATGGCTATCATATGGCTAAAAGGATTGACAACCATAGAGGCCTCAAGGCATGGACAAGAGGTTTATAAGAAGCAAGCATATACATATGTATGACCGACTTACAAGCCTGCATATGGTTACCTAAGGGTTAGACATCTAAAGCGAATATTAGGTCAAATATTGTTAGTCTTGAGAACTTGTTAGGTTGCTTATCCAATAGAGTCACCCCAAGATCTAGGTTGTCCTAGATCTTTTTAGTCAGTTCAATCTAGGGCCTAGTCAAATAGCAAACAAGGGAGATTGTGAACAAAGAGGATCAAGCTTGTTGTAGAACTTCCATGCTACAGCCTTCAAAGGAATTGCACACTCAAGACCGTATTAGATAATTTGGGAAAAACCCAATTCCCAGAATGGCAGTTTTGGAAGAAATTTAACACGTTTAATATATCCTACCTTTTGCATTTCATTAAACTAGGATCATAAGTTCAATAACTACTTAGCTTGAAATAAGTTAAATAACTACACCCTTCTCAAGGGATATTAAAATTGGCTTATGATCAGAGAACAAGAGGGACATTAAAATCCTTCTAGAGAAATAAGCAAGGATGGCGAGATATACGAAGTTAGAGATGTGTCATTGAGCTTCAAGTATACACTTGGGCTCCATAAACCACACAAGGCTCTAGAAGCCTCTTGTAATAGGCCTCCCATAAAGATACATGTTATGAAAACTTTATAATTATTTCTACTAAATGAAATGCAAGCATGACCACTTGTGAAGTTCATTAGTTACTTTGGCATAGTAGAGAGAGAATGAGAAGTGCTTGAGAAGGTGAACATAGAAGTCATCCACGGAAGACAACAATGGCTTGAGGATGATTTCCTTAAAGAGTGCTTCTTAAGAAATTGATGGGCTAGGGGTTAAGGATGATAATTCTAAAACATTAAGCATCTAGATCAAGTAGATTAAGGACATAATTCAAGTGCACCTTTATTCAAAAGGAGTTACTCTCACAGGCACACCATGGGCACCACCCACACATCATGGATGGGCAAGATTGCCTGCCCCATCCAACCCATGGCACAGATGCATTCAATGCACCATAGAGGGACCTAGGCACCTCTAGTGTGAAAACAGCATAAGCATTCAAGCTGCCAACTTAAGGGCACTTCAGCCTACAAAGGGGCACGTTTGAGCTGAGGTCAAAGCCACAGAGAGAGAGAGAGAGAGAGAGAGAGAGAGAGAGAGAGATAGCACAACGAAATGTATAGGAGAATATTGTATTGTGCGGTAAGTTTACCTCTTGAGTCAAGGCAGCAAGGATGGCGAGATATACGAAAAGAAAAATTTTACATTACTTGGACCTTGATCAAGAAAAACATACTCTAACATAAAAATTTGTAACTTGACCAACCTAGCATAACCAAACTAACGTGAATAAACTCACATAACGAGCTAGGTTTCATAAAGTAATATCGATCAACTTTACCACATATATGAATAAATGGAAGTAAAATAGTGTATGGTTTCAAATGAATACCACGTTCACACACACACACACACATAGCCATCCTCCAATCTCCCCATTTTACAAAGCTAATTTTTTTTTAATTTGCTCCACTTCCATTCTCCCATTGCAAAGGGGGAATGGCACCAGTGCCATTCTCCCATTGTGATTTCCTGATTCAAATCTTGGCTGTGCAAACGGGAAATGGCACTAGTGCCATTCTCCCAAATTCAAAGTTTTGGCTTCACAGAGTCAAAATGGAACATGTGAGTTTGATGATCTCAGTGTCATTATGTAGGTGCTAGCATGAGATTGGCATCACTGCCATTCTCCCCTAGTGGTAATCTAGACAAACTAAACCTATAGATTGACATTCCACTAATTTTATTGGCTACAGTAGGATAATGGCAAAAGTGCAAATGCACATGTGAGTTTAGGATTCCTTGTGCATGTTTTTAGTTCATGGTATGAGATTGGCACCACTGCCATTCTCCACAGAGATTGACACAAATCCATATGAACTCTACAGAGCAGATACCGTGATCATAGGAGAGTGGTGTCCGATTCCATTCCACATGTGAGTTTGATGATCTCAGTGTCATTATGTAGTTGCCAGCATGCTATTGGCATCATTGCCATTCTCCGCTAGTGGTAATCTAGACAAACTAAACCTAAAGATTGACATTCCACTAATTCCAATGGGAGAATGGCATTGGTGCCCTTCTACCTTTGTGAAGCCAACATTTTGAATTAGGACATTCCATTGGGAGAATGGCACTAGTGCCATTCTCCATTTTCCTATTCCTAGTGCCATTCTCCATTTTCCTATTACAATGGAGAATGGCACTAAACCTATAGATTGACATTCCACTAATTCCAATGGGAGAATGGCATTGGTGCCCTTCTACCTTTGTGAAGCCAAAATTTTGAATTAGGACATTCCATTGGGAGAATGGCACTAGTGCCATTCTTGATTTTCCAATGGGAGAATGGCACTAGTGCCATTCTCCATTTTCCTATTCCTAGTGCTATTCTCCATTTTCCTATTACAAAGCCAAAAAATTAGGACATTCCATTGGGACATTCCATTGGGAGAATGGCACTAGTGCCATTCTCCATTTTCCAATGGGAGAATGGAACTAGTGCCATTCTCCATTTTCCTATTACAATGGAGAATGGCTTTAAACCTATAGATTGACATTCCACTAATTCCAATGGGAGAATGGCATTGGTGCCCTTATACCTTTGTGAAGATAAAATTTTGAATTAGGACATTCCATTGGGAGAATGGCACTAGTGCCATTCTCCATTTTCCTATTCCTAGTGCCATTCTCCATTTTCCTATTACAAAGCCAAAAAATTAGGACATTCCATTGGGAGAATGGCACTAGTGCCATTCTCCATTTTCCTATTCTCCAGTTCCATTCTCCCATTGCAATGTCCTAATATAAAATTTTGGCTTTGCAAAGGGAGCATGGCACCATTGGCATTCTCCCAAGGCAAAGTCCCAAGTCAAAATTTTGTCTTCCAAAGGAAGAATGGCACTAGTCTATTCTCCTCTTATGAAGACAAATGTTTTTCTCAAGTCAATGCATGGGGAGAATGGCACTGGTGCCATTCCCCTTTTCAAAGATGGGATATATGCAATTCTCCATAGGTTAGCCAAATTCACATGGAGAATGGCACTGGTGCCATTCTCCCCCCGCTACAAGGACAACTTTGTTGGTCTTATGAAATTCTTTGGTTGTAGTTTGTTCATAATCAATTTCTTGTCATCATAATGAGAGGGGATGGCTACTATCAGATGCATGAATCAGGTCATGAAGATGGTGAAAATAATTCATGCTTTAGAAAAAGTTTTATCAAATTTCTAAAATTTTTAGGGAAATAATTCATGCTTTCATGAAAATTTTGTATAGACTCATTCATGCTTTATAGAGATTTGCACCAATGCCATTCTTCCCCTCTAGAAGGACATGTTTGATGGTCTTATGAAATTCTTTGGTTGTAATTTGTTCATAATTAATTCTCTGTAATCGTAATGATAGAGGATGGCTATCAGAAGCGGGGATAAGGTCATGATGATGGTGGGGAATGAAGTGGTTGGAATTGGTGGAGTGTGTGCAATAGATCCGGAGGCCTACTGTAGTGGTGTGAAGATTGGGACAGAAAATGTATCGGTGATAGTGGAGAAGTCTATCAATAGTGAAATGCTCTTGCCATTTCCCACTATGGATGCAGTGCTTGTTGGTGAGGCAATTTGGAGCATTGTCAAGTGGCCTAAGGGCTCTCTAAAACATGTTGGTGATTCTTTAGATGATGTGGTAACTGAAGAAGCTGCACCAAGTGAGCCTGAGCGACCTTATGTTGAGGCAATGCCAGTTTCTTCATTAGAAACTGACAATTTCATTCGTGAATCTTGGAAAGAGAAAAAGGTTGTCTTATGGGATGAGAGCAAAACAAAGACCGTGGGGGAAGGTGTGATCTTATATGTTTTCCCGGGAGACTCTATAAACTTTGACCTATTGGGTAATGATTGCATTGGTGTGGGTATTGAAAAGAAAGAACAAATTAGAGGAAGTGACTCAGGGTCTTCTATGCAAGATGTCGGCTCTCTCAGCCTAGTAAAGTGGCCCATCAAGCAGATTACCTTACTTGAAGGAAGCCCATTGCAACAATATGTGCCCATGGACCACGTTGCTAGTATAGATGAGTTGGTCAATGATCAAATGTTGAAAAGGGATGATCCAACATCAAAGAAAAGAAGGTACACTTTCATTAACAAGGTGCCTAAACAAAGAGAGCCTCCAACAGCAATGTACAAAATGTCACTAGATTCGGTGCAGCAGAATTCTTCCATCGATTGTTATGGGAGTAGGTGTTGCCAACATGCAGAGCGAGATCTCTTAATGAATCTAAGGAAGAACTTTTGGGGCAGCTCCTTGGAGTCTCGTACAAACTTTATATACGATGTGTTGTCAACGGCTTGGCATCATGACTACACAGGGAGGATATGCTACAACTTCAGGATAAACGGTCGGGATGTCTATTGTAGAGCATGGTATGAGATGCATGGAATTCTAAGGACATCATTTTATCGATACAGGGAGCAATTTGAGAGTGGTGTGCAGCGATATGTGCATGGCAATTCAGGGGTTATGAGGAGGAGCAGGGAGCACATAGGTATGGGAAGGGCTCTCATTCAACACTTTGTGGATAATAGCACAGAGCATATGCCTCACAAGAGTAGAACCATGCAGGATGGTTCTAGAGAGACACAGCAAGTGATACCTGAAGTGTATAAGAAGATAGACGTCCTACGTGAGGTCAACACTTCACTTAATCAACGTGGTTATCAGAGCCTATCCACATCCACATTTGGCAGGATTTGGAAATCAGACTTAAAAAATGTAGCCCTTGCCAAGACGATCGAATTCTCTAAATGTAGCTTGTGCAGCTGGATCAAGGCTCAATTGGCAGCCACAAAAGTTCAAGATGAGTGCAATTCGCTGATGGAAGAGAGAAAGATGCATATGATACAGCAACAAAGTTGTAGGAACTTATACTATGCATGGCATAGGTACTCCGAGATGGATCCAAAAAGTATGTATGCTTAATCCATGATAAGATGGAGCAAAAAAAGACGGCAATTCCAAGACTTCGGGTGAGGTCCAAGGACACCAATTCTTCATGGCAATTACAGCTCATTGGAATGATTACCCATGGGCATGGAAACGGTCATTATGGACACTTCACCCTCAATGGTTTGTGGCCATCTGATCCCAACCTGACGATTGGATCGCTCTCAATTTGTTTGCGCAACCTCGAGAGGATGGATATGCATGACCTTAGAGACCTTGCTACCAATGGGATTCCTAGAAGCAATGCTCGCCTTTTGAATGCTCTATGTTCAAGAAACGCTTTGGACTCCCATTACAGTTCTAAAGGTGCACATGTTTCCACAAGTGGAGCTAGCTTGTCTGAAAATGTAGATGTCACGATCACAAATGCAAATCTAGAAACTGTATCAGAAAGTGACCCGAAGTCTGTCACGGAGGCCATGACAACTTCCATTGCAAGGGCTACAGACACATGTGTGAATTTTTTTCCGTCAAATACATGAGAAAACCCACCCTCTTTATAGGGGAGTGTTGCTATTGAGCCACCATTCTAAAAGTTGCCAGAGAACTTGCTACTCCAACTAGATAATTGTGGTTCTGAGAACAAAAATAGATACTTGTTTGCATACCTTTCTCTTCTTGTAGCAAGGGGAATTTTCAAGACAGTTCAATTGGGCTTCTTGATGGTAGGGCACACACATGAGGACATTGATGCAATGTTCAGCAGGTTTTTTGAGAGCTTGCAGGTGGGACAAACATTCACTTTCCCGCATCTGATGGATACATTCAAAAAATGTACATCATCTTCACCGGCACCATTTGTTCTTACACGGGTTCCTAACTTCAAGGATTATGTAGATGGCTACCTATGTGATGGGCAAGAAATGCTAGTTGGACATGCAAAGCCATTACAATTTCGATTTTACATGCAAGGTGACATACCAATGATGCAGTACAAGGTGCATCCAAAATCACCGAATTGGATGCCTATTGAAGGGGGAATTGAGCTATGGAAGAAAGATAGTGAGGGTCGATCATTGTTGCCAACAGGTTGTCCGGATATACTGCCAATGGCTACATTTGTGAGAGATCACTTGCAAGTAATATCAGGGATAAAGGATTACATTAAGTTTTGGGAGAAATGTGCAAGTGGAAAGAATGCATCCTATGAGTCCTACATTAGGCTAGTGATAGACTATTGGAAAACCATGATCGGTGAGCTCGAACACGAAAACATCTCAGAGAAAGGAGTGTACAGAGAGTTTTGACCAAGAACACAATCTCCTGATGAGGAGGATGATATAGATGCTTGCATTAATGATTTCCAAGGCTATGAGGAATGGAATGATCACTATTGTGGGCCTCTAAAAGGTAAGCCGAGGGAAGAGTTTAGACCAATGGTGGATGTTAAGCAAGGTGACTTTGTCTTGGTGAGGCCATCAGATCCTATATACCCCATATGGCTTGGGGTTGCCATATCAAGTGCCGAGATGGATGCTGCTTCTCCTAATTTCAAGAAATTATTAATTCAATATTGGGCACCATCAGTTAAGAGAAAGGGGCTCAGTGATGCAGATGCCTATGTTGATTGCTGGAACAAGTATTGGGTAGAGAATAGGTTGGGTCCACAGGTATGGGAGTGTATTGATGCAATTGTCTGGTCATGGACATCAAAATCCATAAATAGACCCAAGAAGATCAAGATTCCACAGAGCGTATGTATCAAAGCACAGGAGAGCTTGCTTGGTATCAGAGCATAGAAAATGGTGTCGAATTTCTCCCTCTTAATCTCCCAAACTTCCATTGTAAGGTGTGTTCTCATGTGATGTTTCTCAATTGTTGTTATCTTGTCAATGGGTATTTGCATATTATTAATATGACAATTTTCAGAAGCTGACCTTCACCAACAACTGCTTTGTTTCTAGTGGAACTCACTATGCATGGTGTTTGTTAACACCACCAACTGGTGTTTATTAACACCTCAAGTAAAATATACATGTTGTCCCTAGACGGTGTTTATTAACACCACCAAATACATGATTTTCAAACTCTGCCACAAATTCTTTGTTCCAGTTTTGATATGCAATGAACTGTTTCACAACCAATGAAGTTTTTCATAATCATTGGAATTCCAAATATTAGCTTATTCAATATTGGTAAAATTCTCACAATCAATGGAAATTTTCCCAAATTTAATAAATCCTTTCCCAATTTTAATGAAATCCACCCAATTTCAAAATTCCCAAAATGCAACTTTTGTCGCACTTTATCTAATACTGTGTTAATAATGCATTTCGCATTATTACAGGATTATCACATGGCACATATTGGAATTTGGCTAATAAAGCAAAGTATGGAGTTAAATTTAACATTCATGGAAACATAGGAAGGCCCAAAACAAGAGCCTCAACGGTTGCGGCAACAGCAATTTTGAAAGATTACATTTATGAAAATGCTTTACCGCAACCCCACCTATCAGAAATGCATCTTCTGATAGGTTTGACCAAAAAAGAAGTATTTAACTCTATTGGAGAAACACAGAGGCAAAGAGGGCATGCACTGGCATCTTTTCATACTTTGTATACTCTTTGGAAAAAAAGCTTTGGATATGTTAAAATCCCAAAGAGGCAAAAAATGTCAAAGTGCAACGACTGTGATGATCTAAAGTGAGCACTTGAGAGTGCAACATCTCCAGAACAAAAAGAAGCTTACAAAAAAAAGAGAGAATTTCATCATGGACTTGTTTGACATTCTAGAATAAAATATGCATTTTGGAAGGAGCAAGCTATTTCTCACCCAAATGAGTACATGTGCGTTATTGTAGATGGTATAGATCAAAATACAACAACATTACCTCAATTCGTTAACACTCCACCTAAGCTACAAGGCAAATACTTTTTAAAGACACATCTATGTGGAGTGTTAGTGCACTGATTTAAGTTTTTTGCAGACATATGGATTGATTCCTTGCATCTACATGATAGCAATCAAGTTATAACATCCGTTATGAAGGCAATTCACAATGTACATGCAGAAAAAGGTCGCCTACCAGCAACTTTGAGAGTACAAGCAGACAATTGCAAACGAGAGAATAAGAATGTACTCTTCTTTGCATTTTGCTCAATGCTAATCGCTCATAGAGTTTTCAATGAGATTGAAGTTGGGTTTTTGTTGGTTGGGCACACACATGAGGATATCAATCAGGTATTTAGCACAGTTTCGAGAGAACTAAAACACAAGGACATGGAGATGATGGATGACTTGATAAGAAAATGTGGGAGGCAAGTTGGTGGCCATAAGGAAGGAACAATATGCTCAATGGTTGAGAGGATGTATGATTGGAAGAGCTTTATTCTACCTTTCATACAAAAAGGTGGTGATGCCCTGATAGGTCATAGTGCTGCACACTATTTTCGCTTTTTCTTAAAGGATGAAAAACCAGTGATGCAATGGCAACACTATTCTTTTGATACAAAATGGTAACCTGAAGAATCTTACTCTCTCTTAGCTTCAATCCCAAGCAAAGAAATGCATCCAACATGGGCTCCTATAAAAGAATTCAGCGAGAAATCCAAAGGTGAAATAGAAGGCTTAAAAGCTTTTATTACATACAAAGAGGAAAGGCTCTGGAGATTTCCTGATTGGAAGCCCTCTTGGAAGGAACACACTACTGTTGTAATTAGCAAGACCTACCAATTGATAAAGGACCTTGCAAAAATGCGAGAAGATGATATTAAGGCAGAACGGCCTTTATTTTGGCCAAATGTTGGTAATGACTTGCGTCCAGCATGTGGTCTCTTTGAAAATGAGTTTGAATCGTTGCTCCCACATCCATATTGTGGACCCAAGAAGAGAGAGTTTATGCCACAAATAGACATAGATGTCCATTGTTTTGTTGCAGTTCGACCATCGGATGATGAAAATGAGAACGTGAAGTTTTGGGTTGCGAAAGTAGTTGATGTGAGCATGGATGACCGGGGGAGAGCTACAACATTTACAGCGGTATGGTATGAGCCAAGGGGTAGGAAGGAGAACCAAGATAACACTACATTGTATAGTAGTTGTCTGAAAAAAGAATGGGTCCCAAACCATGATGCAATTTCAAGACTTTCCACAGAGATAGTCATAGTATCCTGGAAATCAAGGTCAAAGAAAACAAAGAAGCACATGGGGTATGATGTAGAAGACAAAATAAAATTACCGCAACCAATTATTACGCAGATTACAGAGTTCATAAAGATGCTCACCCAGGAGGAAGTAGAAGGAGATAGTGCAAATGAAGAATGCCCATGATAACACCATTCAAATATCGAGAAAGAGTGAAGGTGGTGGTGGTAGTCAGATGAGAGTGAATGAAGATGGCACCCAAGCGACAAGTGACAACAGAAAGGACATTCTGAACAAGCAAATGTTTGAATCGCTCATTTCTGTGATCATGATAGAATAGGACATTCAAACAAGCAAATGTTTGGATCGCCCATTTATACTAAACTCATTGTAAAGGAAAAATTAAATTATTGAAAAGGCCACAAGAGATCCTTTGTACAAAGACTCATCTAGAGTAATATTTGTTGTAAAACTTATGACATGATAATGTAAAATTGCAAGCATAGCTATTTCTATTTTTTGGAGTACAAAAGAGGCTTCCATCATGTCTCATGTCTATATAAACCTTTTAATTTCTTGAATATTCAAGAGTGTTATAGTTTTTTGCATTGAAAGTAAAAAGAGTCTTACATTTTTAAAATGTTGTAAACCCTCAATAGCATGGTTTTTCATGGATTTAAACTAATAACTCGGATTTTTTATTTTAAGAATATGATTCTTATAAACAAGAAATACAAATTTAGGATTTAATAGTAGTTTTTGCATTATTTGTACAACATTGTAGAGAGAAGGGGTCTAGAATGGGCATCTTTGTGGGGTATACAATGATGCAACAACATTGTCTATCTAAAGATAATATTCACCATAATCAAAAAAATTGCTCGGACGAAAAGCTTAGAGAAAAGACACAGCCCCCACGAAGTGCACCAATGATAGTTCTATCATTGAGCTCTTGTATTGCATTCTCAATCTACTTTTATCATTGAGCTCTTGTATTACATTCTCAACTTGCTTCGACATGGTAATGGAGTAGACAAGGAAGAATTTTTTTTGGACCAAATGGGATGTCACGAAATCTATCCCACAAGTGATAGTATTAGGGACTTGTAAATGTGAACTTCTATCCATTGCACTTTCAATGATGCCTTCACATGTTAAACAAAGCTAATAAAATTTCCCAACTCCTAATATTTCTCTATAGAAAAAAAAATATCCGCCTTTCTCCCTCAAGATAAGTTTGTATAATATCAAGAAGAAAAGCCTTTGGAATGATCTCATCCCGATCTCAAAGAATTCTCTGTGCTTGCATGATGGCAAATTACATTGGTGACTATCACCACACATCTTCATCCATCACAATGTTGAAAATGACACAAGCTCATGGGATCAAGACTAAGTATTTGCCCAAAGGCCACTGCTTCATTTCTCAAATACAACACCACATCTAAACCTCCTTGCACTAAATTTAATAGAGCAAAGATTAGTTGCAATGGAAAAGGAAACTAGAATTTAAGTACTTCTAAATAATTTACAAGTAAACTTCCCTTAAAACAAAGAATAAAACAAAATATGTATCACTGTGCTTCTAGCCTATTTGTGTCTCTGATGGGCATCATACTTTTCATAGGCCTTCATTATCTTATTCACATTAAGACCTCTGCAAAATATCATACCTATTGGATATCATTTGGAATGGTTGGACATGCACATTTTCTTGTTTCCTATGATGCATCACACATGAGTGTTAAAAAAGATGCATCTGTGTGGTTCTAGCCTATGTATGTATCTCAGATGGGCATGATACTTTGCACATGTATCAATATAAGTATGTTAAGGTTTGCACAAAGTATCATACCCATCAGATATCATTTGCAGGGTGGTTAGGTTGCATTTTTCATTATTTCTCATTTTTTGACATGCATAAAGGTCAAAGAACACACTCATTTGAATGTGCATGTCTTCTATGGGCACACTTTGTAGAGGCCTTAATCTCAACAACTTTAAGGCACATTTGAATGTTGCATCCCAATGAATGATTTTGGTCCTTCGAGCATCATGCATGGTGAGAAACAATGGAAAATGCATCCTCCACCACGCAAATGATACTCAAGGGATACGGTACTTTGCATGGTACTTAAAGTGGATACTATTAAGGCCCATGAAAAGTACCTAGATGATCAGTCTTCATAGACATGCACATTCGAATGACGCATCTGATGTGTGTTTTTTTGCCACTCAGGCATGATACATAGTGAGAAACAAGGGAAAATGCTCCCCCAAGTATGAAGAATATGATATCCAATGGGCATGGTACTTTTCACAAGAGTCTCTAATAGAGGTATGGTACATTTCATGGGACGTAATCACCCACTTTTAAATCCATGGAAACTACCATTTCCATCAAATATCATTTGCATTGTCAAGCATGCATTTTTTATTATTTCTCACCATGCATCATGCATGAGTCACAAAACACACATCGGGGTATGTGCATCCATCCAATGGTCACTGGAATTTTGCATGGGCCTTAATCTCACCCACATTAAGGCCCATGCAAGTTACCGTTCGCATCGAATATCATTTGCATGGTCGAGGATGCATTTTTCTTTGTTTCTCATCATGCATGAGGGTAAAAAAACACACATTGGGATGCATCATTCAAATGTACGTGTCTTTGATCGGTATAGTACTTTGCATGGCCCTTAATTTCACCAAATTTAAGGCCCATGAAAGGTACCATGCCCACCAGATATGATCTGCATGGCCAAGGACACATTTTTCCTCGTTACTCACCATGTGTCATCCATGAGGGTCAAGAAACATGCATTGGTGTGCTTCTAGCCTATGTGAATGTCTATGCTAGCCATGATACTTTACACAAGACATACTATAAGTAAGGTGAAGGCATGTACAAAGTACCATACCCATCCGCTATCATTTTGCATGGCTGCACATGCATATTTCCTTCTTTCTTACCATGATTCATGCATGCTTGTTACTGCACATTGGTGTACTTGTAACATATGTATGTATATTTATGGACATGATACTTTGGACAAGCCTTAACCTTACTAAGATTAAGTCCTACACAAAGTATCATTCCCATCGAATATCAATTGTATGGTTGGGTATGCATATTTCCTTGTTTGTAAGCATCATGCATGAGTATAAAAAATATATGCATCAAGCGTGCTTCTAGCATATGTGTGTGTCTTGGATGGGTAAGGTATTTTGTGTAGATCTTAATGTAAGCAAGATTAAGGCCTATGTAAAGTGTCATTGACTTCAAATGTCATTTGCATGGTTGGACATGCATATTTCCTTGTTTTCTTACCTTAACCCTAAACCCTAAACTCTAAACCCTAAATCCTAAACTCTAAACTGTAAAATCATAAAAGCTAAAACCTAAACCATAAAGTCTAAAATAAATTACTCCATTAAGAGCAAACATTAATTTTATGGCCTAAAATTGAAAAAAATTTAAAATGTGCAAGTATTTTTAAAAAAACCCTCTTTTTTTTGTATGAATTTAATGAAAAAATCAAACTATAAAGAGCAGTTTTAGAAAACCCATATTGTGAGATATGTAATTGGGAAAAAATTTTCAAATGCGAAACTATGCTTTTCAACAAAAAGTTCAAAAGAATTCAAAATGTAGAAACATCTTTTGAAAAACCCTCACTTTTTGCTATTAATTTGAAAAATGTGAATACATTTTTTGAAACGTTTGATTTTTGGTATTAAATTTGAAAATAAAATACAAATGTGATAGCATGTTTTTGGTTATCTAATTCAAATTTTATTGAAAAATAAGAGCCTTGTCTATGTGAAGGTATGGTGTATGCCATATGTTTCCAAGAAAAAAAAGAAGAGAAGGTACCAGATGTTCTTAGAATAACGTAAAGAATTTGAATTTTCTTCTCAAAATTAGAACTATTTATATGAAGGTGTGGCTTGAGCCACACCTTCACAAGAAGCATTCCTTATGTGAAGGCGTGGTGTGAGCCATATGTGGAGAGGAATCTACATAATTTTTCCATTTTTACTCTAAACAAGCTACAAGTTTAAAAAAAAGTTGAGATGTGGCTTCAACCATACCTTCACAAAGGGATCCCTAGGCGAAGGTGTGGCATTTGAGAGGAAAACACTTAATTTTGCATTCTTATTTGAAATGAGAGTTGAGATGTGGTGTACCCCATATTTCCATAATTGTACCCTCATATGGCATACACCATATGTTCCATAATTGTACCTTTATATGGTGTATGCCATATGTTCCATAATTTTAACTTCATTTTGGATTTCTTCAAGAGTTAAGCCCCACGTTGGAAGCCTTCTTCTCACAAAGTAGTAGGAGAAGAATGAGGGGGAAGAGTAACATTGCTCTTTATATATTACTAACCCCTAGCTTCTACAAATTTCTAACATTTAAAAAAAACTCTTCTCGGCAATTCTCCTCTCCTCCACTCACCGTCACCAATATCACTCTTTCCTCTCATATCATATCATATCCTCTTGTTTCCCCTCATATCATATTATATCCTCTCCTCTCCCTTCCACTCTACCTTTCCTCTCCCCTTCACTCAGCCTTCCTCCCTCCCTTCTGCCCGAGCTCGTTCGCCTCTCCCTCCTATTCCTTCCTTCTCCCCCTCCCTCCTCTCTCTGCTTGTCCTCGCCCTCCTCTCCACTCCCTCTCCTCCCCTTGGCCTGGCCCTCCTCTCCCTTTCTTTTCTCTCTCTCTCTCTCTCTCTCTCTCTCTCTCTCTCTCTCTCCTCTCCCTCATCCTCTCACTCATTGTCGTTCCTGACCCCCTTCTCCCTCTCACTCTCACTCATCGCCCTATCTCCCTCTCTTTTCTCCCATCCCTTTTGCCCCTCTCCGCTTGACCTCTCCCTTGCTCTCCCTCTCATTCATCTCCCCTCGACCTCCCTCCTCTCCTTTCCCTCTCACTCCTCTCTCCCCTTTACTCGGCCTCTCCCACCTCTTCCTCTCTTCTTTTAGTTCAGCCTCACCCTTCTCTCCCTCTCGTTCCTATCCTTTCCTCTCCATCCTCTCCCTCTTCCCTCCACTTGGTATTTCTCCCTCCTCTCCCTCTCCTCTCCCTCTCTCCTCACTCAGCCTTGCTTCTCCATCTCCTCACTCGGCCTCGATTCCCCCAGTGTTGGGATCAGGTTCAAGATTTGTTGAAATATTTTTATAATTTTGACAAGGTTAGAGGTAGTGGAAGGGGCCAAGGGTGGAGCCTCTGTTGGATGAGGGTGGAGGAGATTGGAGGTGGTGGGAGGGGGCCGGGGTGATAGCGGAAGTGAGAGAGGGAGAGAGAGAGAGGAGTGCCCATGAGATAGCTACCTATACACTAGGTTGTATTGAACATAAACATGAATATATATATACATGAGTAACCCCTTAGGTTTAGGTTTAGGGTTTGCCCCTATGCCCTATGTAGATGGTGCAATTTACACCATCCTCAACACCCCCTCTCAAATTGCACTGGGTAAGTAGAAGGTGCATGTACAAATCCTTTTTGTGTTTTTCGTTTGGTGCATATGCTAGCATCCAAAACTAAAGTAGTATGTGCATGTGTGAGCACAGTGTCTACGTAGCGGAAGCATGTACAATGAGTACAACTTATGATCCTATACATAATGTGGATTTCCCCCTCTTAAGTTGTGGATCATCCTTCACCTTTGGGAACAAATCCCAAGAGATAGGCTGAAGGGAAGAGGAAGGAAATATGCAAAAAGTAAAGTCCACCTAGATCAAAGACTGGTCAATCAAAAGATGATTGCGTGTATGGATGTGTACTAAGAACATGTCATAAGTCATCATGGATTGTGCAGCTAGTCTGAAGAAGAGGCATCTGGATGTGAGGCTAGTCGATGTAGCGATGGAGAAAGAATCTAGTAGGTTGTGACATACGAGGGATGTATGTTGCAATAGAACTATGATCTCTGTCGAATGATGTGGTGTCGAAGAAGACTGCAAAGTCAATGTGGACAGAGTGATCTAAGGGTTGAAATTTTGGGCCTAAAGGCGCAAATATGATATGTTGCTCTACTGATGAAGAATAGGCTTGTAAAATTGACAAGGTATGACAAACTGTCAAACCTATATGCTCAACTATCATGAGATGAAGGTCGTCTAATGTGTGCATGGCTAAACATCCATTAGCATGGGATGTAGCATATGTCGTAGGTTTGTCGAGAAAGAGTGACAGTATAAAGGCCTAGAAGCCTGAAATACAACTAAAAAAACATATGATGTCCCCGAGGAATATGAGGTGCCGAATGCTGATGTAGGGAGTGATATGAAGTCGTGGATCCAACCACTAATTTTCATCAAGTATGGTCTGTATTATGACAACCATAAGTGCCTGCTAAAACACTGAGTCTCCCTAGGTTTTGCTATGTCTAAACCTGATGATGTCTACTGCACTAGGGACAACCGCACTAATGCATAAATATCCTTGTGTTGAGGAATTATCTCTACTGATGATCGAAAGAGGTGGTGATCATTGGATCCAAGGGTGCTGCAATGCAGCAAAATTGAGATGATGCTAGAATGTCCTGAAGATTGATCTAATGATCTATACTGCTAATGGAAACCATATCCAAGGTATGCTCTGTATCAAAGGTGAAAGCATTAGTGATGGATGCTCAAATGGAATCACCTAATGAGGTAGATGCGATGTGACATGGATCTTTCTATGCAGCTAGAGATGTGAGTGCCTCATACTGAGAACTTACCTGTTGTAAGGCTGCATGATCAATGGTGAACTCTTGCTCTATATCTGCATCTGATGTAATAATAGATGGAGTCAGATCCATGCATGAAGATGATGGATGTGCATCATAAGAATTAGACTGTGCTAATGTCGATGGGACTACCTTGTGCTAAGGGCTTACCATCAAGTATGCCTCATGCTGAGGGCTTATTGCTAAATGTGCCTCATGTTGAGGGCTTACCATTAAATGTGTATGATAAAAAACTGCAGGTTGATCCATGCTAACATGTGGAACATCTGTGTCCACTCACTCAAGGCCACGAGTTGGCATCATAAACACCATGGTACATATCCTGTGGCAATAAATGGTTGAAGAAGGTTCTCTTTCCACTCACAAATCTTGTTCAGAGTCACGACTGGTGTATCATCAACTACATGATGTGAATAACTCCATGCTAGAGGCGGTTTGGTGCTCTGTGCATACCATGAGAGTGTCTACCCATGAGAACACTGTGTGAGAGCTGCCACTGGGGGGCTTAAGATAAACTGTCAAAACCAAGTCATGTGAGATCAATTGTGTATGCCAAAGATCAAGCCTGTAGTGAAAGTGATGACAACTATGCGTTGGAAGTAGCCAAGAGGCTGTACAAGGCTGATATGTATGTGCAGGAACCAATGCCAAAAATAGTCAACAAGTGTGACTTTACATGGGCGGCATGTATGCATGTAAAGAAGCATGCAACAATCCTTAATCCAAGAGAGGGATAACTTTTCCAAGTGTCACCAGTCGTGATGAATTGCTGAATGCCAAGATAACTGAACTGGTGTCAGATGTATACTGATGATAGATCCGATGGGGCTGACACCGCTAGGAACTAATTGGGTAATGTGGCAATGGCTAACTTAGCTTGGTGGATTTGGATCTCCTCTATGGTGGTGCTAGTCTACAGCTAGACTACATGTCAAAGAGTCAAATACAGCAAAATGAGTTTTAGTTCATTCATTTTATGTGTTGGATGCACTGCAATGGATCACGAGGTGGTTTCAATAATGAAGATTCAGTTATTCTTACCTATGGATAAGTCATATGGCTGAATTGAGGTGCTCAGTGCGTAGAGCACAATTTGGCAATCATTCTTGGTTTTTGGATCACCACAAAATTCCTCTGGATCAAAAGTTATGGCTCCCAGAAGGATGGTGAAACTTTGATCACAAGAGAGGGAAAAATGATGATGACATGTGATGATGTGGCAATGTGACATGGCAATGGTGGTCACATGCTGCTTACAAGGTGTTCTTGTGAAGAGAATACAATGCTTAGAAGGGGACTACCACGTGGCCTTAAGGAGGTGGCATGCTAACTAGGCAGACAAGGATGATGTGGCAATTGTGGATGAGGCTACCACGTGGCATAGTCTTAACCAGACTTATTAACTCATGGTTCATTGAACCTGTCAAGCTTATCTTTGACGTGTTAGTTGGCCCAAGCTTAACTTACCAGAGTTAGTCTCCACCACCCTATCTCCTCACGGCTCGGTTAACTTGTGCCACATGTCATTTCTCAAGGTGGGGGAACCTTGGAGATGAGCTATGGCGACGATAGAGGTGAAGGCATCGATGGTGCTAAGTCGAAGCGTGATGTGGAGGAATTGAGAGCCTAGAGCTTTCTTTTCTTATGGTTGTCAAAGAGACTACAGTGAGTTCGGGCATTTAGAGATGGCATTGGATGCCGCCATGCCAGTCGTTGTTTGAAGGATGTGTTGTGCATGGGCGTTGGGCATGGATGCGAGGTCTATTTTCCCATGTTGTTGCTTTTTCTACAGCTACTAGTCACTGTTGTAGGAGGCATTGGGTGGCGTGGAAGCTGTGCTAGCGATGGTCGGTGGAGATGCGCTTGAGAGCCGGTGCTCGTGACCTAGTGGAGTTAGGAGTTGGAGCTTGGTTGGAGGCGTGCAGAAGGCTCTTCGCAGGAGTTAGCATTGTAGCATCTACTGTGAGTCAACTGTTGGTGGCTGGGTCATGGATCTAGTTGCAGTTGAGATTTTGTGAGGAGGTGGTGAAGCTTGGCGTGTAGGGACGTTGCACGTCGTGTGCTGATCATTGGCTTCGCTTGTCGATGGCACTGTAGTAGAGTCATGGAAGCCGCCTGTGGAGACTCATTATATAGGCGGTTGACTTGCTGTTACAGCTATGGCAGAGCATTGATGGCGGCTTTGAGCTTCGATGGTGGCCTTCTGTGAGGATCTTGAAGCGAGTAATTGGTGGAGCTTCAAGGTTGAGGACGTTATGGCTGTGGAAGGAGCCGCCTGTGGAGATCAGCTTGCAAGCCCTGAAGCTTGGAGAGCTAAGCCGGTGTAGATGGCATTAGAGGAGGCTCGCTGGAGGTCGTTGATGAGCAGGTAGTTGAAGACCAGGAGCTATTGTCAGTCACTGGAGCTAGGAGCCTGGAGCTATTGCTCCTTTTGCTGTAGGTGGAGCTTGAGCTGATGAAGCCGTGTGTTGATATGAGCATTGGAGGTTGGGTTTCAGTTGACGTGTTTGGAACTTGTAGCTTGCTGTAGAAGTCTAGTGTAGATGGTGGCCTTGTTGTTGAAGCTGCCAAGCAGGCTGATGGAGATAAAAAATCTACCTTTCTTACAGACAGAGTGCTTGATTCAGAATCAAGGATCTAGCTACAAGGTCTCTCCATATCTCTCATAAACTGAAATCTCTCATAACAAACCATGGAACCTGAAGACACCATAATAAGAGCTTTAAATATCAGATTTGGGAGCTCTCTAAAGCCAAATGAAGGTGAATATGAGCTCGGGGGGGTCACTATATATAAACCCTCTATACCACATGCGTTCAAGGCATATTTCTAAAATCCCTTATCTGTGTAAAATTTTCATTAATAAATGTACCCCTTTTCTATACAAATCTGTAAATTTTTTCCAAAACTATTTTAAATAGTCCCTTATGTATATTTATTTCTGTAAATTTTAGAAATAAAGAATATCCTTTTGTTGAACTCACGTGATAGGGTTACATATGATGAGTGACCCCCCCGAGAATATGAGCTCTATGATGAGAGATGAAGAAGGAATGAAGATGCCTCAAATAGAGGGCTTAGGTCTTCACAGAACAAGGGCTTACGCCTTGATGAAGGAATGGCTTTCACTCTCTCTGACGGAACTCTCACGAAGGATGGCTCGCAAGGAGGGCTTGACTCTCATGAAGGGAGTGGGAGCACCATCGGCTCTGATACCATGATAATAGAAGTGAGAGAGGGAGAGAGAGAGAGAGATAGAGGAGTGCACATGATATAGCTACATGTACACTAAGTTGTATTGAACATTAACATGAGTACCCCTTAGGGTTAGGGTTAGGGTTAGGGTTTGCCCCTATGCCCTATGTAGATGGTGCAATTTACACCATCCTCAACACAGGGGTGGGTGGAGCACAACACAAAGCAACTATAGATGCACAAAATAGTAGGCGTGTCTATAGGCGTTGCTTGAAAAGAAAAATTACGAGCACGTTTAAAAGTGTGTTTAATAGTGCATCTATTTACGCCTATATTAGCGCATCTACACTTAGAAAATACGGGCCCGTCTATCACTACATTTAATAGCGCATGTATTTGCATGTGTATAGGCATGTCTATTAGTGTGTCTACACTGAGAATTAGACGCGTATTTAGATGCAAAATAGAGAATACAGAAAGTGAGATTTTGGTGTACATCACTGCTTTCCAAACATTGCCCATGATTACCAAAGCACATAATTTTAACAAAAACATCAATGCTTTTTTGCAAACCCACATATACAAAAAATAAGTGAGGTGAGGAGAATGAGACAATATGTAAAATAGTTTTGCCAATATCAATGATGGGCTACGGTTCAATCTCATCCTCAATGAGATCAACCCTTGCCAAACTATCTACTTCAAAGTCCAAATAAGTGTTTAGATCTACAAATACATTTAACCCACTACTACTTGTGCTACTCATGTGCTCATCGAAATCAGCATCACCAATGGTAGGCTCGTCCTCAGGGGTAATGGCCTCAATATCTGTATCTCATATCTCATGATCATCCTCTTCTCTCATATCACGATCATCATCACCTCCATGGCCATGATCATCCTCCATACGCTACATATTAGTAAATGTACTATACATCACTTTGGAATGTGGCATAATAGGTATGACATGCCACCATCTATGATTATCCACCATTAGTTGATAGACAACCTAATTCAAACACAAATACAATCATGTTATTTTCCTTGCATTGAAGGTATCAAATATTTGAAAGTGAGTATTTTTATATGTGTGTACAATACCTGTTCACATTGTTGCAGTAGTACTAGTGTGTCCTTCTTACTTCGCCAAAACTTTGTGGAGTCAATAGTTACAAAGCCACTTGCATGGCGTTTGATTGTTGCATTAGGGCCTCTTTTCACCATGTCCTTAAACCATTTCACATCCAAAACATACACAAAAAAGCGTCAAAAGTCAAGCTTAATAATATCTTGGATTATGCCACAATAATCATCTATGGCTCCATTGGCTCCCTCAAAGCTAGCAATGATGCCGCAATCTTATGTGTTTCTCTTATCATTAATCCGTTGTGTTTGAAAATGCTTGCCCTCACACCATATAGCATTGAACATAGTGCACTACACCAAGACAAAATCAATTAAATAAGCAATCTAAATTATTGAAAGCTCCTAACTTATGCATAACATTCTATATACAGACCTTGCTCATGCATCCTATGCATCCCTTCATCTTTCTCTACTTACTCCATTTCATCAAGTAGCCAATCCACATGAATATCCTTTGGAAGTGCTCTTAGATACTGAGGGTATGGTACACGAGATCCGTGGTGTGTACGAAAGAGGGCCCTTTCTTCTTTTCTTCTTGCCTTTGCATCCTCATATCTTGTCACCCATCTTTTCATCACATCACTATTAAGCACGCAATAGAGGTTGATATTATTAAGCAACTCCGTGTCTATTACTTTGTTGCATCCTTTCCCTTGAGGCATAATAGAGGTCATCCTTAGGTCTTCATCATCTCTCCATAGTCGTGGGAGAGAGCTATCCACATCAACAAGAAACTCAGAAATATATACAAGTGACTCTTGTACCAACCAACCCTCGGCCATGCTACCTTCGAGTCTTGCATTTTGTCATGCATCGTCCACATCAAGACTGCTTTGTAGTTGAAGTCTTGTGACGAGGGAGGCGTGCTCACATTATGCACCTCGATACCTCTCCAAAGTATCTCTAGCTCGTCAATCAAAGGCTCCAAATAAAGATCAGGATTTTTGACTTTATGTTTCCCTGGAATTAGAAGGGATAACATAACATGTCCTTTCTTAATCACCATAGAGGGTGGAAGATTATAATTCACCAATATCACTAGCCATACACTGTAAGAGGTGCTTTTGAGACCAAATGGTTTCACACCGTCCATACCCAATCCAAGTCTCAAGCTCCTAGGTTCTTCCTTGAAGCTTGGCCATGCGTCTTCAATATGCTTCCATGCAGGAGTGTCTGCGGGAGTTCTCCACTTGCCATCGGTTGATCGATGGGAGGAATGCCATGACATGAGCTCTACAATGGATTTGCACTTGAACATATGTTGGATGCGAGGGATTATGGGAAAATGTCACAGAACCTTACGAGGCACGTCCAAAGTTTTGAGATCTGCTCTATATCTTGCCTCTCCACAAGTAGGACACTCTCTTGCATCCTTATGTAGTCCACGAAACAAAACGCAATCGTTGACGCATGCATGGATGCGCTTGTAATCTAATCCTCCAAGAGAGGTCACATGTTGCCTTGCCATATCTCTTGAGGTCAGTAATTTATTCTCCCTTGGAAGCATTTTACACAATAGCTTGCACATGAAGACCATAAATGAGGAAAAGCATTCGAGTAATTGACCCACTAGCATAATTCACCATGTTTGCAAAATAGACTTTAAAGCTTACTTAAGTAATGCATTCAAACTTGCATTACTCCATCCATAGATGGTTTGCAACTCAAGGGAGGCACGTAGAATAGAGAATGTGCACCCCTCAAACAGTGGAGTCGATGCTATGGTAAAAAGATCGTCCTGGTCCATGCTATCATCCCTCCCTTCGGATTGATGGACATATAAATCCCACACCATATCATCAAACACCTCCTCCTCCACGGCTTCATGAGGTAATGGCGGAGGGCTAATATCACCATCACTCCATGCATCCATAACGGTCCCTCTTGAAGATCCCACCTCATATCGCCGACACTTCGCCTCCTCACGATGAGCATAGGGCAACATATGCAGGTGTGGCACTGCATCCTCTATCAAATTAAAACGGGATCATAACTCAAACGTATGAACACCCATAGGTATCTCAATCAACCTTAACTCTTTAACACTTACCATGTTTACGGTCATATCCCATTCTCCATACTTTGAGATGTGATTGAGTGTAATCCTGCATGCACGATACTTGTTTCCTCGACATCAATCACACATACATTTGATTTTTTGCTCCAACCACATTTCGCGATGGTGGATACGTAGGAATTCATCCTCATTGGAGCTACTTGTTGAAGATGAAGACATCCTATAAATAAACAACCCAAAAATTTTGCTCTTATATCAAATATTTAATCTTAAAACTCTGTGGCGCGTCTAATACCACGTCTAAAACTGCATCTGTTTGTTTTGTGGTGCATGTCTAAAAATGCATCTAATTCTGCATAGATCTAAAACTGTGTGTCTATTCTATGGTGCATTTTAGACGTGCAATTAAACATGCATTTAGACGCATATATAGACGTGCAATTAAACGTGCCTATAGATGCCAATTAAACGTGCCTATAGATGCACTTATAGACGTGAATTTCAAACCTACTTTTAGCGTGCTTGCTTTTTTTCACATACTTTTAGCATCACGTGGCTTACTTTGCTATTAACAGACACAGTTCTGAGCATCCACACTTATTTCCAAGCACCCACACTTATCTCCAGGCTTGCACAATCATCTCCAAGCACACAAGAGAAGAGGGTGAACAAGGAAGAGAAGAAAGAGAAGCAAAGGGTGAACAAGGAAGAGAAGAAAGAGAAGAAGCTTTGAAGAAGGACAAGAAGCTTCCATACCTCTATCCAAGGTAAGTCTCTTTATGGTTGATCTTCTTTGAAAGTTGCTCTCTTTGGATTCGTCCTTTGTCGTATCCAAGAAATGAATGTTTTTGGTACTAGTGTTGTGCTTTTGTGTTGGGCGCATGTCCTTTTCGAGTTTTTAGAATAGTCCATCTGTCGGAGCACGTCTATAGATGCATCAAAGAGTGCATCTAAAAGCGCATCTAAGAGCGCATCTATAGATGCATCTACTCTATTTTTCGGAAACAGATAGCTGCGTCTATAGACGCATTTTTATACGTGAAGATAGATGCGCTTTGTTATTTTTCCTTGGCCTAGCCTTCCCTTCCCTTCTCTTTCCTTTCCTTTCTCTTTCCTCTTCCCTTTCCCTTTCCACTTCCACTTCCAAGAAAAGGATTGCATATTGAATGATGGAAATAAGTGATTGCATGAATGAAGAAAGGGATTGCATGAATGATGGAAAGGGATTGCATGATTGAAGAAGGGAATTGCATGAATGATGGAAAGGGAAAGCATGATTGAAAAAAGGGATTGCACTCTATATTTTCCTCTCTTTTATCCTCTCTTTCCTTCTCTTTTCGTCTCTCTTTTTCTCTCTTATCTCCTCTCTTTTTCTCTCTTTTTTTCTTCTCTCTTTTCCTCTATTTTCCTCTCTTTCCTTCTCTTTTCGTAGTAATTTTTCTCTCTTATCTCCTCTCTTTTTCTCTCTTTTTTTCTCCTCTCTTTTCCTCTCTTTTCCTCTCCTTTCTCCTCTCTTTTATCCCCACTTTTTCCCTCTTTTTCTCCTCTCTTTTCCTCTGCTTTCTCCTCTCTTTTATCTCCACTTTTTCTCTCTTTTTCTCCTCTCTTTTCCTCTCCTTTCTCCTCTCTTTTATCCCCACTTTTCCTCTCTTTTCTACTCTCTTTCCTTCTCTTTTTTTCTCTCTTTTTCTCTTCTTTTTCTCTTCTCAACTCATCAGTAATCTTCTTTTTCTCTTTTTTCCAGTTCATCATGTGGCTAGGAAGCTCTTCAGGCTCACCTGATCTTTAGGAGACCATCTTTATATAACCTTTTAGGACACCCTCCCAGTCTTGGGGAGTTATATGGCTACATGACAGGTACTCTAAACACCCCCCAGGAGTTGGCACTATAGACTCCAAACCACCCCAACCCCACACCAGCTGAGATTACCCCAGCAGAGTTAACACAACCCAACCAGCTACACAGCCGAGTCCCTTCCCCCATGTCATCCTATGTCCCTTGCCCCATGCCATCAGGAGGTCCTTCTACCTTGCAGAGCCATCAGCGTACTCCCATGCAGTCGAGAGTCACTTCTCCAGCTACGAGTGGCCAGCGTACTAGTTCGACACAACATAGTAGCAGGCGTAGTAGCAGGGAGAGCGGTGGGGGATGCATGGCACAGTGCTTTGGGAGGGGTGGTGGTGGGGATGAGGATGATTCAGATGATTTAGACGTGCCTCTGGGTGACGGTATGATCTACTATGACATCACTCAGACAAGAGGCATCTTGATGGATGCACGGGGGAAGGACATCATGGCCTTCATGTGCTCTATAATTGCTAACAATTATAGAGATTGGTTTTTTCACTACAAAGACCATCCAAAGAGGTTGGCTGATGAGACCCTCGCTGTTGTTCGCTCTAGGTATCCTAACCCCCCCAATGTTCAGTCCATAGATAAATGGGCCAAGTCAAAGATGTTATGATACTTGGCAATAAAAGATCTTCACTTAAGAGGTAGGCACTAGCGGAGCTTGCTAGGCTCGAGGGAGGTCAACCACCAAGGGACCCGCCCCACATGGCTCACAAGCGTGAGTGGAAGAAAGCAATGAAGTCAGCGAAGGAGGAACCCAATCTGCAGCACGTGGCTCAGGGGGGTCACTATGTATAAACCCTCTATATCACGTGCGTTCAAGGCCTATATTTAAAATCCCTTATCTGTAAATTTTTTCATTAATAAAATGTACCCCTTTTCTATACAAATCTGTAAATTTTTTCCAAAACTATTTTATATAGTCCCTTATGTATATTTATTTCTGTAAATTTTAGAAATAAAAAATATCCTTCTATTGAACTCACATGATAGGGTTACATATGATAAGTGACCCCCCCGAGGCACGTGGAGGCACGAAGGATCCAAATGGAGCAATATGGAAGCGTGCATTTTGGAGCAGGGGGTGTTGAATCATGGGAGGCCCAATTTGTAAGTATCAATCTCAAATTATATTATTTATGTAGTATATTAGGAGGTTGTTTCTTTGTACTAACCCCTCCGCAAATTGTGTCATCTTATAGCTTGATATCGTGGGCAGGTACCCTACTCCAGTCGAGACAACCTACCACTGCCACCATCGCAGAGGAGATACATGGAGGCACTTCTATAATGACGGGTTGATTACTGAGGAGTAATATATCCAGGCTAATGGAGCACCCCCCGAGGTATTTGAAAGTAATTAAATAATGTCAATATTATAAGTAAAGATTTGATTTTTCATACATTGATATATGTTGTCCCTTGTTTACAGGACCCTGCACAAGAAGATGAGGAAGAAGACGAGGAAGAAGGAGGCAGAGAAGGGAGCACAAAAGGGAGTGAGGACGTGGAGAACTTAGATTAGTTGTAGAAGTAGTGCTAGCTACTCTTTTTTGTACTTAAAGCCACTGTCGTGTCTCTTGTATATACACTCCTCTTATTTTTGGTACTTGAAGCCACAGAATGTGGCTTAGCTTGGTGCTACATGTACATATAAGCACTTTTTGAGCCATGAATTAATATACACTCTTTTTATTTTTTTGGCTTTCAATTTTATTGTGCAATCTTCTATCAATTAATGCCTTGTGAACTAAACGTTTTGGAGTTGTAATGTTTTATTTGGAATTGTAATTGTCGGCTATAGATGTGCTTGTAAGAATGCTAATTAAAATGTGATTGGTTGTAAGAATTGAATTACACAATGTAAAAATGGGATTCCTATAACTACATAGCATACACAACATACACAGTATTCTGTTCAAGCACACAAAATGTAAAAAATATTATGTAGCGCATCTATCAAGGCATCTATAATGCATATGCGTCTGTTTGTTCGACAAGCGTTTATAGGCACATCTATAAACACGTCTATAAATGCGTCTATAAACGCGTCTATAAACACGTTTGTCTGTTTTTAAAATTTTCTATTAGAGCATTTATTTATGCATTTATATGCGCGTCTATAGGCACGTCTATCTGCTATATAGATGCACCTTTAGACACGAGTCTGTAGACATGCAAATAGATGCGCCCGTAAGTATTTTTCTTAGTTAAGTAAACGCATCTGTGTGCACGTCTGTAGGTGCTTTGTCTTGTTGTGGAGGTGGTGGAAAGCTCCCAGTAGTATAACTGTATGACCAATGTCATGTAGGAGGCTTGTAAGTGATGATCTAGCATTGTGCGATGTGACTTTCTAAAAGTGTGCAGACTCCTTTGTTTACCAATCAAAGAAAGCTTGACAAAAATGTTATACGAGGACACCAAGCAAGCCAAAACACTAGTTTCCACCAGTAGTATTACTCTATGTCCAATGTCGATTTGTAAGTGATGATCCAACGTTGGGTGATGTGACTTTTTGAAAGCATGCAAACTTTTTCACAACATTTGAAGAGTTTAATAGATGGATTGACATTATCTGTGAAGTGGCACCTTATGAGAGTAGATACAAGGACAACAATAAAAAGAACTACATGGTCTCTGGAAATAAATTCCTTGAAAGGTGCAGGTTTGAGCCCACTGATGGGCAACACTTGTGTGATGCATGCTTTCACATGCCAGGAAACCAGAAGAGGAAACTTACCAATCAAATGAGTATATGCAAAATTTTGCAAGAGTCATAGCTTATATTTGTTTATTTAAAGATGGCTTAAAGTATATATTGGAATCCATTATGCTCAATGATGAACCTTTTCAACAGAAGAAGAAGTCAAATCTTCTAAGGTTCTCACTAAAGCAAGGGAATTATGGTTTAGGTGTAGGAAGCCACAACTTGCAAAGGGTAGGAGATGCACTACAAAGTTCTTAGGAAGGCAGAAGAGATTTGTAGGTTCTTAATAGGTGTCATAAATGATGTTCAACTGAGGCTTCAAGATCTAAAAAGATCCATTATGAAATATAGGGATTACACATCCATCGTCTTTTGTGCTGAACCAGACTTTCAATGTATTGTAGATGTATGCATTGCATAAAAATTTGGTATGGTATTGTTTGAGTCACCTAAACACAAGGTAAGCAAGCAGAAGAAAGTCATAAGGGTCATGTCAATTAACTAGTGGAGGTCACTGAGATACTAGACTGACAAGATAGTAAAGGTGGCTTTCCAAAAGTTATTAAATGATGAATGCTTTTCTAGTAAGAAGAACAAGTGGGGAAGCATTGAAGAAATGGTCAAACATGTAGTAAAGGTTGAAGTGCCATATGGGACATTAAATTTTTTGCTTTAGTCAGATGAAATGTTGGTGGATTAAGAGTATCAGGTGGGCAAGCTTAAAAGCATGTAGGAGCTAGGAAAAATGGTTGACAAGAATTGGGCCATGTAGTTGATGGAATCATGGGATAGTGATGTGGTGGCACCAACAAAGGATGTTCGAGCAAAGATGTCTGTCTACATAAAGATTATGTATGTAGATATAAATTCAAAAACAAAATGCATCTTCAAGTCCTTAACAAGTATTTCTCATTGTTTTACAATATTGGTTTGTCAGAGGATAATTCAAACTATGTTATTGTCAAGGGAGGCAATACTTAAAGATTGATGGCAATGGGTAGTGAATCTTGGGAGAACCCTTGTGCATTCTTCTTTGATGAACTACATGATATTTCACTGTCAGGAGCTTATATGAACTTTGATTAAGAGTCCTATGGCATGGCAACCGAGAGCAAGATTTGTCATGTTTATCACAAATGCCCCATGGGATGCATTGTTTGTTAGTTTGGCATCTGCATTCACGAGCGTGATTGAAAACATGTTGCATGGTATGGTATTATAGCATGAGCATCAAAAGTCTTGCAACCCATCATGTTTTGATTCATTTAGGGGTGATCGTGTACCATCCAAAGTTCCCCAAAAGGCTCTTGGGCACACGGTCGAGTCCTTTGTCTATCCAAGACCATAGAGTTGAATTGTGTTTCATACACGTGACATGTGATTCTTAGCTAATTCTTTTGCTCTGGGAAGTTGGACTTTAGCAAGAAATTTCCCTCTAATTTTCTATACTCCTCACATTGGAAGTGGTGGCATTAAAAGTCCCTTCACATCCCACATTGTAAGTGTCTTTATTATTATAAAAAATCAATCTATGCATTTGGTCTTATTTTTTTAATTCTTAGTATGACAATATATGATGAATAACCTTTCTTGATTCTAGCATCATGTGTTGGCCATTTTCCAACCAAGGAGGAGCATATAGTATGGTCTTATAACACATGCAAAGCCTTTTAGGCAAGCTAGAGTAAAAGGGAATACCACTTAATTGGGAAGAAATGCATGAGGTAATTCTTCCAACCATTGCTTCCTAACCAAGCTACTTTCATATTGAAAAATGTTAGCCTACTTAAGAAGTTTTTTCTTTTTTACCCTCGTGTATTAATGAGGATGAGCATGAGGCCTACACAATGCAAGCATAAGAGCAAGGCCTGCAAGGGTGGGATTAGGCTTGGATTGTTCAGGAGAGCTCCTTGTATGACATTACCATGTGTATGATAGTCTCCTTCTTAATGGTGGTGCATATATATACATTGTCAATAACGGACAATGTAGAAGTCATATCTCTTTCCTCTCCCTTTTCGCAAGTTTTCCTCCCTTTTCATAAGTTTTACTCTCTTTCCATTGCCTCACGTTCTGGAGCCCTCTCTAATGGAGATCAAGTGGAATATCTAGGACCTTATTTGTACTGGAATGCACTTTTGGATCAACAAAATTTACTTGGATAAGTAGTGGCTACTAAGACTTTTTGCAACTAGTGAATGTTTCCAGCTTTTGCTAAATGTGATTTTTTACTTATGTGAGGAGACAAAGTGTGACTTTCTATAAGGGAGCAAATCAATAAAGGAGATCAGGTTGATTGCTAGGAAAATAACTACATATATTTGTAGAGTGGTACCAACATGTGATCATCTAGAAATCTTTTAATCAAAGGAAGGTAATGTAAACAATGTAGGGATAAGGCAATGATATTGCCCATTTTTTTCACATATTTTGAGAGAATTTGTGAATAATTTGAATTTTAAAAAAGTGTAAAACCATTGGCATATACATGAGTAAAAGAATTGTAAATAATATGGCAACATTGTCATCGACGTTGTTTCTAGCAAAGTTAATGTTGGTATACATGTCACCTAGTACCAACATTGTGTATATATCAAAAGATCTTGTGGGGAATGGAGTGCACCCAATTAGAATGCGACAAAAGCATAATCATCATGTATTACAAATATTCCTTTAAAGAGGGATACAATATAATGACGTAACTGCTATATATAAAAAATTCTTAGAGGGGAATACAAGACCAAAGTCCCATAAGGAAGAAATAGCAAGCAAGGGAGCACTATAGTGAGTAGAAATAATTGGCTAGTGAGGATCAAATGCGGATATATGGAAAGAGGGAAAATAAGAAAAAGAGAGTGATGTGGAAAAGAGGCAAAGTGAAAAGTGAGATGCGGAAAGAGTGAGAAAAGGGAAACTAGTAGAACATGGGACTCGAAGGTGTACAAAATCATGAGGAGTGGAGACCCTTGTAATCCAAAGTGGATCTCTTGTCATACATTTAAGAGACCTATCTCTCACCTCTCTAAGAAAAGGACCTTGGACATAAAATTGTTTCCTCTTTCCAACATCTCCTTTCAATGGAGATAGGAAAGAAAAGCAAGCTACACATTAAGAGCAGTGACCAAACATAAGTACCTTAAAGCTAAAACCCACTTCAAATATTACAAATATAATTTTCTTAAAATTAAATTCCATCTCAAATACTACACGGCAAACCCCAATAGACAAACCAAACAACAATGAACCTATCCTCTGACACTTTCACTTGGGCATTTAGGGCTCAACAACCATCTCAATGCCAAGACCTTTCAAATTTTGCATTAAGGGGTTTAAACACTTACCTCCTGTTAATTCTTTAATCTCTCCTAGTAGATCAAATATTATTCAAGGATCCCATGTAGCTCATCTTTCCATACAAAACATCATACTCATAGCAAGATTTAAGTTGCATTAATTCATTCAATTTTTTACTCTGATTGTCATGGTGTTCTAAAAAATATTATCTGTCTTTTGGGTGACACACTCTAAATCACTTATAAGTTTCCTTATCGATCTACATGCCAATTTATACTAGGAGTCACTCTCTCTCTCTCTCTCTCTCTCTCTCTCTCTCTCTCTCTCTCTCTCTCTCTGTCTCTCTCTCTCTCTCTCTCTCTCTCTCTCTCTCTCTCTCATACATTATTTGGACTTACTCTCTTATGTGGCCATGGTCACCTTGAGCTGAATTTGCTAGGTAATAATGTCTACTTTCAATATCCAATGCGAGCAAACCCGAGTGCCCACTACAAAAACAATCTTTGATTATGTGAATTGGAAAACACTTTATATGCATATAGTAATGATATGTCACAATACTTACTCCTCATGGTAGGCCAAAAAAAATATTCTAAGGACATCCAAGTCATAGTTCAGTTGCTCAAGCCATGGAGCAACATCAAGGACTGTAGTATCATCTCAAGATAGCAACTAGGAAATAAGAGAGTCCAAAACATAAACCCACTCTTGAATCTCCTTTGGAAGTCTTGACACTAATATACTACATATGAAAATTGCATCACATCATTTATTTTGTTTATTTTGGTAAGAAAGAAGCAATTGGAAGGAAAAATAATGATGAAAAAAACCTAAGTAAAGGGTTGATGACTGTATCTTGAATGTCTCTATGTACATTTGAAAAAACTTGAATGTCATCCTCACTAAAGGGAAATTAATATGGCCTGCCTCTCAACCTTATATGTACATTGAAAGAACGAGTAAGAAAGGATAAAGCATACTTATTTGATTGCCGCATTTCCCTTATGGTGTCTTTCTTTTGAATTATGCACAGCCGCTCAAATCTTCTTGCCGAGAGGTTAGCTGTACTGGCTTGCTCAGTAGCTCTTCCTGTGGCTTTCATCTCTGCTTCGACTTCCATCTCAACTTCGAGATCCCCTGATGGCCTTTTGGTTGACTCCTAAACTACCATCCTTGGTGCCTTAAACTGTGTTTCTTGAGAATGCACAATGTCTGGAGGTAGTTAAGTGATTATAACTTGGATACGCCTCACACGAGGTAGCGTCAATGAGAAAATGATGGGAGACTCAGACAAGTCGTGAAGCTATGCCCAACCAAGTTTGTGCAAAATATGTTGTTTCTTCATTCTCGGATTGCTAGAAATATGTATTTGCAACCAGAGCTCTAAGACTTGAGACATATGACATTAGCACAAAACTTGTTGCAGAGGTTCATAGAGGCAGAGGGATACATGTCGAACAACCAATAGGTTCCTGTATTTTTAATTTAACATGTGTATGTGCATGATGTGCAGGGAGCTACCATGTGTCACTTTGACTAGTCAACCTGATGATGTGGCAAATTGATAGCTAATGTGGCAGATTAAGTGATGTGGCACTGTGGGGACTCGGTGCTGCAGATGTGGCCAGATGATGTGTTTGGTGTAGTGTTAGTAGGGCCGACCCTACTGACGTGGCAGATAAGATGTGCCTACAGGTGCTCCATTTTAAATAGGAAAAAATGTGTTTTGACCCATTTTTTCGATTTTAGTCCACTTCAACAAGATGGCTACAGTTGCAGCGGCTAGAGACTCGGCCCTGAATGCTGAATTTTTGTCACACACAATTTTAGTTTGCCATCGGAAAATATATATATGAAGTGTTTTAATGATGTAATAACTTTCATTTCTTATTCTATAGGCTCTTACTTTGTATTTTGCATTTCATGTAGCTTCCATGATTAGACGGCTACTCTGACCTAAATGTGGAACTTTGTTCAGAGAACAATGTGTTGATGATATCAACAAAATCTAGACTCGCCTAAACAATGCCCCTCCTCCAGATTGGGTACCCCTCCTCCACGAGTGTGGATACCACCTCCTACTCCATTTAATTTTGAAATGGAATTTGGTGAAAATTTTGTATACATAGTTTCGAACTAGTATCCACTAGCTAGCTGTGTAGAGAGGATTGGCATTGTACAATATTTATCAATGTAAGTGCAATTGTTAAGATATATATACATATATATATATATATATATATATATATATATATACATATAATAACATATGTATATATATATATATATATATATATACATATAATAACATATGTGTGTATATATATATATATATATATTTCCAATATTTAAATGTTTCCAAAGTGATTGAAGTGATGTTTTCTCAGCTATGTGACTAGATAGTGTCCTTTGATATGCCATAACCATAATGTGAGACGAAATATTTTGAATCTACTGAGTTGAAGATTTGAATTAAAGTAGTTGGATAATGCTAATGAGAGAGGAAGAGATGTCGCTATGATGACAGCAGACTTAGTGCAGCAAGAGAATGCTCTGAGTCTGGATAGTGTCCTTTGATAGGCCAAGGAAAGTAATGTCAGATGAAAGATTCTGAATATCTACATATATATATATGTCTATATAAATCCAACATTAAAAATATTTCCAAAGTGAACAAAGTGCTCTCAAAGTGATGTTGTACAAAGCTCCTTGAAAGTTACATGATCTTCAATAGAACTAGTGAAGGAATAGCAAAGGAACAAAGATGGAAAGCCATGATAGCAATGACATTTCTTTAGCATATTGTCCTGTGGAAGATGAAGCCATTTTGCAATGGGTCCCTCGGTGACCCAAGATTTGTTGTAAATGAGAGTGATTGCTTATAGGAGAAACTTAGTGTTCCCATAATGTCAACCCAAGATTCTCATTTGGAAGATGGATCGATTGTAGGAGGAACTATGGGAAGGCCATCAATATTATAAGGACCCATAGTGTGCAAAAAATGTTGTTGAAAACTCCCACTGTGCTCTATGTTGTGCCACTATCCTAAAAGCCTTGCGTGAATATAAAGTTATTCAGAGATGGCACACTTTGATTCCTTAAGAGGGAGGAGAGAGGCAGCTATTTATTGTTGGACAAGGGAGGAAGTGAGAGTGCTCTCAACAGAAGTAAGAACGAAAGAGGGAGAGAGAGAAATAGAGAGCCACACAAGGTTTTGGTGGGTGCACAACCACCCTAATCTTCTTTTTCATTCATTTATGTATGTGTCTGAGTATTGTACATAATCGGGGTAAAGGCATAGTGACCTTTAATCCCCACAACCTCCCACTTAAAGGACAATGTGCCTTTAAGGGAGAACAACCAGTGAGCATACTATCCAATGCCCATCAATACATGACAATACTCAAACCACTGACTAGGTAGACTCTTCATCAGCATATCTGCAGGGTTACCATTTGTATGAACCTTGACAAGCTCTATGCACTTGTCCTCAAGTACCTCCCTGATGAAATGGTACTTGACCTCAATGTGTTTGGTCTTTGCATGAAAGACTAGATTCCATGCTAGCTGAATAGCACTCATGGAATCACTATGCAATGTCGGTACACCTGTATGAATCCCCAAATCTCCCACAAGTTGATCAAGCCATATACCCTCCTTGCAACCCTCTGTGGCTGCAACATACCCAACCTCTGTGGTAGACAAAGCAACACACTTCTGTGCACGAGACATCCACGACACTGCACCACCTGCAAAGGTGAACACATAACCAGAAGTGGATCTCCTACTATCCACATACCCTGCATAGTCTGAATTTGTGTACCCAAGTACACGCATGTCTCCTCTACCAAAGCAGATGCACATCTCCTTGGTACCCTTCATGTACCTCATGATGCACTTAACTTCCTCCCAATGCCTCTTTCCTAGATTAGCCATATACTGCCTAACAACTCCCACTACAAATGCAATGTCTGGTCTAGTAGCTATCATAGCATACATAAGACTCCCAACCGCTGATGCATAAGGAACCTTGGCCATCATGGCCCTCTCCTCATCTAATTTGGGACTATCTGTATGACTCAATTTCACATATGGAGGTAATGTAGTACTCACTGTCTTCCCCCCCTCCATATTGAAATGCTGCAATACTTTTGTAACATACTCCTTCTATGAAAGCCAAAGGAGTTTCCTACCCCGATCACGCGTGGTGTGCATGATACCAAGAATATGACCTGCAACTCCCAAATCCTTCATATCAAAGGCCTCATGCAACTTGGCCTTTAATGCATCTAGCTCATAATTATTCTTGCTAGCCAATAGCATATCATCCACATATAGTGCCAGGATTATCAGGCTATTATCCTTAGCCCTTTTAGTGTAGAGGCAGTGATCAATTTCACTCCTTCTGAAACCCTGGGACCGAATGAAAGCATCAAACTTCTGATACCATTCTCTAGGTGCTTGCTTAATACCATAGAGACTCTTCTTCAGCTTGCAAACTAAATGCTCTTTGCCCTTTTCTTCAAAGCCTTCCAGCTGCACCATGTAAATTTCATCATGCAAATCCCCATGCAAGAAAGCTGTCTTGACATCCATCTGCATAAGCTCCATATCCTCTGCTGCCACTAGTCCAAGCATGCATCTAAGTGTGGTCATCTTCACAACCAGAGAGAATATCTCATCAAATCCACACCCTTCTCTTGCTTGAACCTTTTAGCGACCAAACGGGCCTTGTCCTAGGCACATCATCACCTCTGACCTTCATCTTGTAGACCCATTTACATGGCAATGCTTTCTTTCCATGTGGCAAAGAAACCAAGTCCCAAGTCTTATTTTTCATAAGTGAACTCATCTCTGATTGCATAGCATACTCCCACTTGCATCGATCCTCGTGCATCATAGCCTCTCTGTAGCAAGAAGGCTCCCTGCAATCAGTAAGCATCAAATAGTCTACCCTTGGAACAAACCTATCAGGCAGTCTAGACACTCTAGATGATCTTCTCAAGGGCATTTCAGCTTGCTATCCCACCTGCATAATATTAGTCACATTTGGCTCATCATTTCCATCAATAGATGATCCATCATCTACCCTTGATTGTATACTTGTGGAAGTACTTGGTGGTACCATTTCTTGCACATTTGGTGCATGGACAGCTTGTTGTCTATCAATATATGCAGATGGATTCACATCCTGGAAAGTGATTCTCCTCATTTCCACATCCCTCATGGGTGCCTTATGCATCTTCTTCTCATTGAATACTACATCATGGCTGCATATGATCTTCTTTGCTTTTGGATCCCAAAGATGATAGCCCATCTCTCCACTTTCACCATAACCCAGAAAGATGCATTTCCTAGACTTAGGATCTAGCTTCTTTCGAAGCTCTTTTGGCACATGCGCATATGCCTCATACCCAAATATATGCAAATGAGAGTAAGAGGGCTTCTTGCCACTCCATCCCTCTTCAGGAATACCACCATCCAAACTCTTACTAGGTGATCTATTGATCACATGCACTGCAGTCTTCATTGCCTCATCCCAAAAACCACCAGAAAGACTTGCATTAGAAAGCATGCATTGCAAACTTTCTTGAATGGTATGGTTCATCTTTTCTGCAATTGGATTTTGCTCTGGAGTACGAGGGGATGTGAGCTCCCTCTTAATCCCATGTGTATCACAGAAATGCTGAAAGTCATGAGAGAGATACTCTCCACCATTGTCAGTCCATAGGCATTTAAGCATTCTACCTGACTGATTCTCAACCAAGGCCAGCCATTTCTGAAATACTTGGAACACATCACTCTTTTGAGCTATGGCATAAGCCCACACTTCCCTAGTTGCATCATCAATGAATGTCACATAGTATTCAGCCCCACCTAATGACCGTGTAGGCATGGGACCACATACGTCTGAATGCACCAAATCAAGCTTTTCAAACTCTTTCTTTCCCCTTCATTTAGTCTGCTTCCCATAGAGACAGTGCTCACAAAATTCAAAATCAGAGAAACTCGAATGCGGTACATAACCCAAATGGCATAAGAGTTTCATCCCATTTTGGCTCATGTGCCCCAACCTGCAATGCCACAAAGAAGTACTTGGCTACTCGAATATTGCAACAACATGATCAAACACCCCTGATACATTTAAGGGATACAAAGTCCCACACTTGGCACCCCTGGCCAAAAGCATAGAGCCCTTCTGAATTTTCCAACTTCCAAAACCAAAGCCAACATCATCTAGCTGACTCGTTGAAATGAGACTCTTGGTCAGCTTAGGCACATGTCTCACATTTTTCAAAATAAATGCAGACCCATTTGCAAAAGAAAACTTTATGTCACATGCATAGTCATTTCCAAGATGCACACAACCTGTCTTTCCACTGTCATAAGTGGAGAACCATTCCCTATGGGGAGTAACATGGAATGAAGCACCAGAATCCAAAATCCAATCCTTGGAATATGCATCATTTGAAGTGGTAAGCAACTCTGCAAATAAACTAGACATGAAGAGAATGTCATTGTCACTATCATGTGTGACTGCATTGATCTCCTCAATCTTCACTTTTCCTTTGTCCTCCATTGGACTCTCTTCCTTCTTATTTGCACCCCAATTTGCATTCTTTTTCTTATCCTTTTGCTCTCTTTTTAGCTTGTAGAAATCCTTTTTCATATGGCCCTTCTTGCCACAGTGGTAACACTCAATGTTCCGTGCCCTGGATTTACTACGAGACTTCCCTCTTTCTTGGGACTTCCCCCTAAACTGTGATCTGCCCCTTTGCACATATAAGGTTGCATCCTGCTTGTCGTCCATATACTTTCGTCTAATCTCCTTGGCCAACAAGCTACCCACAAGATCATCAAATTTCAGTACTCCACCAGGTGCAGAGTTACTGACAACTATACGGAAGGTATCCCATGAGGATGGCAATGAACATAAGAGAAATATTGCCTTAGTCTCTGCATTAAAATTCATCTTCTGAGCTTGAAGCTGGCTGAAAATAATATTTAATTCATTCAAGTGAGAAGCAATGGAGACCCATTCCTTCATCTGCAGCTCAAACAACCTCTTCACGAGGTAAACTTTATCAGAGGCAGTTTCCTTCTCATAAGTGGCACACAGTTTCTTCCACAAATCTTCTGTAGTGTGCACATTTACTACTGTGAAATAAACTGACTCCACAAGATGAAGTCTAATAGTAGACTTTGCTAATGCATCCAACTCATTTCAATCATCCTCATACATATTTGTAGGCTTAACTTCAATACCTGCCAAGGGTTTAATCTGCTTCTTTGGAATAAGCACATCCCTTATCTGTTCTTTCCACAAAGAAAAGTTTGTCCCATCAAACTTTTTAATGCTGAAAAACTCCTTTTCAGACATGGAAGAGGATGCCATGATGCAAATGAAGCAAAATCCCAAATGCTAGTGCCTGCAAGAGAGAATCACACCAAATATCAGGGGCACCCAAATGTGTATGACACAATACTATGAAATATCACCAAAACTCAAAGCTCAAAGCATCAAAAAATGCATCTGACTCTTGCATATACTATGCATCCATATGAGCAAATCTGGCCCAAAAGAAAATGCCAATTGCAATGGCAATCCAAAATGCCAATAAGTGCCAAATGGCTCAAGCATAAACACCATCCATAGGCATATGCATTACCAATATCTCATCCAAGAGAGCATAACACTATCAGTGCATCACCTGCAATGTGTCAAAGCTATCCCTCAGCATAAAATAGCATCCATGTGCAAAGCGTCCATAAAAATAGCATCCCACAAGGCAATCTGGGCCTATCAACGCATCCAATAAGGATTGCAATGCATCCAAATGGCCTATAAATCATCCACTGCAACCCAATGCACACCACGAATGAGTGCACACGGCTCAAACTACAACTAGAGTGATCTACATAAGGTATGCTCAAGAAATCATGGTCCCACGACAATGATTGCTACTAAAAATAGAACTTGAGATGCCTCAAAACATGGGTGCCATTGCATAATCAGACTCAACAAGAAAATTTGCAAATATCTCTCTTCTGTCGGAACTCCAAAATCCCAACTGATGAGTGAGAAATGGGAGTCAACACTTATCCACTGCCATGTGGCATAAATTTAAGGTTTCAAAACCTTAGAATGAAAAATGCATAACAGAGAGATGAAATCCAATACACAGAGATCTATAACTCTAAAAATACTCTGCTGAAACGTGCAAGAACTAATAGGTAGGGGTTTTTGGGTTTCCGGAATGCAATGGGACAAACCGTGGTCTCAATCACTGGGTCCAACACACGGATTGAAAAACGTTTTTGGAAACATAACTATTTGTAAACTCCACCGGAGTGCAAATGATGAGCAACATAGAAGTTTTAGAACCTCCTAAGTCCACCGGAATTGATAGATCTGCAAATGGTTGCTCCAAACTTGAGTTCCAACACCCGGGTAAAAAAACATAGGAACTGACACAGTGAGTCAGAAATCCAATGAAATGATCCCAGATTCAAAAATGAAGGTGTTTCCAAGCTCTTGAAGTGAAGTGGACACCAAAAGCAAGCAATAGTTGCCTCTACAAGTCAATACGGAGTCTCTGTCATCGAATGGAATAGGGAAGAGCTTAAAAAACGACTTTTTCTTTGAAAACACTCAACAAGCTCTCAAAACCACTTCGCAAAACCAAAGTAACTTTTCCAAAGGTTCTTCAAGATCTTTGCGCACTCAGATGCAAGTAAAATCACCCATAAAGCTTCCCACAGAGCTTCTCCTTCCTCCCATAGGGCTGCTGAGCTTTGAGGCATTCACGCATGCTCAACTAGATCACCCGGGCTCTGATACCATTTGAGAGTGCTCTCAACAGAAGTGGAACGAAAGAGGGAGAGAGAGAAACAGAGAGCCACACAAGTTTTTGGTCAGTGCAGAACACCCTAATCTTCTTTTTCATTCATTTATATATGTGTTTGAGTATTGTACATAACTGGGGTAAAGGCACAGTGACCTTTAACCCCCACAATTTGTTGGGGATGAAACTTTGCACGGCTCTTAGGCTACCCTAGACCTACATCCATGCAAGATTTGGTCTCCAATTGATTTGGTATGTGCCACGATAAATTGATGTGAGAACCTCATACAAAATTAGGTAGAAAAGAAATGAGATTGTTGCAATGAATTCAAAGAGTAAAAATGCCATGAAGGTCACATGATAATGTATGTGCAAAACAAACCATGGTCCTATTCCCTTAAAAAAGATGCTCCCTTGGCTAGAACGCCATATGAGGAATCTTGAATCCTACCCCATAACTGGCTGTGTTTTACCCAACACCCACTAAATGTTTGTGCTCACCCTTGAGCTCCTTTTATTCCACAGCAATGATGAATAGATTGAGTATTTTTTGCATATCTATGTTACTATGAGTCCATTTTGTACCATTGGGTGTCTTTTGGAATGAGTTTGTGTTTGTTTTCCACTACATAGAAATGCTATAGCAAGCACTTGATCTCTGACATGGTATCAGAGCCTCGTTTGTGACTCTTGTAAGACACGCTAAGCATTAAAGGAAGGAAACCCTCATAAGAAAGAGATGACTCTCTCTCTCTCCCCACTCTCTCTCTCCCCCCTCTCTCTCACGCGCTGCCGCGACAGTGCGCCCCTCACTCTCTCTCTCCCCCCCTCTCTCTCGTGGCAACGACCTCCCCCCCTCTCTCTCTCCCCACTCTCTCTCTCCCCCTCTCTCTCTCACGTGTTGCCGCGGTAGCGTGCCCCTCACTCTCTCTCTCCCCCCTCTCTCTCGCGACAGTGGCCTCCCCCCCGCTCTCTCTCTCCCCACTCTCTCTCTCTCGTGTGCTACCGCAGCAGTGCGCCCCTCACTCTCTCTCTCCCCCCTCTCTCTCACAGCAGCGGCCTCCCCCCCTCTCTCTCACGGCAGTGGCCTCCCCCCCTCTCTCTCTCTCCCCACTCTCTCTCTCTCCCCCTCTCTCTCTCTCCCTCTCTCTCTCCCCCCTCATGTTGCGCCTCCCCCTCTCTTTCTCTCTCCCCCCTCTCTCTCTCGCGCTGCCATGGCAGCGTGCCCCTCTCTCTCCCCCCCTCGTGTTGTGCCTCCCCCCTTCTCTCTCTCCCCCTCTCTCTCTCGTGTGCTGCTGTGGCAGCGCGCCCCTCTCCCTCCCCACTCTCTCCCTCGTGCTCTGCCTCCCCCCCTCTCTCTCTCCCCACTCTCTCTCTCCCCCCTCTCTCTCTCACGTGTTGTCGTGGCAGCGCACCCCTCTCTCCCTCCCCCTCTCTCTCCCCCCCCTCGTGCTGTGCCTCCCCCCTCTCTCTCTCTCTCTCCCCACTCTCTCTCTCCCCCTCTTGTCTCTCTCACGCACTACCGTGGCAGCACGCCCCTCTCCCTCCCTCTCTCTCCCTCCCCACACTCTCTCTCCCCCCCCTCTCGCTATGCCTCCCTCCCTCTCTGTCTCTCCCCACTCTCTCTCTCCCCCCCTCTCTCTCTCGCACGCTGTTGTGGCAGCGCGCTCCTCTCTCCCTCCCCACTCTCTCTCTCCCCCCTCTCGCTGCGCCTCCCCCCCTCTCTCTCTCCCCCCTCTCTCTCTCCCCCCTCTCTCTCTCGTGCGCTGCCATGAGGATGGTGTAAATTGCACCATCTACATAGGGCATAGGGGCAAACCCTAACCCTAACCCTAACCCTAAGGGGTACTCATGTTAATGTTCAATACAACTTAGTGTACATGTAGCTATATCATGTGTACTCCTCTATCTCTCTCTCTCTCTCCCTCTCTCACTTCTATTATCATGGTATCAGAGCCGATGGTGCTCCCACTCCCTTCATGAGAGTCAAGCCCTCCTTGCGAGCCATCCTTCGTGAGAGTTCCGTCAGAGAGAGTGAAAGCCATTCCTTCATCAAGGCGTAAGCCCTTGTTCTGTGAAGACCTAAGCCCTCTATTTGAGGCATCTTCATTCCTTCTTCATCTCTCATCATAGAGCTCATATTCTCGGGGGGGTCACTCATCATATGTAACCCTATCACGTGAGTTCAACAAAAGGATATTCTTTATTTCTAAAATTTACAGAAATAAATATACATAAGGGACTATTTAAAATAGTTTTGGAAAAAATTTACAGATTTGTATAGAAAAGGGGTACATTTATTAATGAAAATTTTACACAGATAAGGGATTTTAGAAATATGCCTTGAACGCACGTGGTATAGAGGGTTTATATATAGTGACCCCCCCGAGCTCATATTCACCTTCATTTGGCTTTAGAGAGCTCCCAAATCTGATATTTAAAGCTCTTATTATGGTGTCTTCAGGTTCCATGGTTTGTTATGAGAGATTTCAGTTTATGAGAGATATGGAGAGACCTTGTAGCTAGATCCTTGATTCTGAATCAAGCACTCTGTCTATAAGAAAGGTAGATTTTTTATCTCCATCAGCCTGCCTGGCAGCTTCAACAACAAGGCCACCATCTACACTAGACTTCTACAGCAAGCTACAAGTTCCAAACACGTCAACTGAAACCCAACCTCCAATGCTCATATCAACACACGGCTTCATCAGCTCAAGCTCCACCTACAGCAAAAGGAGCAATAGCTCCAGGCTCCTAGCTCTAGTGACTGACAATAGCTCTTGGTCTTCAACTACCTGCTCATCAACGACCTCCAGCGAGCCTCCTCCAATGCCATCTACACCGGCTTAGCTCTCCAAGCTTCAGGGCTTGCAAGCTGATCTCCACAGGCGGCTCCTTCCACAGCCATAATGTCCTCAACCTTGAAGCTCCACCAATTACTCGCTTCAAGATCCTCACAGAAGGCCACCATCGAAGCTCAAAGCCGCCATCAATGCTCTGCCATAGCTGTAACAGCAAGTCAACCGCCTATATAATGAGTCTCCACAGGCGGCTTCCATGACTCTACTACAGTGCCATCGACAAGCGAAGCCAATGATTGGCACACGACGTGCAACGTCCCTACACGCCAAGCTTCACCACCTCCTCACAAAATCTCAACTGCAACTAGATCCATGACCCAGCCACCAACAGTTGACTCACAGTAGATGCTACAATGCTAACTCCTGCGAAGAGCCTTCTGCATGCCTCCAACCAAGCTCCAGCTCCTAACTCCACTAGGTCACGAGCACCGGCTCTCAAGCGCATCTCCACCGACCATCGCTAGCACAGCTTCCACGCCACCCAATGCCTCCTACAACAGTGACTAGTAGCTGTAGAAAAAGCAACATCATGGGAAAACAGACCTCGCATCCATGCCCAACGCCCATGCACAACACATCCTTCAAACAACGACTGGCATGGCGGCATCCAATGCCATCTCTAAATGCCCGAACTCACTGCAGTCTCTTTGACAACCACAAGAAAAGAAAGCTCTAGGCTCTCAATTCCTCCACATCACGCTTCGACTTAGCACCATCGATGCCTTCACCTCTATCGTCGCCATAGCTCATCTCCAAGGTTCCCCCACCTTGAGAAATGACATGTGGCACAAGTTAACCGAGCCGTGAGGAGATAGGGTGGTGGAGACTAACTCTGGTAAGTTAAGCTTGGGCCAACTAACACGTCAAAGATAAGCTTGAACCTTGGTCAGGTTCAATGAACCATGAGTTAATAAGTCTGGTTAAGACTATGCCACGTGGTAGCCTCATCCACAATTGCCACATCATCCTTGTCTGCCTAGTTAGCATGCCACCTCCTTAAGGCCACGTGGTAGTCCCCTTCTAAGCATTGTATTCTCTTCACAAGAACACCTTGTAAGCAGCATGTGACCACCATTGCCATGTCACATTGCCACATCATCACATGTCATCATCATTTTTCCCTCTCTTGTGATCAAAGTTTCACCATCCTTCTGGGAGCCATAACTTTTGATCCAGAGGAATTTTGCGGTGATCCAAAAACCAAGAATGATTGCCAAATTGTGCTCTACGCACTGAGCACCTCAATTCAGCCATATGACTTATCCATAGGTAAGAATAACTGAATCTTCATTATTGAAACCACCTCGTGATCCATTGCAGTGCATCCAACACATAAAATGAATGAACTAAAACTCATTTTGCTGTATTTGACTCTTTGACATGTAGTCTAGCTGTAGAGTCTAGCTGTAAACTAGCACCACCATAGAGGAGATCCAAATCCACCAAGCTAAGTTAGCCATTGCCACATTACCCAATTAGTTCCTAGCGGTGTCAGCCCCATCGGATCTATCATCAGTATACATCTGACACCAGTTCAGTTATCTTGGCATTCAGCAATTCATCACGACTAGTGACACTTGGAAAAGTTATCCCTCTCTTGGATTAAGGATTGTTGCATGCTTCTTTACATGCATACATGCCGCCCATGTAAAGTCACACTTGTTGACTATTTTTGGCATTGGTTCCTGCACATACATATCAGCCTTGTACAGCCTCTTGGCTACTTCCAATGCATAGTTGTCATCACTTTCACTACAAGCTTGATCTTTGGCATACACAATTGATCTCACATGACTTGGTTTTGACAGTTTATCTTAAGCCCCCCAGTGGCAGCTCTCACACAGTGTTCTCATGGGTAGACACTCTCATGGTATGCACAGAGCACCAAACCGCCTCTAGCATGGAGTTATTCACATCATGTAGTTGATCATACACCAGTCGTGACTCTGAACAAGATTTGTGAGTGAAAAGAGAACCTTCTTCAACCATTTATTGCCACAGGATATGTACCATGGTGTTTATGATGCCAACTCGTGGCCTTGAGTGAGTGGACACAGATGTTCCACATGTTAGCATGGATCAACCTGCAGTTTTTTATCATACACATTTAATGGTAAGCCCTCAACATGAGGCACATTTAGCAATAAGCCCTCAGCATGAGGCATACTTGATGGTAAGACCTTAGCACAAGGTAGTCCCATCGACATTAGCACAGTCTAATTCTTATGATGCACATCCATCATCTTCATGCATGGATCTGACTCCATCTATTATTACATCAGATGCAGATATAGAGCAAGAGTTCACCATTGATCATGCAGCCTTACAACAGGTAAGTTCTCAGTATGAGGCACTCACATCTCTAGCTGCATACAAAGATCCATGTCACATCGCATCTACCTCATTAGGTGATTCCATTTGAGCATCCATCACTAATGCTTTCACCTTTGATACAGAGCATACCTTGGATATGGTTTCCATTAGCAGTATAGATCATTAGATCAATCTTCAGGACATTCTAGCATCATCTCAATTTTGCTGCATTGCAGCACCCTTGGATCTAATGATCACCACCTCTTTCGATCATCAGTAGAGATAATTCCTCAACACAAGGATATTTATGCATTAGTGCGGTTGTCCCTAGTGCAGTAGACATCATCAGGTTTAGACATAGCAAAACCTGGGGAGACTCAGTGTTTTAGCAGGCACTTATGGTTGTCATAATACAGACCATACTTGATGAAAATTAGTGGTTGGATCCACGACTTCATATCACTCCCTACATCAGCATTCGGCACCTCATATTCCTTGGGGACATCATATGTTTTTTTAGTTGTATTTCAGGCTTCTAGGCCTTTATACTGTCACTCCTTCTCGACAAGCCTACGACATATGCTACATCCCATGCTAATGGATGTTTAGCCATGCACACATTAGACGACCTTCATCTCATGATAGTTGAGCATATAGGTTTGACAGTTTGTCATACCTTGTCAATTTTACAAGCCTATTCTTCATCAGTAGAGCAACATATCATATTTGTGCCTTTAGGCCCAAAATTTCAACCCTTAGATCACTCTGTCCACATTGACTTTGCAGTCTTCTTCGACACCACATCATTCGACAGAGATCATAGTTCTATTGCAACATACATCCCTCGTATGTCACAACCTACTAGATTCTTTCTCCATCGCTACATCGACTAGCCTCACATCCAGATGCCTCTTCTTCAGACTAGCTGCACAATCCATGATGACTTATGACATGTTCTTAGTACACATCCATACACGCAATCATCTTTTGATTGACCAGTCTTTGATCTAGGTGGACTTTACTTTTTGCATATTTCCTTCCTCTTCCCTTCAGCCTATCTCTTGGGATTTGTTCCCAAAGGTGAAGGATGATCCACAACTTAAGAGGGGGAAATCCACATTATGTATAGGATCTTAAGTTGTACTCATTGTACATGCTTCCGCTACGTAGTCACTGTGCTCACACATGCACATACTACTTTAGTTTTGGATGCTAGCATATGCACCAAATGAAAAACACAAAAAGGATTTGTACATGCACCTTCTACTTACCCAGTGCAATTTGAGAGGGGGTGTTGAGGATGGTGTAAATTGCACCATCTACATAGGGCATAGGGGCAAACCCTAAACCTAAACCTAAGGGGTTACTCATGTATATATATATTCATGTTTATGTTCAATACAACCTAGTGTATAGGTAGCTATATCATGGGCACTCCTCTCTCTCTCTCCCTCTCTCACTTCCGCTATCACCCCGGCCCCCTCCCACCACCTCCAATCTCCTCCACCCTCATCCAACAGAGGCTCCACCCTTGGCCCCTTCCACTACCTCTAACCTTGTCAAAATTATAAAAATATTTCAACAAATCTTGAACCTGATCCCAACACTGGGGGAATCGAGGCCGAGTGAGGAGATGGAGAAGCAAGGCTGAGTGAGGAGAGAGGGAGAGGAGAGGGAGAGGAGGGAGAAATACCAAGTGGAGGGAAGAGGGAGAGGATAGAGAGGAAAGGATAGGAACGAGAGGGAGAGAAGGGTGAGGCTGAACTAAAAGAAGAGAGGAAGAGGAGGGAGAGGCCGAGTGGAGGGGAGAGAGGAGTGAGAGGGAAAGGAGAGGAGGGAGGTCGAGGGGAGATGAATGAGAGGGAGAGCAAGGGAGAGGTCAAGCGGAGAGGGGCAAAAGGGATGGGAGAAAAGAGAGGGAGATAGGGCGATGAGTGAGAGTGAGGGAGAAGGGGGTCAGGAACGACAATGAGTGAGAGGATGAGGGAGAGGAGAGAGAGAGAGAGAGAGAGAGAGAGAGAGAGAAAAGAAAGGGAGAGGAGGGCCAGGCCAAGGGGAGGAGAGGGAGTGGAGAGGAGGGCGAGGACAAGCAGAGAGAGGAGGGAGGGGGAGAAGGAAGGAATAGGAGGGAGAGGCGAACGAGCTCGGGCAGAAGGGAGGGAGGAAGGCTGAGTGAAGGGGAGAGGAAAGGTAGAGTGGAAGGGAGAGGAGAGGATATAATATGATATGAGGGGAAACAAGAGGATATGATATGATATGAAAGGAAAGAGTGATATTGGTGACTTATTTGAAATGAGAGTTGAGATGTGGTGTACCCCATATTTCCATAATTGTACCCTCATATGGCATACACCATATGTTCCGTAATTGTACCTTTATATGGTGTATGCCATATGTTCCATAATTTTAACTTCATTTTGGATTTCTTCAAGAGTTAAGCCCCATGTTGGAAGCCTTCTTCTCACAAAGTAGTAGGAGAAGAATGAGGGGGAAGAGTAACATTGCTCTTTATATATTACTAACCCCTAGCTTCTACAAATTTCTAACATTTAAAAAAAACTCTTCTCGGCAATTCTCCTCTCCTCCACTCTGCAAAATTAAGTGTTTTCCTCTCAAATGCCACACCTTCGCCTAGGGATCCCAATATGCAAATACCCATTGACAAGATAACAACAATTGAGAAACATCACATGAGAACACACCTTACAATGGAAGTTTGGGAGATTAAGAGGGAGAAATTCGACACCATTTTCTATGCTCTGATACCAAGCAAGCTCTCCTGTGCTTTGATACATACGCTCTGTGGAATCTTGATCTTCTTGGGTCTATTTATGGATTTTGATGTCCATGACCAGACAATTGCATCAATACACTCCCATACCTGTGGACCCAACCTATTCTCTACCCAATACTTGTTCCAGCAATCAACATAGGCATCTGCATCACTGAGCCCCTTTCTCTTAACTGATGGTGCCCAATACTGAATTAATAATTTCTTGAAATTAGGAGAAGCAGCATCCATCTCGGCACTTGATATGGCAACCCCAAGCCATATGGGGTATATAGGATCTGATGGCCTCACCAAGACAAAGTCACCTTGCTTAACATCCACCATTGGTCTAAACTCTTCCCTCGGCTTACCTTTTAGAGGCCCACAATAGTGATCATTCCATTCCTCATAGCCTTGGAAATCATTAATGCAAGCATCTATATCATCCTCCTCATCAGGAGATTGTGTTCTTGGTCAAAACTCTCTGTACACTCCTTTCTCTGAGATGTTTTCGTGTTCGAGCTCACCGATCATGGTTTTCCAATAGTCTATCACTAGCCTAATGTAGGACTCATAGGATGCATTCTTTCCACTTGCACATTTCTCCCAAAACTTAATGTAATCCTTTATCCCTGAAATTACTTGCAAGTGATCTCTCACAAATGTAGCCATTGGCAGTATATCCGGACAACCTGTTGGCAACAATGATCGACCCTCACTATCTTTCTTCCATAGCTCAATTCCCCCTTCAATGGGCATCCACCAATTCGGTGATTTTGGATGCACCTTGTACTGCATCATTGGTATGTCACCTTGCATGTAAAATCGAAATTGTAATGGCTTTGCATGTCCAACTAGCATTTCTTGCCCATCACATAGGTAGCCATCTACATAATCCTGAAGTTAGGAACCCGTGTAAGAACAAATGGTGCCAGTGAAGATGATGTACATTTTTTGAATGTATCCATCAGATGCGGGAAAGTGAATGTTTGTCCCACCTGCAAGCTCTCAAAAAACCTGCTGAACATTGCATCAATGTCCTCATGTGTGTGCCCTACCATCAAGAAGCCCAATTGAACTGTCTTGAAAATTCCCCTTGCTACAAGAAGAGAAAGGTATGCAAACAAGTATCTATTTTTGTTCTCAGAACCACAATTATCTCGTTGGAGTAGCAAGTTCTCTGGCAACTTTTAGAATGGTGGCTCAATAGCAACACTCCCCTATAAAGAGGGTGGGTTTTCTCATGTATTTGACGGAAAAAAATTCACACATGTGTCTGTAGCCCTTGCAATGGAAGTTGTCATGGCCTCCGTGACAGACTTCGGGTCACTTTCTGATACAGTTTCTAGATTTGCATTTGTGATCGTGACATCTACATTTTCAGACAAGCTAGCTCCACTTGTGGAAACATGTGCACCTTTAGAACTGTAATGGGAGTCCAAAGCGTTTCTTGAACATAGAGCATTCAAAAGGCGAGCATTGCTTCTAGGAATCCCATTGGTAGCAAGGTCTCTAAGGTCATGCATATCCATCCTCTCGAGGTTGCGCAAACAAATTGAGAGCGATCCAATCGTCAGGTTGGGATCAGATGTTGGGATCAGATGGCCACAAACCATTGAGGGTGAAGTGTCCATAATGACCGTTTCCATGCCCATGGGTAATCATTCCAATGAGCTGTAATTGCCATGAAGAATTGGTGTCCTTGGACCTCACCCGAAGTCTTGGAATTGCCGTCTTTTTTTGCTCCATCTTATCATGGATTATGCATACATACTTTTTGGATCCATCTTGGAGTACCTATGCCATGCATAGTATAAGTTCCTACAACTTTGTTGCTGTATCATATGCATCTTTCTCTCTTCCATCAGCGAATTGCGCTCATCTTGACTTTTTGTGGCTGCCAATTGAGCCAGCTGCACAAGCTACATTTAGAGAATTCGATCGTCTTGGCAAGGGCTACGTTTTTTAAGTCTGATTTCCAAATCCTGCCAAATGTGGATGTGGATAGGCTCTGATAACCACGTTGATTAAGTGAAGTGTTGACCTCACGTAGGACATCTATCTTCTTATACACTTCAGGTATCACTTGCTGTGTCTCTCTAGAACCATCCTGCATGGTTCTACTCTTGTGAGGCATATGCTCTATGCTATTATCCACAAAGTGTTGAATGAGAGCCCTTCCCATACCTATGTGCTCCCTGCTCCTCCTCATAACCCCTGAATTGCCATGCACATATCGCTGCACACCACTCTTAAATTGCTCCCTGTATCGATAAAATGATGTCCTTAGAATTCCATGCATCTCATACCATGCTCTACAATAGACATCCCGACCGTTTATCCTGAAGTTGTAGCATATCCTCCCTGTGTAGTCATGATGCCAAGCCGTTGACAACACATCGTATATAAAGTTTGTACGAGACTCCAAGGAGCTGCCCCAAAAGTTCTTCCTTAGATTCATTAAGAGATCTCGCTCTGCATGTTGGCAACACCTACTCCCATAACAATCGATGGAAGAATTCTGCTGCACCGAATCTAGTGACATTTTGTACATTGCTGTTGGAGGCTCTCTTTGTTTAGGCACCTTGTTAATGAAAGTGTACCTTCTTTTCTTTGATGTTGGATCATCCCTTTTCAACATTTGATCATTGACCAACTCATCTATACTAGCAACCTGGTCCATGGGCACATATTGTTGCAATGGGCTTCCTTCAAGTAAGGTAATCTGCTTGATGGGCCACTTTACTAGGCTGAGAGAGCCGACATCTTGCATAGAAGACCCTGAGTCACTTCCTCTAATTTGTTCTTTCTTTTCAATACCCACACCAATGCAATCATTACCCAATAGGTCAAAGTTTATAGACTCTCCCGGGAAAACATATAAGATCACACCTTCCCCCACGGTCTTTGTTTTGCTCTCATCCCATAAGACAACCTTTTTCTCTTTCCAAGATTCACGAATGAAATTGTCAGTTTCTAATGAAGAAACTGGCATTGCCTCAACATAAGGTCGCTCAAGCTCACTTGGTGCAGCTTCTTCAGTTACCACATCATCTAAAGAATCACCAACATGTTTTAGAGAGCCCTTAGGCCACTTGACAATGCTCCAAATTGCCTCACCAACAAGCATTGCATCCATAGTGGGAAATGGCAAGAGCATTTCACTATTGATAGACTTCTCCACTATCACCGATACATTTTTTGTCCCAATCTTCACACCACTACAGTAGGCCTCCGGATCTATTGCACACACTCCACCAATTCCAACCACTTCATTCCCCACCATCATCATGACCTTCTCCCCGCTTCTGATAACCATCCTCTGTCATTACGATTACAGAGAATTAATTATGAACAAATTACAACCAAAGAATTTCATAAGACCATCAAACATGTCCTTCTAGAGGGGAAGAATGGCATTGGTGCAAATCTCTATAAAGCATGAATGAGTCTATACAAAATTTTCATGAAAGCATGAATTATTTCCCTAAAAATTTTAGAAATTTGATAAAACTTTTTCTAAAGCATGAATTATTTTCACCATCTTCATGACCTGATTCATGCATCTGATAGTAGCCATCCCCTCTCATTACGATGACAAGAAATTGATTATGAACAAACTACAACCAAAGAATTTCATAAGACCAACAAAGTTGTCCTTGTAGCGGGGGGAGAATGGCACCAGTGCCATTCTCCATGTGAATTTGGCTAACCTATGGAGAATTGCATATATCCCATCTTTGAAAAGGGGAATGGCACCAGTGCCATTCTCCCCATGCATTGACTTGAGAAAAACATTTGTCTTCATAAGAGGAGAATAGACTAGTGCCATTCTTCCTTTGGAAGACAAAATTTTGACTTGGGACTTTGCCTTGGGAGAATGCCAATGGTGCCATGCTCCCTTTGCAAAGCCAAAATTTTATATTAGGACATTGCAATGGGAGAATGGAACTGGAGAATAGGAAAATGGAGAATGGCACTAGTGCCATTCTCCCAATGGAAAATGGAGAATGGCACTAGTGCCATTCTCCCAATGGAATGTCCTAATTTTTTGGCTTTGTAATAGGAAAATGGAGAATGGCACTAGGAATAGGAAAATGGAGAATGGCACTAGTGCCATTCTCCCAATGGAATGTCCTAATTTTTTGGCTTTGTAATAGGAAAATGGAGAATGGCACTAGTGCCATTCTCCCAATGGAATGTCCTAATTCAAAATTTTAGCTTCACAAAGGTATAAGGGCACCAATGCCATTCTCCCATTGGAATTAGTAGAATGTCAATCTATAGGTTTAGTGCCATTCTCCATTGTAATAGGAAAATGGAGAATGGCACTAGGAATAGGAAAATGGAGAATGGCACTAGTTCCATTCTCCCATTGGAAAATGGAGAATGGCACTAGTGCCATTCTCCCAATGGAATGTCCCAATGGAATGTCATAATTTTTTTAATTTGTAATAGGAAAATGGAGAATAGCACTAGGAATAGGAAAATGGAGAATGGCACTAGTGCCATTCTCCCATTGGAAAATCAAGAATGGCACTAGTGCCATTCTCCCAATGGAATGTCCTAATTCAAAATTTTGGCTTCACAAAGGTAGAAGGGCACCAATGCCATTCTCCCATTGGAATTAGTGGAATGTCAATCTATAGGTTTAGTGGCATTCTCCATTGTAATAGGAAAATGGAGAATGGCACTAAAAATAGGAAAATGGAGAATGGCACTAGTGCCATTCTCCCAATGGAATGTCCTAATTCAAAATGTTGGCTTCACAAAGGTAGAAGGGCACCAATGCCATTCTCCCATTGGAATTAGTGGAATGTCAATCTTTAGGTTTAGTTTGTCTAGATTACCACTAGCGGAGAATGGCAATGATGCCAATAGCATGCTGGCAGCTACATAATGACACTGAGATCATCAAACTCACATGTGGAATGGAATCGGACACCACTCTCCTATGATCACAGTCTCTGCTCTGTAGAGTTCATTTGGATTTGTGTCAATCTCTGTGGAGAATGGCAGTGGTGCCCATCTCATACCATGAACTAAAAACATGCACAAGGAATCCTAAACTCACATGTGCATTTGCACTTTTGCCATTATCCTACTGTAGCCAATAAAATTAGTGGAATGTCAATCTATAGGTTTAGTTTGTCTAGATTACCACTAGGGGAGAATGGCAGTGATGCCAATCTCATGCTGGCACCTACATAATGACACTGAGATCATCAAACTCACATGTTCCATTTTGACTCTGTGAAGCCAAAACTTTGAATTTGGGAGAATGGCACTAGTGCCATTTCCCGTTTGCACAGCCAAGATTTGAATCAGGAAATCACAATGGGAGAATGGCACTGGTGCCATTCCCCCTTTGCAATGGGAGAATGGAAGTGGAGCAAATTAAAAAAAAATTAGCTTTGTAAAATGGGGAGATTGGAGGATGGCTATGTGTGTGTGTGTGTGTGAACGTGGTATTCATTTGAAACCATACACTATTTTACTTCCATTTATTCATATATGTGGTAAAGTTGATCGATATTACTTTATGAAACCTAGCTCGTTATGTGAGTTTATTCACGTTAGTTTGGTTATGCTAGGTTGGTCAAGTTACAAATTTTTATGTTAGAGTATGTTTTTCTTGATCAAGGTCCAAGTAATGTAAAATTTTTCTTTTCGTATATCTCGCCATCCTTGCTGCCTTGACTCAAGAGGTAAACTTACCGCACAATACAATATTCTCCTATACATTTCGTTGTGCTCTCTCTCTCTCTCTCTCTCTCTCTCTCTCTCTCTCTCTCTCTCTCTCTCTCTGTGGCTTTGACCTCAGCTCAAACGTGCCCCTTTGTAGGCTGAAGTGCCCTTAAGTTGGCAGCTTGAATGCTTATGCTGTTTTCACACTAGAGGTGCCTAGGTCCCTCTATGGTGCATTGAATGCATCTGTGCCATGGGTTGGATGGGGCAGGCAATCTTGCCCATCCATGATGTGTGGGTGGTGCCCATGGTGTGCCTGTGAGAGTAACTCCTTTTGAATAAAGGTGCACTTGAATCATGTCCTTAATCTACTTGATCTAGACGCTTAATGTTTTAGAATTATCATCCTTAACCCCTAGCCCATCAATTTCTTAAGAAGCACTCTTTAAGGAAATCATCCTCAAGCCATTGTTGTCTTCCGTGGACGACTTCTATGTTCACCTTCTCAAGCACTTCTCATTCTCTCTCTACTATGCCAAAGTAACTAATGAACTTCACAAGTGGTCATGCTTGCATTTCATTTAGTAGAAATAATTATAAAGTTTTCATAACATGTATCTTTATGGGAGGCCTATTACAAGAGGCTTCTAGAGCCTTGTGTGGTTTATGGAGCCCAAGTGTATACTTGAAGCTCAATGACACATCTCTAACTTCGTATATCTTGCCATCCTTGCTTATTTCTCTAGAAGGATTTTAATGTCCCTCTTGTTCTCTGATCATAAGCCAATTTTAATATCCCTTGAGAAGGGTGTAGTTATTTAACTTATTTCAAGCTAAGTAGTTATTGAACTTATGATCCTAGTTTAATGAAATGCAAAAGGTAGGATATATTAAACGTGTTAAATTTCTTCCAAAACTGCCATTCTGGGAATTGGGTTTTTCCCAAATTATCTAATACGGTCTTGAGTGTGCAATTCCTTTGAAGGCTGTAGCATGGAAGTTCTACAACAAGCTTGATCCTCTTTGTTCACAATCTCCCTTGTTTGCTATTTGACTAGGCCCTAGATTGAACTGACTAAAAAGATCTAGGACAACCTAGATCTTGGGGTGACTCTATTGGATAAGCAACCTAACAAGTTCTCAAGACTAACAATATTTGACCTAATATTCGCTTTAAATGTCTAACCCTTAGGTAACCATATGCAGGCTTGTAAGTCGGTCATACATATGTATATGCTTGCTCCTTATAAACCTCTTGTCCATGCCTTGAGGCCTCTATGGTTGTCAATCCTTTTAGCCATATATGCTACTCCATAGCCAAGCATGTGGGTACCTAGGATGCAAAATGAGATACCAAAGTGTGAAATTATCTCATTGCTCTCCTAGTTTGGAGACTTACAACTATGAATTGATCTTTTCCTTTTGCCATATGTAAGTTAACAAGAGTGCATTTCTTAACACATCGTAGCATGCTAAAAGGCAAAAAATGTAAAGATGATAGTAACCTTAAGAAAGGCACATTACATAAAGAATAATTATAGCTTTACTACATCGTAATCATTTTACTTTGCAAGAGAGTCAATTGATATAATTGGAATCTCCTTGACACACTACATGCATGGCTTGGTTGTGATCGTTGATGATAAGTAGATAGTAACATGTCAATGTTATACTACATCATAATCATTTTACATTTTCAAGAGAGTCGATATAATTTGTTTTTAACGAAATGCAAAAGTTAAACTTATGAAGTAAAAAATTGAAAAACCCTAGAACCTTCTATTCATTACGCTCATTGCCCTAAGTGGATCGCCTCGCATGCCGTGCTATTGTGGTCTCCTCGCCGTAGCTTTTCGTCAATCGTGGACGCCTCGTGTGCATAGCTTTTTCTTGTCATGCGTATCTTTTTTGTCAAGCTTCTCCTTTTCTCGTCATGCGTATCTTTTTCGTCAAGCTTCTCCTCATGCATATCTTTTCGTCAAGCTTCTCCTCATGGTTATAATCGACGCCTTCGTTCCAATCGACACCTCCGTTCAGAACTCGAAGACCAAGATGACGAGATGGTAACGTGCGATCAAAACAGAAGAGAAGTTAAGTCACAGGAATCTGCTTCCTTAGAAAATTTGCTCTCATCCACTTGCCTCCCGAGATAAAGGCTAGGCTCGGGCACCTACAAGGGACTCAATTGAGAGCAAGTCTCTGCGTGGCAATTCGGGGCTACTTGCGAGGAAGTATTTGACCTAGCTAAACGTTTACTCCATCCGTCATCAGCTTGCGCGATTTGTTCTGTAAAAGTAGCGATGGGAGGCTCATTCTCCATAGGTGGTTTGGAAATTCCGTAGTGGCAATTCGGGGTTCCTTGCGAGCAAGTATTTGATCTAATTAATCGAGCAGTCTGAGTTCCAATCATGCGTAAAATAGAGAATTACCTTCGTTCCAATCGACGCCTCCGTTCCAATCGAGCAGTCTAAGTTCGTCACGGGTATATCTCTCCTCTCTTTCTTTCAACCCTCCTGTTATCTTGTTGCGTAGATGGTGGAGGAGCTTTCCTCTCTTTCTTTCAACCCTCCTATTATCTTGTTGCGTCGATGGTGGAGGAGGAAGCCAAATTGCAAGAAAGAAAGCAAAAAATTTGAAAATTAAAGAGAAGCTACCAAACTGATTGAGCTTCAATTGTCAATTGTGTTGTTTCCTTCCAGCTCCATCAACTTCAGGATGTCGAGCCGTTGGTTGCCTTCTTGCCTCAAGACTCTCCATGCGAGCTGTGGTGAGTAAAACTCTGAGACTCTGAGACTCCTCTCCAATTTGTTTGGAATGAATAGAAAGTGAAGGAGGGAAAGGCGTCAATTGAAATGAGAGAAAAGGTCTTGATTTGTCTAAAATGTAGATTTGAAAGTTGAAAGTGATAGTTTGAAACTACTAAATAATTCAAATTTTGAAATATAGGTCTTCCCGCCATTGTGCCCTTTTGAATTTTGGATATATAGAGGGAGAACAACCAGTGAGCATACTATCCAATGCCCATCAATACATGACAATACTCAAACCACTGACTAGGTAGACTCTTCATCAGCATATCTGCAGGGTTACCATTTGTATGAACCTTGACAAGCTCTATGCACTTGTCCTCAAGTACCTCCCTGATGAAATGGTACTTGACCTCAATGTGTTTGGTCTTTGCATGAAAGACTAGATTCCATGCTAGCTGAATAGCACTCATGGAATCACTATGCAATGTCGGTACACCTGTATGAATCCCCAAATCTCCCACAAGTTGATCAAGCCATATACCCTCCTTGCAACCCTCTGTGGCTGCAACATACCCAACCTCTGTGGTAGACAAAGCAACACACTTCTGTGCACGAGACATCCACGACACTGCACCACCTGCAAAGGTGAACACATAACCAGAAGTGGATCTCCTACTATCCACATACCCTGCATAGTCTGAATTTGTGTACCCAAGTACACGCATGTCTCCTCTACCAAAGCAGATGCACATCTCCTTGGTACCCTTCATGTACCTCATGATGCACTTAACTTCCTCCCAATGCCTCTTTCCTAGATTAGCCATATACTGCCTAACAACTCCCACTACAAATGCAATGTCTGGTCTAGTAGCTATCATAGCATACATAAGACTCCCAACCGCTGATGCATAAGGAACCTTGGCCATCATGGCCCTCTCCTCATCTAATTTGGGACTATCTGTATGACTCAATTTCACATATGGAGGTAATGTAGTACTCACTGTCTTCCCCCCCTCCATATTGAAATGCTGCAATACTTTTGTAACATACTCCTTCTATGAAAGCCAAAGGAGTTTCCTACCCCGATCACGCGTGGTGTGCATGATACCAAGAATATGACCTGCAACTCCCAAATCCTTCATATCAAAGGCCTCATGCAACTTGGCCTTTAATGCATCTAGCTCATAATTATTCTTGCTAGCCAATAGCATATCATCCACATATAGTGCCAGGATTATCAGGCTATTATCCTTAGCCCTTTTAGTGTAGAGGCAGTGATCAATTTCACTCCTTCTGAAACCCTGGGACCGAATGAAAGCATCAAACTTCTGATACCATTCTCTAGGTGCTTGCTTAATACCATAGAGACTCTTCTTCAGCTTGCAAACTAAATGCTCTTTGCCCTTTTCTTCAAAGCCTTCCAGCTGCACCATGTAAATTTCATCATGCAAATCCCCATGCAAGAAAGCTGTCTTGACATCCATCTGCATAAGCTCCATATCCTCTGCTGCCACTAGTCCAAGCATGCATCTAAGTGTGGTCATCTTCACAACCAGAGAGAATATCTCATCAAATCCACACCCTTCTCTTGCTTGAACCTTTTAGCGACCAAACGGGCCTTGTCCTAGGCACATCATCACCTCTGACCTTCATCTTGTAGACCCATTTACATGGCAATGCTTTCTTTCCATGTGGCAAAGAAACCAAGTCCCAAGTCTTATTTTTCATAAGTGAACTCATCTCTGATTGCATAGCATACTCCCACTTGCATCGATCCTCGTGCATCATAGCCTCTCTGTAGCAAGAAGGCTCCCTGCAATCAGTAAGCATCAAATAGTCTACCCTTGGAACAAACCTATCAGGCAGTCTAGACACTCTAGATGATCTTCTCAAGGGCATTTCAGCTTGCTATCCCACCTGCATAATATTAGTCACATTTGGCTCATCATTTCCATCAATAGATGATCCATCATCTACCCTTGATTGTATACTTGTGGAAGTACTTGGTGGTACCATTTCTTGCACATTTGGTGCATGGACAGCTTGTTGTCTATCAATATATGCAGATGGATTCACATCCTGGAAAGTGATTCTCCTCATTTCCACATCCCTCATGGGTGCCTTATGCATCTTCTTCTCATTGAATACTACATCATGGCTGCATATGATCTTCTTTGCTTTTGGATCCCAAAGATGATAGCCCATCTCTCCACTTTCACCATAACCCAGAAAGATGCATTTCCTAGACTTAGGATCTAGCTTCTTTCGAAGCTCTTTTGGCACATGCGCATATGCCTCATACCCAAATATATGCAAATGAGAGTAAGAGGGCTTCTTGCCACTCCATCCCTCTTCAGGAATACCACCATCCAAACTCTTACTAGGTGATCTATTGATCACATGCACTGCAGTCTTCATTGCCTCATCCCAAAAACCACCAGAAAGACTTGCATTAGAAAGCATGCATTGCAAACTTTCTTGAATGGTATGGTTCATCTTTTCTGCAATTGGATTTTGCTCTGGAGTACGAGGGGATGTGAGCTCCCTCTTAATCCCATGTGTATCACAGAAATGCTGAAAGTCATGAGAGAGATACTCTCCACCATTGTCAGTCCATAGGCATTTAAGCATTCTACCTGACTGATTCTCAACCAAGGCCAGCCATTTCTGAAATACTTGGAACACATCACTCTTTTGAGCTATGGCATAAGCCCACACTTCCCTAGTTGCATCATCAATGAATGTCACATAGTATTCAGCCCCACCTAATGACCGTGTAGGCATGGGACCACATACGTCTGAATGCACCAAATCAAGCTTTTCAAACTCTTTCTTTCCCCTTCATTTAGTCTGCTTCCCATAGAGACAGTGCTCACAAAATTCAAAATCAGAGAAACTCGAATGCGGTACATAACCCAAATGGCATAAGAGTTTCATCCCATTTTGGCTCATGTGCCCCAACCTGCAATGCCACAAAGAAGTACTTGGCTACTCGAATATTGCAACAACATGATCAAACACCCCTGATACATTTAAGGGATACAAAGTCCCACACTTGGCACCCCTGGCCAAAAGCATAGAGCCCTTCTGAATTTTCCAACTTCCAAAACCAAAGCCAACATCATCTAGCTGACTCGTTGAAATGAGACTCTTGGTCAGCTTAGGCACATGTCTCACATTTTTCAAAATAAATGCAGACCCATTTGCAAAAGAAAACTTTATGTCACATGCATAGTCATTTCCAAGATGCACACAACCTGTCTTTCCACTGTCATAAGTGGAGAACCATTCCCTATGGGGAGTAACATGGAATGAAGCACCAGAATCCAAAATCCAATCCTTGGAATATGCATCATTTGAAGTGGTAAGCAACTCTGCAAATAAACTAGACATGAAGAGAATGTCATTGTCACTATCATGTGTGACTGCATTGATCTCCTCAATCTTCACTTTTCCTTTGTCCTCCATTGGACTCTCTTCCTTCTTATTTGCACCCCAATTTGCATTCTTTTTCTTATCCTTTTGCTCTCTTTTTAGCTTGTAGAAATCCTTTTTCATATGGCCCTTCTTGCCACAGTGGTAACACTCAATGTTCCGTGCCCTGGATTTACTACGAGACTTCCCTCTTTCTTGGGACTTCCCCCTAAACTGTGATCTGCCCCTTTGCACATATAAGGTTGCATCCTGCTTGTCGTCCATATACTTTCGTCTAATCTCCTTGGCCAACAAGCTACCCACAAGATCATCAAATTTCAGTACTCCACCAGGTGCAGAGTTACTGACAACTATACGGAAGGTATCCCATGAGGATGGCAATGAACATAAGAGAAATATTGCCTTAGTCTCTGCATTAAAATTCATCTTCTGAGCTTGAAGCTGGCTGAAAATAATATTTAATTCATTCAAGTGAGAAGCAATGGAGACCCATTCCTTCATCTGCAGCTCAAACAACCTCTTCACGAGGTAAACTTTATCAGAGGCAGTTTCCTTCTCATAAGTGGCACACAGTTTCTTCCACAAATCTTCTGTAGTGTGCACATTTACTACTGTGAAATAAACTGACTCCACAAGATGAAGTCTAATAGTAGACTTTGCTAATGCATCCAACTCATTTCAATCATCCTCATACATATTTGTAGGCTTAACTTCAATACCTGCCAAGGGTTTAATCTGCTTCTTTGGAATAAGCACATCCCTTATCTGTTCTTTCCACAAAGAAAAGTTTGTCCCATCAAACTTTTTAATGCTGAAAAACTCCTTTTCAGACATGGAAGAGGATGCCATGATGCAAATGAAGCAAAATCCCAAATGCTAGTGCCTGCAAGAGAGAATCACACCAAATATCAGGGGCACCCAAATGTGTATGACACAATACTATGAAATATCACCAAAACTCAAAGCTCAAAGCATCAAAAAATGCATCTGACTCTTGCATATACTATGCATCCATATGAGCAAATCTGGCCCAAAAGAAAATGCCAATTGCAATGGCAATCCAAAATGCCAATAAGTGCCAAATGGCTCAAGCATAAACACCATCCATAGGCATATGCATTACCAATATCTCATCCAAGAGAGCATAACACTATCAGTGCATCACCTGCAATGTGTCAAAGCTATCCCTCAACATAAAATAGCATCCATGTGCAAAGCGTCCATAAAAATAGCATCCCACAAGGCAATCTGGGCCTATCAACGCATCCAATAAGGATTGCAATGCATCCAAATGGCCTATAAATCATCCACTGCAACCCAATGCACACCACGAATGAGTGCACACGGCTCAAACTACAACTAGAGTGATCTACATAAGGTATGCTCAAGAAATCATGGTCCCACGACAATGATTGCTACTAAAAATAGAACTTGAGATGCCTCAAAACATGGGTGCCATTGCATAATCAGACTCAACAAGAAAATTTGCAAATATCTCTCTTCTGTCGGAACTCCAAAATCCCAACTGATGAGTGAGAAATGGGAGTCAACACTTATCCACTGCCATGTGGCATAAATTTAAGGTTTCAAAACCTTAGAATGAAAAATGCATAACAGAGAGATGAAATCCAATACACAGAGATCTATAACTCTAAAAATACTCTGCTGAAACGTGCAAGAACTAATAGGTAGGGGTTTTTGGGTTTCCGGAATGCAATGGGACAAACCGTGGTCTCAATCACTGGGTCCAACACACGGATTGAAAAACGTTTTTGGAAACATAACTATTTGTAAACTCCACCGGAGTGCAAATGATGAGCAACATAGAAGTTTTAGAACCTCCTAAGTCCACCGGAATTGATAGATCTGCAAATGGTTGCTCCAAACTTGAGTTCCAACACCCGGGTAAAAAAACATAGGAACTGACACAGTGAGTCAGAAATCCAATGAAATGATCCCAGATTCAAAAATGAAGGTGTTTCCAAGCTCTTGAAGTGAAGTGGACACCAAAAGCAAGCAATAGTTGCCTCTACAAGTCAATACGGAGTCTCTGTCATCGAATGGAATAGGGAAGAGCTTAAAAAACGACTTTTTCTTTGAAAACACTCAACAAGCTCTCAAAACCACTTCGCAAAACCAAAGTAACTTTTCCAAAGGTTCTTCAAGATCTTTGCGCACTCAGATGCAAGTAAAATCACCCATAAAGCTTCCCACAGAGCTTCTCCTTCCTCCCATAGGGCTGCTGAGCTTTGAGGCATTCACGCATGCTCAACTAGATCACCCGGGCTCTGATACCATTTGAGAGTGCTCTCAACAGAAGTGGAACGAAAGAGGGAGAGAGAGAAACAGAGAGCCACACAAGTTTTTGGTCAGTGCAGAACACCCTAATCTTCTTTTTCATTCATTTATATATGTGTTTGAGTATTGTACATAACTGGGGTAAAGGCACAGTGACCTTTAACCCCCACAATTTGTTGGGGATGAAACTTTGCACGGCTCTTAGGCTACCCTAGACCTACATCCATGCAAGATTTGGTCTCCAATTGATTTGGTATGTGCCACGATAAATTGATGTGAGAACCTCATACAAAATTAGGTAGAAAAGAAATGAGATTGTTGCAATGAATTCAAAGAGTAAAAATGCCATGAAGGTCACATGATAATGTATGTGCAAAACAAACCATGGTCCTATTCCCTTAAAAAAGATGCTCCCTTGGCTAGAACGCCATATGAGGAATCTTGAATCCTACCCCATAACTGGCTGTGTTTTACCCAACACCCACTAAATGTTTGTGCTCACCCTTGAGCTCCTTTTATTCCACAGCAATGATGAATAGATTGAGTATTTTTTGCATATCTATGTTACTATGAGTCCATTTTGTACCATTGGGTGTCTTTTGGAATGAGTTTGTGTTTGTTTTCCACTACATAGAAATGCTATAGCAAGCACTTGATCTCTGACATGGTATCAGAGCCTCGTTTGTGACTCTTGTAAGACACGCTAAGCATTAAAGGAAGGAAACCCTCATAAGAAAGAGATGACTCTCTCTCTCTCCCCACTCTCTCTCTCCCCCCTCTCTCTCACGCGCTGCCGCGACAGTGCGCCCCTCACTCTCTCTCTCCCCCCCTCTCTCTCGTGGCAACGACCTCCCCCCCTCTCTCTCTCCCCACTCTCTCTCTCCCCCTCTCTCTCTCACGTGTTGCCGCGGTAGCGTGCCCCTCACTCTCTCTCTCCCCCCTCTCTCTCGCGACAGTGGCCTCCCCCCCGCTCTCTCTCTCCCCACTCTCTCTCTCTCGTGTGCTACCGCAGCAGTGCGCCCCTCACTCTCTCTCTCCCCCCTCTCTCTCACAGCAGCGGCCTCCCCCCCTCTCTCTCACGGCAGTGGCCTCCCCCCCTCTCTCTCTCTCCCCACTCTCTCTCTCTCCCCCTCTCTCTCTCTCCCTCTCTCTCTCCCCCCTCATGTTGCGCCTCCCCCTCTCTTTCTCTCTCCCCCCTCTCTCTCTCGCGCTGCCATGGCAGCGTGCCCCTCTCTCTCCCCCCCTCGTGTTGTGCCTCCCCCCTTCTCTCTCTCCCCCTCTCTCTCTCGTGTGCTGCTGTGGCAGCGCGCCCCTCTCCCTCCCCACTCTCTCCCTCGTGCTCTGCCTCCCCCCCTCTCTCTCTCCCCACTCTCTCTCTCCCCCCTCTCTCTCTCACGTGTTGTCGTGGCAGCGCACCCCTCTCTCCCTCCCCCTCTCTCTCCCCCCCCTCGTGCTGTGCCTCCCCCCTCTCTCTCTCTCTCTCCCCACTCTCTCTCTCCCCCTCTTGTCTCTCTCACGCACTACCGTGGCAGCACGCCCCTCTCCCTCCCTCTCTCTCCCTCCCCACACTCTCTCTCCCCCCCCTCTCGCTATGCCTCCCTCCCTCTCTGTCTCTCCCCACTCTCTCTCTCCCCCCCTCTCTCTCTCGCACGCTGTTGTGGTAGCGCGCTCCTCTCTCCCTCCCCACTCTCTCTCTCCCCCCTCTCGCTGCGCCTCCCCCCCTCTCTCTCTCCCCCCTCTCTCTCTCCCCCCTCTCTCTCTCGTGCGCTGCCATGAGGATGGTGTAAATTGCACCATCTACATAGGGCATAGGGGCAAACCCTAACCCTAACCCTAACCCTAAGGGGTACTCATGTTAATGTTCAATACAACTTAGTGTACATGTAGCTATATCATGTGTACTCCTCTATCTCTCTCTCTCTCTCCCTCTCTCACTTCTATTATCATGGTATCAGAGCCGATGGTGCTCCCACTCCCTTCATGAGAGTCAAGCCCTCCTTGCGAGCCATCCTTCGTGAGAGTTCCGTCAGAGAGAGTGAAAGCCATTCCTTCATCAAGGCGTAAGCCCTTGTTCTGTGAAGACCTAAGCCCTCTATTTGAGGCATCTTCATTCCTTCTTCATCTCTCATCATAGAGCTCATATTCTCGGGGGGGTCACTCATCATATGTAACCCTATCACGTGAGTTCAACAAAAGGATATTCTTTATTTCTAAAATTTACAGAAATAAATATACATAAGGGACTATTTAAAATAGTTTTGGAAAAAATTTACAGATTTGTATAGAAAAGGGGTACATTTATTAATGAAAATTTTACACAGATAAGGGATTTTAGAAATATGCCTTGAACGCACGTGGTATAGAGGGTTTATATATAGTGACCCCCCCGAGCTCATATTCACCTTCATTTGGCTTTAGAGAGCTCCCAAATCTGATATTTAAAGCTCTTATTATGGTGTCTTCAGGTTCCATGGTTTGTTATGAGAGATTTCAGTTTATGAGAGATATGGAGAGACCTTGTAGCTAGATCCTTGATTCTGAATCAAGCACTCTGTCTATAAGAAAGGTAGATTTTTTATCTCCATCAGCCTGCCTGGCAGCTTCAACAACAAGGCCACCATCTACACTAGACTTCTACAGCAAGCTACAAGTTCCAAACACGTCAACTGAAACCCAACCTCCAATGCTCATATCAACACACGGCTTCATCAGCTCAAGCTCCACCTACAGCAAAAGGAGCAATAGCTCCAGGCTCCTAGCTCTAGTGACTGACAATAGCTCTTGGTCTTCAACTACCTGCTCATCAACGACCTCCAGCGAGCCTCCTCCAATGCCATCTACACCGGCTTAGCTCTCCAAGCTTCAGGGCTTGCAAGCTGATCTCCACAGGCGGCTCCTTCCACAGCCATAATGTCCTCAACCTTGAAGCTCCACCAATTACTCGCTTCAAGATCCTCACAGAAGGCCACCATCGAAGCTCAAAGCCGCCATCAATGCTCTGCCATAGCTGTAACAGCAAGTCAACCGCCTATATAATGAGTCTCCACAGGCGGCTTCCATGACTCTACTACAGTGCCATCGACAAGCGAAGCCAATGATTGGCACACGACGTGCAACGTCCCTACACGCCAAGCTTCACCACCTCCTCACAAAATCTCAACTGCAACTAGATCCATGACCCAGCCACCAACAGTTGACTCACAGTAGATGCTACAATGCTAACTCCTGCGAAGAGCCTTCTGCATGCCTCCAACCAAGCTCCAGCTCCTAACTCCACTAGGTCACGAGCACCGGCTCTCAAGCGCATCTCCACCGACCATCGCTAGCACAGCTTCCACGCCACCCAATGCCTCCTACAACAGTGACTAGTAGCTGTAGAAAAAGCAACATCATGGGAAAACAGACCTCGCATCCATGCCCAACGCCCATGCACAACACATCCTTCAAACAACGACTGGCATGGCGGCATCCAATGCCATCTCTAAATGCCCGAACTCACTGCAGTCTCTTTGACAACCACAAGAAAAGAAAGCTCTAGGCTCTCAATTCCTCCACATCACGCTTCGACTTAGCACCATCGATGCCTTCACCTCTATCGTCGCCATAGCTCATCTCCAAGGTTCCCCCACCTTGAGAAATGACATGTGGCACAAGTTAACCGAGCCGTGAGGAGATAGGGTGGTGGAGACTAACTCTGGTAAGTTAAGCTTGGGCCAACTAACACGTCAAAGATAAGCTTGAACCTTGGTCAGGTTCAATGAACCATGAGTTAATAAGTCTGGTTAAGACTATGCCACGTGGTAGCCTCATCCACAATTGCCACATCATCCTTGTCTGCCTAGTTAGCATGCCACCTCCTTAAGGCCACGTGGTAGTCCCCTTCTAAGCATTGTATTCTCTTCACAAGAACACCTTGTAAGCAGCATGTGACCACCATTGCCATGTCACATTGCCACATCATCACATGTCATCATCATTTTTCCCTCTCTTGTGATCAAAGTTTCACCATCCTTCTGGGAGCCATAACTTTTGATCCAGAGGAATTTTGCGGTGATCCAAAAACCAAGAATGATTGCCAAATTGTGCTCTACGCACTGAGCACCTCAATTCAGCCATATGACTTATCCATAGGTAAGAATAACTGAATCTTCATTATTGAAACCACCTCGTGATCCATTGCAGTGCATCCAACACATAAAATGAATGAACTAAAACTCATTTTGCTGTATTTGACTCTTTGACATGTAGTCTAGCTGTAGAGTCTAGCTGTAAACTAGCACCACCATAGAGGAGATCCAAATCCACCAAGCTAAGTTAGCCATTGCCACATTACCCAATTAGTTCCTAGCGTTGTCAGCCCCATCGGATCTATCATCAGTATACATCTGACACCAGTTCAGTTATCTTGGCATTCAGCAATTCATCACGACTAGTGACACTTGGAAAAGTTATCCCTCTCTTGGATTAAGGATTGTTGCATGCTTCTTTACATGCATACATGCCGCCCATGTAAAGTCACACTTGTTGACTATTTTTGGCATTGGTTCCTGCACATACATATCAGCCTTGTACAGCCTCTTGGCTACTTCCAATGCATAGTTGTCATCACTTTCACTACAAGCTTGATCTTTGGCATACACAATTGATCTCACATGACTTGGTTTTGACAGTTTATCTTAAGCCCCCCAGTGGCAGCTCTCACACAGTGTTCTCATGGGTAGACACTCTCATGGTATGCACAGAGCACCAAACCGCCTCTAGCATGGAGTTATTCACATCATGTAGTTGATCATACACCAGTCGTGACTCTGAACAAGATTTGTGAGTGAAAAGAGAACCTTCTTCAACCATTTATTGCCACAGGATATGTACCATGGTGTTTATGATGCCAACTCGTGGCCTTGAGTGAGTGGACACAGATGTTCCACATGTTAGCATGGATCAACCTGCAGTTTTTTATCATACACATTTAATGGTAAGCCCTCAACATGAGGCACATTTAGCAATAAGCCCTCAGCATGAGGCATACTTGATGGTAAGACCTTAGCACAAGGTAGTCCCATCGACATTAGCACAGTCTAATTCTTATGATGCACATCCATCATCTTCATGCATGGATCTGACTCCATCTATTATTACATCAGATGCAGATATAGAGCAAGAGTTCACCATTGATCATGCAGCCTTACAACAGGTAAGTTCTCAGTATGAGGCACTCACATCTCTAGCTGCATACAAAGATCCATGTCACATCGCATCTACCTCATTAGGTGATTCCATTTGAGCATCCATCACTAATGCTTTCACCTTTGATACAGAGCATACCTTGGATATGGTTTCCATTAGCAGTATAGATCATTAGATCAATCTTCAGGACATTCTAGCATCATCTCAATTTTGCTGCATTGCAGCACCCTTGGATCTAATGATCACCACCTCTTTCGATCATCAGTAGAGATAATTCCTCAACACAAGGATATTTATGCATTAGTGCGGTTGTCCCTAGTGCAGTAGACATCATCAGGTTTAGACATAGCAAAACCTGGGGAGACTCAGTGTTTTAGCAGGCACTTATGGTTGTCATAATACAGACCATACTTGATGAAAATTAGTGGTTGGATCCACGACTTCATATCACTCCCTACATCAGCATTCGGCACCTCATATTCCTCGGGGACATCATATGTTTTTTTAGTTGTATTTCAGGCTTCTAGGCCTTTATACTGTCACTCCTTCTCGACAAGCCTACGACATATGCTACATCCCATGCTAATGGATGTTTAGCCATGCACACATTAGACGACCTTCATCTCATGATAGTTGAGCATATAGGTTTGACAGTTTGTCATACCTTGTCAATTTTACAAGCCTATTCTTCATCAGTAGAGCAACATATCATATTTGTGCCTTTAGGCCCAAAATTTCAACCCTTAGATCACTCTGTCCACATTGACTTTGCAGTCTTCTTCGACACCACATCATTCGACAGAGATCATAGTTCTATTGCAACATACATCCCTCGTATGTCACAACCTACTAGATTCTTTCTCCATCGCTACATCGACTAGCCTCACATCCAGATGCCTCTTCTTCAGACTAGCTGCACAATCCATGATGACTTATGACATGTTCTTAGTACACATCCATACACGCAATCATCTTTTGATTGACCAGTCTTTGATCTAGGTGGACTTTACTTTTTGCATATTTCCTTCCTCTTCCCTTCAGCCTATCTCTTGGGATTTGTTCCCAAAGGTGAAGGATGATCCACAACTTAAGAGGGGGAAATCCACATTATGTATAGGATCTTAAGTTGTACTCATTGTACATGCTTCCGCTACGTAGTCACTGTGCTCACACATGCACATACTACTTTAGTTTTGGATGCTAGCATATGCACCAAATGAAAAACACAAAAAGGATTTGTACATGCACCTTCTACTTACCCAGTGCAATTTGAGAGGGGGTGTTGAGGATGGTGTAAATTGCACCATCTACATAGGGCATAGGGGCAAACCCTAAACCTAAACCTAAGGGGTTACTCATGTATATATATATTCATGTTTATGTTCAATACAACCTAGTGTATAGGTAGCTATATCATGGGCACTCCTCTCTCTCTCTCCCTCTCTCACTTCCGCTATCACCCCGGCCCCCTCCCACCACCTCCAATCTCCTCCACCCTCATCCAACAGAGGCTCCACCCTTGGCCCCTTCCACTACCTCTAACCTTGTCAAAATTATAAAAATATTTCAACAAATCTTGAACCTGATCCCAACACTGGGGGAATCGAGGCCGAGTGAGGAGATGGAGAAGCAAGGCTGAGTGAGGAGAGAGGGAGAGGAGAGGGAGAGGAGGGAGAAATACCAAGTGGAGGGAAGAGGGAGAGGATAGAGAGGAAAGGATAGGAACGAGAGGGAGAGAAGGGTGAGGCTGAACTAAAAGAAGAGAGGAAGAGGAGGGAGAGGCCGAGTGGAGGGGAGAGAGGAGTGAGAGGGAAAGGAGAGGAGGGAGGTCGAGGGGAGATGAATGAGAGGGAGAGCAAGGGAGAGGTCAAGCGGAGAGGGGCAAAAGGGATGGGAGAAAAGAGAGGGAGATAGGGCGATGAGTGAGAGTGAGGGAGAAGGGGGTCAGGAACGACAATGAGTGAGAGGATGAGGGAGAGGAGAGAGAGAGAGAGAGAGAGAGAGAGAGAGAGAGAAAAGAAAGGGAGAGGAGGGCCAGGCCAAGGGGAGGAGAGGGAGTGGAGAGGAGGGCGAGGACAAGCAGAGAGAGGAGGGAGGGGGAGAAGGAAGGAATAGGAGGGAGAGGCGAACGAGCTCGGGCAGAAGGGAGGGAGGAAGGCTGAGTGAAGGGGAGAGGAAAGGTAGAGTGGAAGGGAGAGGAGAGGATATAATATGATATGAGGGGAAACAAGAGGATATGATATGATATGAAAGGAAAGAGTGATATTGGTGACTTATTTGAAATGAGAGTTGAGATGTGGTGTACCCCATATTTCCATAATTGTACCCTCATATGGCATACACCATATGTTCCGTAATTGTACCTTTATATGGTGTATGCCATATGTTCCATAATTTTAACTTCATTTTGGATTTCTTCAAGAGTTAAGCCCCATGTTGGAAGCCTTCTTCTCACAAAGTAGTAGGAGAAGAATGAGGGGGAAGAGTAACATTGCTCTTTATATATTACTAACCCCTAGCTTCTACAAATTTCTAACATTTAAAAAAAACTCTTCTCGGCAATTCTCCTCTCCTCCACTCTGCAAAATTAAGTGTTTTCCTCTCAAATGCCACACCTTCGCCTAGGGATCCCAATATGCAAATACCCATTGACAAGATAACAACAATTGAGAAACATCACATGAGAACACACCTTACAATGGAAGTTTGGGAGATTAAGAGGGAGAAATTCGACACCATTTTCTATGCTCTGATACCAAGCAAGCTCTCCTGTGCTTTGATACATACGCTCTGTGGAATCTTGATCTTCTTGGGTCTATTTATGGATTTTGATGTCCATGACCAGACAATTGCATCAATACACTCCCATACCTGTGGACCCAACCTATTCTCTACCCAATACTTGTTCCAGCAATCAACATAGGCATCTGCATCACTGAGCCCCTTTCTCTTAACTGATGGTGCCCAATACTGAATTAATAATTTCTTGAAATTAGGAGAAGCAGCATCCATCTCGGCACTTGATATGGCAACCCCAAGCCATATGGGGTATATAGGATCTGATGGCCTCACCAAGACAAAGTCACCTTGCTTAACATCCACCATTGGTCTAAACTCTTCCCTCGGCTTACCTTTTAGAGGCCCACAATAGTGATCATTCCATTCCTCATAGCCTTGGAAATCATTAATGCAAGCATCTATATCATCCTCCTCATCAGGAGATTGTGTTCTTGGTCAAAACTCTCTGTACACTCCTTTCTCTGAGATGTTTTCGTGTTCGAGCTCACCGATCATGGTTTTCCAATAGTCTATCACTAGCCTAATGTAGGACTCATAGGATGCATTCTTTCCACTTGCACATTTCTCCCAAAACTTAATGTAATCCTTTATCCCTGAAATTACTTGCAAGTGATCTCTCACAAATGTAGCCATTGGCAGTATATCCGGACAACCTGTTGGCAACAATGATCGACCCTCACTATCTTTCTTCCATAGCTCAATTCCCCCTTCAATGGGCATCCACCAATTCGGTGATTTTGGATGCACCTTGTACTGCATCATTGGTATGTCACCTTGCATGTAAAATCGAAATTGTAATGGCTTTGCATGTCCAACTAGCATTTCTTGCCCATCACATAGGTAGCCATCTACATAATCCTGAAGTTAGGAACCCGTGTAAGAACAAATGGTGCCAGTGAAGATGATGTACATTTTTTGAATGTATCCATCAGATGCGGGAAAGTGAATGTTTGTCCCACCTGCAAGCTCTCAAAAAACCTGCTGAACATTGCATCAATGTCCTCATGTGTGTGCCCTACCATCAAGAAGCCCAATTGAACTGTCTTGAAAATTCCCCTTGCTACAAGAAGAGAAAGGTATGCAAACAAGTATCTATTTTTGTTCTCAGAACCACAATTATCTCGTTGGAGTAGCAAGTTCTCTGGCAACTTTTAGAATGGTGGCTCAATAGCAACACTCCCCTATAAAGAGGGTGGGTTTTCTCATGTATTTGACGGAAAAAAATTCACACATGTGTCTGTAGCCCTTGCAATGGAAGTTGTCATGGCCTCCGTGACAGACTTCGGGTCACTTTCTGATACAGTTTCTAGATTTGCATTTGTGATCGTGACATCTACATTTTCAGACAAGCTAGCTCCACTTGTGGAAACATGTGCACCTTTAGAACTGTAATGGGAGTCCAAAGCGTTTCTTGAACATAGAGCATTCAAAAGGCGAGCATTGCTTCTAGGAATCCCATTGGTAGCAAGGTCTCTAAGGTCATGCATATCCATCCTCTCGAGGTTGCGCAAACAAATTGAGAGCGATCCAATCGTCAGGTTGGGATCAGATGTTGGGATCAGATGGCCACAAACCATTGAGGGTGAAGTGTCCATAATGACCGTTTCCATGCCCATGGGTAATCATTCCAATGAGCTGTAATTGCCATGAAGAATTGGTGTCCTTGGACCTCACCCGAAGTCTTGGAATTGCCGTCTTTTTTTGCTCCATCTTATCATGGATTATGCATACATACTTTTTGGATCCATCTTGGAGTACCTATGCCATGCATAGTATAAGTTCCTACAACTTTGTTGCTGTATCATATGCATCTTTCTCTCTTCCATCAGCGAATTGCGCTCATCTTGACTTTTTGTGGCTGCCAATTGAGCCAGCTGCACAAGCTACATTTAGAGAATTCGATCGTCTTGGCAAGGGCTACGTTTTTTAAGTCTGATTTCCAAATCCTGCCAAATGTGGATGTGGATAGGCTCTGATAACCACGTTGATTAAGTGAAGTGTTGACCTCACGTAGGACATCTATCTTCTTATACACTTCAGGTATCACTTGCTGTGTCTCTCTAGAACCATCCTGCATGGTTCTACTCTTGTGAGGCATATGCTCTATGCTATTATCCACAAAGTGTTGAATGAGAGCCCTTCCCATACCTATGTGCTCCCTGCTCCTCCTCATAACCCCTGAATTGCCATGCACATATCGCTGCACACCACTCTTAAATTGCTCCCTGTATCGATAAAATGATGTCCTTAGAATTCCATGCATCTCATACCATGCTCTACAATAGACATCCCGACCGTTTATCCTGAAGTTGTAGCATATCCTCCCTGTGTAGTCATGATGCCAAGCCGTTGACAACACATCGTATATAAAGTTTGTACGAGACTCCAAGGAGCTGCCCCAAAAGTTCTTCCTTAGATTCATTAAGAGATCTCGCTCTGCATGTTGGCAACACCTACTCCCATAACAATCGATGGAAGAATTCTGCTGCACCGAATCTAGTGACATTTTGTACATTGCTGTTGGAGGCTCTCTTTGTTTAGGCACCTTGTTAATGAAAGTGTACCTTCTTTTCTTTGATGTTGGATCATCCCTTTTCAACATTTGATCATTGACCAACTCATCTATACTAGCAACCTGGTCCATGGGCACATATTGTTGCAATGGGCTTCCTTCAAGTAAGGTAATCTGCTTGATGGGCCACTTTACTAGGCTGAGAGAGCCGACATCTTGCATAGAAGACCCTGAGTCACTTCCTCTAATTTGTTCTTTCTTTTCAATACCCACACCAATGCAATCATTACCCAATAGGTCAAAGTTTATAGACTCTCCCGGGAAAACATATAAGATCACACCTTCCCCCACGGTCTTTGTTTTGCTCTCATCCCATAAGACAACCTTTTTCTCTTTCCAAGATTCACGAATGAAATTGTCAGTTTCTAATGAAGAAACTGGCATTGCCTCAACATAAGGTCGCTCAAGCTCACTTGGTGCAGCTTCTTCAGTTACCACATCATCTAAAGAATCACCAACATGTTTTAGAGAGCCCTTAGGCCACTTGACAATGCTCCAAATTGCCTCACCAACAAGCATTGCATCCATAGTGGGAAATGGCAAGAGCATTTCACTATTGATAGACTTCTCCACTATCACCGATACATTTTTTGTCCCAATCTTCACACCACTACAGTAGGCCTCCGGATCTATTGCACACACTCCACCAATTCCAACCACTTCATTCCCCACCATCATCATGACCTTCTCCCCGCTTCTGATAACCATCCTCTGTCATTACGATTACAGAGAATTAATTATGAACAAATTACAACCAAAGAATTTCATAAGACCATCAAACATGTCCTTCTAGAGGGGAAGAATGGCATTGGTGCAAATCTCTATAAAGCATGAATGAGTCTATACAAAATTTTCATGAAAGCATGAATTATTTCCCTAAAAATTTTAGAAATTTGATAAAACTTTTTCTAAAGCATGAATTATTTTCACCATCTTCATGACCTGATTCATGCATCTGATAGTAGCCATCCCCTCTCATTACGATGACAAGAAATTGATTATGAACAAACTACAACCAAAGAATTTCATAAGACCAACAAAGTTGTCCTTGTAGCGGGGGGAGAATGGCACCAGTGCCATTCTCCATGTGAATTTGGCTAACCTATGGAGAATTGCATATATCCCATCTTTGAAAAGGGGAATGGCACCAGTGCCATTCTCCCCATGCATTGACTTGAGAAAAACATTTGTCTTCATAAGAGGAGAATAGACTAGTGCCATTCTTCCTTTGGAAGACAAAATTTTGACTTGGGACTTTGCCTTGGGAGAATGCCAATGGTGCCATGCTCCCTTTGCAAAGCCAAAATTTTATATTAGGACATTGCAATGGGAGAATGGAACTGGAGAATAGGAAAATGGAGAATGGCACTAGTGCCATTCTCCCAATGGAAAATGGAGAATGGCACTAGTGCCATTCTCCCAATGGAATGTCCTAATTTTTTGGCTTTGTAATAGGAAAATGGAGAATGGCACTAGGAATAGGAAAATGGAGAATGGCACTAGTGCCATTCTCCCAATGGAATGTCCTAATTTTTTGGCTTTGTAATAGGAAAATGGAGAATGGCACTAGTGCCATTCTCCCAATGGAATGTCCTAATTCAAAATTTTAGCTTCACAAAGGTATAAGGGCACCAATGCCATTCTCCCATTGGAATTAGTAGAATGTCAATCTATAGGTTTAGTGCCATTCTCCATTGTAATAGGAAAATGGAGAATGGCACTAGGAATAGGAAAATGGAGAATGGCACTAGTTCCATTCTCCCATTGGAAAATGGAGAATGGCACTAGTGCCATTCTCCCAATGGAATGTCCCAATGGAATGTCATAATTTTTTTAATTTGTAATAGGAAAATGGAGAATAGCACTAGGAATAGGAAAATGGAGAATGGCACTAGTGCCATTCTCCCATTGGAAAATCAAGAATGGCACTAGTGCCATTCTCCCAATGGAATGTCCTAATTCAAAATTTTGGCTTCACAAAGGTAGAAGGGCACCAATGCCATTCTCCCATTGGAATTAGTGGAATGTCAATCTATAGGTTTAGTGGCATTCTCCATTGTAATAGGAAAATGGAGAATGGCACTAGGAATAGGAAAATGGAGAATGGCACTAGTGCCATTCTCCCAATGGAATGTCCTAATTCAAAATGTTGGCTTCACAAAGGTAGAAGGGCACCAATGCCATTCTCCCATTGGAATTAGTGGAATGTCAATCTTTAGGTTTAGTTTGTCTAGATTACCACTAGCGGAGAATGGCAATGATGCCAATAGCATGCTGGCAGCTACATAATGACACTGAGATCATCAAACTCACATGTGGAATGGAATCGGACACCACTCTCCTATGATCACAGTCTCTGCTCTGTAGAGTTCATTTGGATTTGTGTCAATCTCTGTGGAGAATGGCAGTGGTGCCCATCTCATACCATGAACTAAAAACATGCACAAGGAATCCTAAACTCACATGTGCATTTGCACTTTTGCCATTATCCTACTGTAGCCAATAAAATTAGTGGAATGTCAATCTATAGGTTTAGTTTGTCTAGATTACCACTAGGGGAGAATGGCAGTGATGCCAATCTCATGCTGGCACCTACATAATGACACTGAGATCATCAAACTCACATGTTCCATTTTGACTCTGTGAAGCCAAAACTTTGAATTTGGGAGAATGGCACTAGTGCCATTTCCCGTTTGCACAGCCAAGATTTGAATCAGGAAATCACAATGGGAGAATGGCACTGGTGCCATTCCCCCTTTGCAATGGGAGAATGGAAGTGGAGCAAATTAAAAAAAAATTAGCTTTGTAAAATGGGGAGATTGGAGGATGGCTATGTGTGTGTGTGTGTGTGAACGTGGTATTCATTTGAAACCATACACTATTTTACTTCCATTTATTCATATATGTGGTAAAGTTGATCGATATTACTTTATGAAACCTAGCTCGTTATGTGAGTTTATTCACGTTAGTTTGGTTATGCTAGGTTGGTCAAGTTACAAATTTTTATGTTAGAGTATGTTTTTCTTGATCAAGGTCCAAGTAATGTAAAATTTTTCTTTTCGTATATCTCGCCATCCTTGCTGCCTTGACTCAAGAGGTAAACTTACCGCACAATACAATATTCTCCTATACATTTCGTTGTGCTCTCTCTCTCTCTCTCTCTCTCTCTCTCTCTCTCTCTCTCTCTCTCTCTCTCTGTGGCTTTGACCTCAGCTCAAACGTGCCCCTTTGTAGGCTGAAGTGCCCTTAAGTTGGCAGCTTGAATGCTTATGCTGTTTTCACACTAGAGGTGCCTAGGTCCCTCTATGGTGCATTGAATGCATCTGTGCCATGGGTTGGATGGGGCAGGCAATCTTGCCCATCCATGATGTGTGGGTGGTGCCCATGGTGTGCCTGTGAGAGTAACTCCTTTTGAATAAAGGTGCACTTGAATCATGTTCTTAATCTACTTGATCTAGACGCTTAATGTTTTAGAATTATCATCCTTAACCCCTAGCCCATCAATTTCTTAAGAAGCACTCTTTAAGGAAATCATCCTCAAGCCATTGTTGTCTTCCGTGGACGACTTCTATGTTCACCTTCTCAAGCACTTCTCATTCTCTCTCTACTATGCCAAAGTAACTAATGAACTTCACAAGTGGTCATGCTTGCATTTCATTTAGTAGAAATAATTATAAAGTTTTCATAACATGTATCTTTATGGGAGGCCTATTACAAGAGGCTTCTAGAGCCTTGTGTGGTTTATGGAGCCCAAGTGTATACTTGAAGCTCAATGACACATCTCTAACTTCGTATATCTTGCCATCCTTGCTTATTTCTCTAGAAGGATTTTAATGTCCCTCTTGTTCTCTGATCATAAGCCAATTTTAATATCCCTTGAGAAGGGTGTAGTTATTTAACTTATTTCAAGCTAAGTAGTTATTGAACTTATGATCCTAGTTTAATGAAATGCAAAAGGTAGGATATATTAAACGTGTTAAATTTCTTCCAAAACTGCCATTCTGGGAATTGGGTTTTTCCCAAATTATCTAATACGGTCTTGAGTGTGCAATTCCTTTGAAGGCTGTAGCATGGAAGTTCTACAACAAGCTTGATCCTCTTTGTTCACAATCTCCCTTGTTTGCTATTTGACTAGGCCCTAGATTGAACTGACTAAAAAGATCTAGGACAACCTAGATCTTGGGGTGACTCTATTGGATAAGCAACCTAACAAGTTCTCAAGACTAACAATATTTGACCTAATATTCGCTTTAAATGTCTAACCCTTAGGTAACCATATGCAGGCTTGTAAGTCGGTCATACATATGTATATGCTTGCTCCTTATAAACCTCTTGTCCATGCCTTGAGGCCTCTATGGTTGTCAATCCTTTTAGCCATATATGCTACTCCATAGCCAAGCATGTGGGTACCTAGGATGCAAAATGAGATACCAAAGTGTGAAATTATCTCATTGCTCTCCTAGTTTGGAGACTTACAACTATGAATTGATCTTTTCCTTTTGCCATATGTAAGTTAACAAGAGTGCATTTCTTAACACATCGTAGCATGCTAAAAGGCAAAAAATGTAAAGATGATAGTAACCTTAAGAAAGGCACATTACATAAAGAATAATTATAGCTTTACTACATCGTAATCATTTTACTTTGCAAGAGAGTCAATTGATATAATTGGAATCTCCTTGACACACTACATGCATGGCTTGGTTGTGATCGTTGATGATAAGTAGATAGTAACATGTCAATGTTATACTACATCATAATCATTTTACATTTTCAAGAGAGTCGATATAATTTGTTTTTAACGAAATGCAAAAGTTAAACTTATGAAGTAAAAAATTGAAAAACCCTAGAACCTTCTATTCATTACGCTCATTGCCCTAAGTGGATCGCCTCGCATGCCGTGCTATTGTGGTCTCCTCGCCGTAGCTTTTCGTCAATCGTGGACGCCTCGTGTGCATAGCTTTTTCTTGTCATGCGTATCTTTTTTGTCAAGCTTCTCCTTTTCTCGTCATGCGTATCTTTTTCGTCAAGCTTCTCCTCATGCATATCTTTTCGTCAAGCTTCTCCTCATGGTTATAATCGACGCCTTCGTTCCAATCGACACCTCCGTTCAGAACTCGAAGACCAAGATGACGAGATGGTAACGTGCGATCAAAACAGAAGAGAAGTTAAGTCACAGGAATCTGCTTCCTTAGAAAATTTGCTCTCATCCACTTGCCTCCCGAGATAAAGGCTAGGCTCGGGCACCTACAAGGGACTCAATTGAGAGCAAGTCTCTGCGTGGCAATTCGGGGCTACTTGCGAGGAAGTATTTGACCTAGCTAAACGTTTACTCCATCCGTCATCAGCTTGCGCGATTTGTTCTGTAAAAGTAGCGATGGGAGGCTCATTCTCCATAGGTGGTTTGGAAATTCCGTAGTGGCAATTCGGGGTTCCTTGCGAGCAAGTATTTGATCTAATTAATCGAGCAGTCTGAGTTCCAATCATGCGTAAAATAGAGAATTACCTTCGTTCCAATCGACGCCTCCGTTCCAATCGAGCAGTCTAAGTTCGTCACGGGTATATCTCTCCTCTCTTTCTTTCAACCCTCCTGTTATCTTGTTGCGTAGATGGTGGAGGAGCTTTCCTCTCTTTCTTTCAACCCTCCTATTATCTTGTTGCGTCGATGGTGGAGGAGGAAGCCAAATTGCAAGAAAGAAAGCAAAAAATTTGAAAATTAAAGAGAAGCTACCAAACTGATTGAGCTTCAATTGTCAATTGTGTTGTTTCCTTCCAGCTCCATCAACTTCAGGATGTCGAGCCGTTGGTTGCCTTCTTGCCTCAAGACTCTCCATGCGAGCTGTGGTGAGTAAAACTCTGAGACTCTGAGACTCCTCTCCAATTTGTTTGGAATGAATAGAAAGTGAAGGAGGGAAAGGCGTCAATTGAAATGAGAGAAAAGGTCTTGATTTGTCTAAAATGTAGATTTGAAAGTTGAAAGTGATAGTTTGAAACTACTAAATAATTCAAATTTTGAAATATAGGTCTTCCCGCCATTGTGCCCTTTTGAATTTTGGATATATAGAGTGGCACTTATGCCATTCTCTCCAATATTAAATTTAAATTCAAATTCATATTGATAATTTTAATTTCAATTTGTATTTCAAATTGAAATTGTGCTTTTGAAATTGCATTTCAAAACCTAAATTCTAGTTTTCAAATTTTGATTTCAAGTTAAACTTCAATCTCAATTTTGATTTTCATGATTGAATGGCAAATTTAGAGATTGAATTTCTAATTTTAAATGGAGAATGGCACCAATGCCATTCTCCAAGACCTCATAAAAAGTCCGTGAGAGTGGCACCAGTACTCTTCCCGCCATTGTTCCCTTTTGAATTTGGATATATAGAGTGGCACATATGCCATTCTCTCCAATATTAAATTTAAATTCAAATTCAAATTATTCTGTTTGAAATTGTATTTCCAAAACAAAATTTATATTAGGACATTGCAATGGGAGAATGGCACTGGAGAATAGGAAAATGGAGAATGGCACTAGGAATAGGAAAATGGAGAATGGCACTAGTGCCATTCTCCCATTGGAAAATGGAGAATGGCACTAGTGCCATTCTCCCAATGGAATGTCCTAATTTTTTGGCTTTGTAATAGGAAAATGGAGACTGGCACTAGTGCCATTCTCCCATTGGAAAATGGACAATGGCACTAGTGCCATTCTCCCAATGGAATGTCCTAATTCAAAATTTTGGCTTCACAAAGGTAGAAGGGCACCAATGCCATTCTCCCATTGGAATTAGTGGACTGTCAATCTATAGGTTTAGTGCCATTCTCCATTGTAATAGGAAAATGGAGAATGGCACTAGGAATAGGAAAATGGAGAATGGCACTAGTGCCATTCTCCCAATGGAATGTCCTAATTTTTTGGCTTTGTAATAGGAAAATGGAGAATGGCACTAGTGCCATTCTCCCATTGGAAGTGCCATTCTCCCAATGGAATGTCCCAATGGAATGTCCTAATTTTTTGGCTTTGTAATAGGAAAATGGAGAATGGCACTAGTGCCATCTCCCAATGGAATGTCCTAATTCAAAATTTTGGATTCACAAAGGTAGAAGGGAACCAATGCCATTCTCCCATTGGAATTAGTGGAATGTCAATCTATATGTTTAGTTTGTCTAGATTACCACTAGCGGAGAATGGGAGTGATGCCAATCTCATGCTGGCAACTACATAATGACACTGAAATCATCAAACTCACATGTGGAATGCAATCAGACACCACTCTCCTATGATCACAGTCTCTGCTCTGTAGAGTTCATATGGATTTGTGTCAATCTCTATGGAGAATGACAGTGGTGCCAATCTCATACCATGACCTGATAACATGCACAAGGAATCCTAAACTCACATGTGCATTGGCACTTTTGCCATTATCCTACTACAGCCAATAAAATTAGTGGAATGCCAATCTATAGGTTCAGTTTGTCTAGAAAAGCACTAGCGGAGAATGGCAGTGATGCCAATCTCATGCTGGCAACTTCATAATGACACTCAGATCATCAAACTCACATGTGGAATGGAATAGGACACCACTCTCCTATGATCACTAGAATACCCCTCCTAGAATAGCAGGGTGAACATCTATACAAGTGGAGAATAAAAGTGGTACCAATCTCTTATTAGGCCCTAAGAAATGGCATTGAGAAGCCTAAACTCACATGTGCATTCTTCTATGTAGTGATCACTATCTCCGCTATGCAAAGATCATATGGAATTGTGTCAATCTCTGAGATCATCAAACTCACATGTGGAATGGAATAGGACACCACTCTCCTATGATCACTCGAATACCCCTCCTAGAATAGTAGGGTAAACATTTGTACAAGCGGAGAATGGCAGTGGTGCCAATCTCTTATTAGGCCCTAAGAAATGGCATTGAGAAGCCTAAACTCACATGTGCAGAGATCACATGGAATTGTGTCAATCTCTATGGAGAATGCCACCAGTGGAGAATGGCAGTGGTGCCAATCTCACATGTGCATTGGCACTTTTGCCAAACTCATGGTGGCACCTACATAATGACACTAAGATCATCAGACTCACATGTGGATTGGAATTGGACACCAGTCTCCTATGATGATTGGAATACCCCTCCTAGAATAGTAGGGTAAACATTTGTACAAGTGGAGAACAGCAGTGGTGCCAATCTCTTATTAGGGCCTAAGAATTGGCATTGAGAAGCCTAAACTCACATGTGCATCCTTCTATGTAGTCATCACTGTCTCTGCTGTGTAGAGATCATATGGAATTGTGTCAATCTCTGTGGATAATGCCACCAGTGGAGAATGGCAGTGGTGCCAATCTCATACCATGACCTGAAAACATGCACAAGGAATCCTAAACTCACATGTGCATTGGCACTTTTGCCATTATCCTACTGCAGCCAATAAAATTAGTGGAATGTCAATCTATAGGTTCAGTTTGTCTAGACTACTACTAGCAGAGAATGGCAGTGGTGCCAATCTCATGCTTGCAACTACATAATGACACTGAGATCATCAAACTCTCATGTGGAATGGAATAGGACACCACTCTCCTATGATCACTGGAATACCCCTCCTAGAATAGTAGGCTAAACATTTGTACAAGTGGAGAATGGCAGTGGTGCCAATCTCTTATTAGGCCCTAAGAAATGGCATCGACAAGCCTAAACTCACATGTGCAGAGATCATATGGAATTGTGCCAATCTCTATGGAGAATGCCACCAATGGAGAATGGCAGTGGTTCCAATCTCATACCATGACCTGAAAACATGCACAAGGAATCCTAAACTCACATGTGCATTCTTCTATGTAGTGGTGCCAATCTCATACCATGACCTGAAAACATGCACAAGGAATCCTAAACTCACATGTGCATTGGCACTTTTGCCATTATCCTAGTACTATTGTCCGCTAGTGGTAATGTGCATTCTTCTATGTAGTGATCACTGTCTCCGCTGTGTAGAGATCATATGGATGTGTCAATCTCAGTAGAGAATGCCGCCAGTGGAGAATGGTAGTGGTGCCAATCTCATAACATGACCTGCAAACATGCACAAGGAATCCTAAACTCACATGTGCATTCTTCTATGTAGAGATCACTATCTCCGCTGTGTAGAGATCATATGGAATTGTGTCAATCTCTTATAAGGCCTTGGAATGTCAATCTATAGGTTTAGTTTGTCTAGACAACCACTAGTGGAGAATGGCAGTGATGCCAAACTCATGGTGGCACCTACATAATGATACTGAGATCATCAGCTTCACATGTGGATTGGAATCGGACACCACTCTCCTATGATCACTGGAATACCCCTCCTAGAATAGTAGGGTAAACATTTGTACAAGTGAAGAATGGCAGTGGTGCCAATCTCTTATTAGGCCCTAAGAAATGTCATTGAGAAGCCTAAACTCACATGTGCAGAGATCATATGGAATTGTGCCAATCTCTGTGGAGAATGCCACCAGTGGAGAATGGTAGTGGTGCCAATCTCATACCATGACCTAAAAACATGCACAAGGAATCCTAAACTCACATGTGCATTGGCACTTTTGCCATTATCCTACTGCCATTCTTCGCTAGTGGTAATGTGCATTCTTCTATGTAGTGATCACTCTCTCCGCTGTGTAGAGATCATATGGATTTGTGTCAATCTCTATGGAGGATGCCACCAAAGGAGAATGGCAATGGTGCCAATCTCATACCATGACCTGAAAACATGCACAAGGAATCCTAAACTCACATGTGCATTAGCACTTTTGCCATTATCCTACTGCCATTCTCCGCTAGTGGTAATGTGCATTCTTCAATGTAGTGGAATGTCAATCTATAAGTTCAGTTTGTCTAGATTACCACTAGCGGAGAATGGTAGTGATGCCAATCTCATGCTTGCAACTACACTATGACACTGAGATCATCAAACTCACATGTGGAATGGAATAGGACACCACTCTCCTATGATCACTCGAATGTTGAGATATCGAGCTCCACTCGCGATATGCCAGGGTGACCGTTGTGCATTTATGTCACCGACTTGTTAGCTACAGATGCGGTTGGTACACCGCCCATGAATAATAGCTGGATGACAGCTATCCTTATCTACACTAGTTCGTGGTTCAGTTAGTATGCCACCTTAGTTAGTTGAGTTTGGTTTGAGACCCACATATAGGGTTCTTCTATTTCTTTGTACTAGAGTTCTTTTGGCTTTCACAACTAAGAAGAGGAAAACTGTTTTCAGCCTCCACCTTTGTGTGTATTCCCCCATTGTGTATGTGAGAAAGCTGCAAGTGAGACTCCTTCCCTCTCTCCCACTATCTTCACATGGTATCAGAGCCTTGTTCGTGGTAAGGAGCTCAAGAAAGCAAACCAAGTTCGCAGTGTCCTGGTAAGAGGACTAGTGTTGCTCTCCTTTTTCGAGTTTGGGAGCAAATCTCTGCAGGTAGCACAGCCGGAAGTGCAAGAGTGCACTGTCTCAGATTGAGACGCCCTTCGCGGTGTGGCGAGAGGGCATTATATGCTGCCTTTATTTTTTTGATTAGAGGTCATTTCAGGGCCCGTTTTGGAGGCAGAAGTTCTCCACAGGCACTCAGAAAAAGGCCCTGTTTTTGCTATGCGACCACTGTTCTGCAGGTCGGTGAAAAGTTGCCACAGAAATTGCATCGTATGCCTGTGCGCAGAGATATTGGGAGTTGCAGAATCATCCTTATTGCCTGTTGATGCAAAATCGTCACTAGGAAGTGACTGTGGTAAAAAAAAAACCACTTTCGTCAAGTTTGCAGATTTGCCCTTGGGAGGCAAAAGCTGTGTTTTTTGCAGTGACAGAATATTTTGCAGTGTTCTGTAATGGCGTCTGATTCTCTTTCACAGATTGTCACTGAAAAGCTTGACAAGAACAACTTCCAAGCATTGAAGTTTAGAATGACGAATTTCCTTATGGGAAAAGGCTACCGGGAGTTCATTACAGGAAATGAAGAAGAACCAGTTCTTCCTAATGTTCCCAATCAATAGGAAATGCAGGCATTTAAAGGATGGCATGAGAGAGCCAGAAAAGTTATGTACTGGCTGTCTATCAGTATTTCAGATTCAATGATTGTGCATATTCAGGATGCAAGTACGCCAAAGGTGGCATGGGATACTTTGGCTAAAATGTACAGCACAAATACGCAGGCTAGGAAAATGCAGCTCAAGCAGAAGCTGCACAATGTGCAGAGAGAAAATATGAGCATCAATGACTACCACATGAAGGTGAAGAAAATTGCGGATGCACTTGCTTCCATTGGGTCGCCAGTGGATGATGAACGATTTAGTTTCTGTGACCTTGAATGGTCTAGGAAAGGATTATGCAAAGTTCCGGACATCCATTGCCATCCGTGAAAAATTTCCTGATTTTGAGGAGTTGATTGCTCTTCTAATTTCTAAAGAGCAAAGAAATGGTGGTGCATCTTCTTCAGGAGGAACCTCAAAAGAAATTGTCTTCTACTCAAATGCTGGAAGGGGTAGAGGCGGAGGTAGAGGAGGCTGATCTGGAGGCTGTGGTAGAAATCAGAATATGCAACAAACTCAAGAAAACCAGTCCTATGCAGGAGGACGTGGTAACTCTAGAGGCAGGGGGAGCCAAAGAGGTCGTGGTGGATGGCAGAGAGGCCAAAATGCAAACAGCAATGTTGAATGCTACTACTGTGGTAAAATGGGGCATATGGCTAAAGACTGCTACAAAAAGCAGAATGACATTATGAATGGAAAATTGCAGCAAGGCAATTATGCATCCTCTAGTAGACAGGGTGATGACAGAAATGAACATTTGTTTATGGTACAGCATATGACAAATTCTGTGACAAGTGCAGAAGAAAGCAATGATGTGTGGTATGTTGAATCAGGTGCATCAAGCCACATGATAGGTCATGCTGAATGGATGCAGGATGCAAGGAAAATGGAAAAACCAGGATTTGTGGAGACTGGTGATGATACTGCACATCCTATTGTGTAGATTGGCAAAATTCCTTTGTCTATGTAGGATGGGAAAAAGAAATACTTGTCTGATGTATTTCATGTCCCGAACATCACCAAGAACCTGGTTTCTGTTGGTCAAATGGTTGAGCAGGGCTTGTAGGTCAGATTCAATCCTCATGGATGTTTTGTTGAGGATATGAAAAATAATGGTCGCTTGATAGCAAAAGGAAAGAAGAAAGGTAGGATGTTTACGCTGGATGCGGACATGCCTGAATTGAGTGCAACAATGTTTGCACATGGGACCGGTGTAGTTGCAGATATTGATATCTGGCATAAATGCATTGGTCATGTTAATGTACAGCGACTTAAACCAATGCAGGCCCAAAATATTGTTGCAGGATTGCCTAAATTCAAGGTTGCAGAAATGCATAAGGTGTGTGAAGCCTGTCAATTTGGAAAACAGTTAAGGAAACCATTTCCTAAGCATGTTCAAGAGAGTAAAAAGCCACTGGAATTAATCCAATCTGATGTGTGGACTACTAAAGCTGCATCTATTGGAGGCTGTCACTATTTTGTCACATTTATTGATGACTTCAGCAGAAAACTTTGGGTGTATTTTATGAAAAAGAAAAGTGAAGTGTTTGGGCACTTCAAAGCTTTTAAAGCTATGGTTGGAAAAGAAACATGCCTGCAAATAAAATGCCTAAGGTCAGATGGAGGGGGAGAGTACCTCTCAAATGAGTTTGCAAGGTTCCTGCAGGAGCATGGCATAAAGCAGCAATATTCATGCAGTCATACCCCACAGCAAAATGGAATTACAGAAAGGAAAAACAGGCATATTGGAGAGGTATGTTGGGCCATGCTAAATGAAAAAGATCTACCAGATTATTATTGGGCTGAACCAGTTGCTACAGCAGTTTATATAATGAAAAAGACTCCCACTGCAGCAATACATGGCATGACGCCAGAGGAGATGTATACTGGTAGGAAACCAGACATTTCTCATTTGAAAATTTTTGGTTGCATTGCCTATGTTCATGTGCTAGATGAGTTGAGGTCCAAGTTGGATCCAAAGGCTAAGAAGTGCATCTTTATTGGTTATTCTCTGTAGCAGAAAGGGTATAGATGCTATAACCCTTCTACACGTAAGTTCACAGTGAGCAGAGATGTTGTTTTTGAGGAGATGAGTAGCTAGTATAAACCAGTAAATGTGATGATTGATGTAGATGCACAAAATGGTAATGCTACACAAAATTCACAGCAGCAATCCCAAAATATCAGTGGACCTGCAGTGTCCTCTAGCAGTGGTTCACATACTTCACCATGGACAGGTAGATTGAGATCAAGAGAATCTCCTCAAAGCAATGCAGATAGTGGTATGCAGGTACCACCACGAAAAGGAAAAGAGAAGGTAGATCAGCCCATGTTTGATGTGAATGCAGGTCACTCTTATGTGGATGGTGAATCTAGTGGCTCAGAGCAGAGCATTGATGATGAGTTGGGTATTCCTTCTGTTGTTACACCTGGAGTAACTTGGAAGACCAGGGATGTTTTGAGAGCACCTGAAAGTGAGCCTATTTTGCGCAGGTCTACCAGGGTTAGGTATCCTGTGGATAGGCTGAAATATGATGGATTTACAACCATTCACTATGCCTATATGGTCAAAGTGATACAGGAACCAGAACCCACTTTTTTTGAGCAAGCCATGGGAAATGAAAAATGGGAGAAAGCCATGGATGAAGAAATGGATGCCTTGGATGCAAAGGCTACATGGGAATTGGTGCCTTTGCCTAAAGACAAGAATGCAATTGGCTGTAAGTGGGTTTATAAGATCAAGCACAATGCAGATGGTTCTGTGAATAGATACAAGGCAAGATTAGTTGTCAAGGGGTATGCACAGACATATGGCATTGATTATGAAGAAACTTTCAGCCCGGTTGCAAGGATGGCAACTGTAAGAGTAGCCATTGCTATGGCTGCATCAAAGGGATGGTCTTTACATCAGATGGATGTAAAGAATGCCTTCTTGCATGGTGATTTGCAAGAAGAGGTCTTTATGGAGTAGCCAGCAGGTTATGTTCATGCTATTCATCCTGAGTTTGTTTGCAGGTTGAAGAAAGCCTTGTATGGCTTGAAGCAAGCACCTAGAGCATGGTCTGACAAGATAGGATAGTATCTTGTCACTATTGGCTTTCAGATTTCCAAGGCAGATTTCTCACTCTATGTGAGAAAAACAGAGAAAGGGATTATGCTGCTTGTCATTTATGTTGATGATTTGATCATCACAGGTGATAGTGATGAAGATATCCTTCATGTGAAAATGCTATTGAGGCAGAAGTTTGAGATGAAGGATTTGGGAGAGCTGCGTTATTTCTTGGGCATTGAGGTGACTAGATCAACAAGTGGGATACAGCTCTTGCAGAGGCAGTATGGACTGGACATGCTGTCCAAATATGGGATGACAGGCTATAAGCCTATTTCAGTTCCTTTGGAGCAAAATGTGAAGCTGAGCGCAGATGCAGGTGAGCTTCTAGAAGACCCTACTATGTACAGACGCATAGTAGGAAGTTTGATTTACATGACTATTACCAGGCTAGATTTGAGCTATGTTGTTGGGTTGGTAAGTTAGTTTATGCAGGCTCCAAGGAAACCGCATTTGGATGCAGCTAGATGCATACTCAGGTATGTGAAGTCCACATTGCAGTATGGACTATTTTATGAGGCTAGGGTTCAGATACAGTTGCATGGATACACTGATGCTGATTGGGCTGGTAGTATTTTTGATAGATGATCTACCAGTGGATATGTGTTCTCTTTTGGGAGTGCTGCAGTCACTTGGAGCAGCAAGAAACAGCCTATAGTTGCCTTGTCGAGCACAGAGGCTGAGTACAGGGGTGCAGCAATGGCTGCATGTGAGGTAGCTTGGTTGCATAAGCTACTCTATGATATGCATCAGTCTACAGATGGGCCAGTTGTCATTTATTGTGACAACATGAGCACTATACACTTGGCAAATAACCCAGTCTATCATGCTAGAACAAAGCACATTGAGGTGCATTATCACTATGTGCGGGAGAAGGTTTTACTAGGTCTTATTGATCTAGTTTATGTCAGCACAGAGGATCAGGTAGTTGACATATTCATGAAGGCATTGGGCGCAGAGAAGCTGCGCAAGTTCAGAGACCTACTTGGTGTGCAGGAATTGGGATTGAGCTCGAGGGGGAGTGTTGAGATATCGAGCTCCACTCGCGATATGCCAGGGTGACCGTTGTGCATTTATGTCACCGACTTGTTAGCTACAGATGCGGTTGGTACACCGGCCACTAATAATAGCTAGATGACAGCTATCCTTATCTACACTAGTTCATGGCTCAGTTAGTAAGCCACCTTAGCTAGTTGAGTTTGGTTTGAGACCCACATATAGGGTTCTTCTATTTCTTTGTACTAGAGTTCTTTTGGCTTTCACAACTAAGAAGAGGAAAACTGTTTTTAGCCTCCACCTTTGTGTGTATTCCCCCATTGTGTATGTGAGAAAGCTGCAAGTGAGACTGCTTCCCTCTCTCCCACTATCTTCACATGGAATACCCTTCCTAGAATAGTACGGTAAACATTTGTACAAGTGGAGAATGGCAGTGGTGCCAATCTCTTATTAGGCCCTAAGAAACGGCATTGAGAAGCCTAAATTCACATGTGCAGAGATCACATGGAATTGTGTCAATCTCTGTGGAGAATGGCAGTGGTGCCAATCTCACATGTGCATTGTCACTTTTGCCATTATCCTACTACCATTCTCTACTAGTGGTAATGTGCATTCTTCTATGTAGTGGAATGTCAATCTATAGGTTTAGTTTGTCTAGACAACCACTAGTGGAAAATGGCAGTGATGCCAAACTCATGGTGGCACCTACATAATGACACTGAGATCATCAAACTCACATGGGGATTGGAATCGGACACCACTCTCCTATGATGATTGGAATACCCCTTCTAGAATAGTACAGTAAACATTTGTGCAAGTGGATAATGGCAGTGGTGCCAATCTCTTATTAGGGCCTAAGAAATGGCATTGAGAAACCTAAAATCACATGTGCATCCTTCTATGTAGTCATCACTGTCTCCGTTGTGTAGAGATCATATGGAATTGTGTCAATCTCTTTGGAGAATGCCACCAGTTGAGAATGGCAATGGTGCCAATCTCATACCATGACCTGAAAACATGCACAAGGAATCCTAAACTCACATGTGCATTGGAACTTTTGCCATTATCCTACTGCAGCCAATAAAATTAGTGGAATGTCAATCTATAGGTTCAGTTTGTCTAGACTACTACTAGTGGAGAATGGCTGTGGTGCCAATCTCACATGTGCATTGGCACTTTTGCCATTATCCTACTGCCATTCTCCGCTAGTGGTAATGTGCATTCTTCTATGTAGTGGAATGTCAATCTATAGGTTTAGTTTGTCTAGACAACCACTAGTGGAAAATGGCAGTGATGCCAAACTCATTGTGGCACCTACATAATGACACTGAGATCATCAGACTCACATGTGGATTGGAATTGGACACCACTCTCCTATGATGATTGGAATACCCCTCCTAAAATAGTAGGGTAAACATTTGTGCAAGTGGAGAATGGCAGTGGTGCCAATCTCTTATTAGGGCCTAAGAAATGGCTTTGAGAAGCCTAAAATCACATGTGCATCCTTCTATGTAATCACTGTCTCTTCTGTGTAGAGATCATATGGAATTGTGTCAATCTCTTTGGAGAATGCCACCAATTGAGAATGGCAGTGGTGCCAATCTCATACCATGACCTGAAAACATGCACAAGGAATCCTAAACTCACATGTGCATTGGCACTTTTGCCATTATTCTACTGCAGCCAATAAAATTAGTGGAATGTCAATCTATAGGTTCAGTTTGTCTAGACTACTACTAGCGGAGAATGGCAGTGGTGCCAATCTCATGTTTGCAACTACATAATGACATTGAGATGATCAAACTCACATGTGGAATGGAATAGGACACCACTCTCCTATGATCACTGGAATACCCCTCCTAGAATAGTAGGCTAAACATTTGTACAAGTGGAGAATGGCAGTGGTGCCAATCTCTTTTTAGGCCCTAAGAAATGGCATTGAGAAGCCTAAACTCACATGTGCAGAGATCATATGGAATTGTGTCAATCTCTGTGGAGAATGGCAGTGGTGCCAATCTCATACCATGACCTGAAAACATATAAAGGAATCCTAAACTCACATGTGCATTCTTCTATGTAGTGATCATTGTCTCCACTGTGTAGAGATCATATGGAATTGTGTCAATCTCTGAGATCATCAGACTCACATGTGGAATGGAATAGGACACCACTCTCCTATGATCACTGGAATACCCCTCCTAGAATAGTAGGGTAAACATTTGTACAAGTGGAGAATGGCAGTGGTGCCAATCTCTTATTAGGCCCTAAGAAATGGCATTGAGAAGCCTAAACTCAAATGTGCATTCTTCTATGTAGTGATCATTGTCTCCGCTGTGCAGAGATCATATGGAATTGTGTCAATCTCTGTGGAGAATGCCACCAGTGGAGAATGGCAGTGGTACCAATCTCATACCATGACCTGAAAACATGCACAAGGAATCCTAAACTCACATGTGCATTCTTCTATGGAGTGATCACTTTCTCCGCTGTGTAGAGATCATATGGAATTGTGTCAATCTCTGAGATCCTCATCACTCACATGTGGAATGGAATAGGACGCCACTCTCCTATGATCATTGGAATACCCCTCCTAGAATAGTAGGGTAAACATTTGTACAAGTCGAGAATGGCAATGGTGCCAATCTCTTATTAAGCCCTAAGAAATGGCATTGAGAAGCCTAAACTTATATGTGCATTCTTCTATGTAGTGATCACTGTCTCCACTATGTAGAGATCATATGGAATTGTGTCAATATCTGTGGAGAATGCCACCAGTGGAGAATGGCAGTGGTGCTAATCTCATACCATGACCTGTAAACATGCACAAGGAATCCTATACTCACATGTGCATTCTTCTATGGAGTGATCACTGTCTGCACTGTGTAGAGATCATATGGAATTGTGTCAATCTCTGAGATCATCAAACTCACATGTGGATTGGAATCGGACACCACTCTCCTATGATCATTGGAATACCCCTCCTAGAATAGTAGGGTAAACATTTGTACAAGTGGAGAATGGCAGTGGTGCCAATCTCTTATTAGGCCCTAATAAATGGCATTGAGAAGCCTAAACTCACATGCTCATTCTTCTATGTAGTGATCACTGTCTCTGCTGTGTAGAGATCATATGGAATTGTCTCAATCTCTTATTAGGCCTTGGAATGTCAATCTATAGGTTTAGTTTGTCTAGAGAACCACTAGTGGAGAATGGCAATGATGCCAAACTCATGGTGGCACCTACATAATGATACTGAGATCATCAGACTCACATGTGGATTGGAATTGGACACTACTCTCCTATGATCATTGGAATACCCCTCCTAGAATAGTAGGGTAAACATTTGTACAAGAGAATGGTAGTGGTGCCAATCTCTTATTAGGCCCTAAGAAATGGCATTGAGAAGCCTAAACTCACATGTGCATTCTTCTATGTAATGGTCACTATCTCCACTGTGTAGAGATCATATGGAATTGTGTTAATCTCTTTGGAGAATGCCAACAGTGGAGAATGGTAGTGGTGCCAATCTCGTACCATGACCTGAAAACATGCACAAGGAATCATCAACTCACATGTGGATTCTTTTATGTAGTGATCACACTCTCCGCTGTGTAGAGATCATATGGGATTGTGTCAATCTCTGAGATCATCAGACTCACATGTGGATTGGAATCAGACACCACTCTCCTATGATCACTGGAATATGCCTCCTAGAATAGTAGGGTAAACATTTGTACAAGTGAACAATGGTAGTGGTGCGAATCTCTTATTAGGCCCTAAGAAATGTCATTGAGAAGCCTAAACTCACATGTGCAGACATCATATGGAATTGTGCCAATCTCTATGGAGAATGCCACCAGTGGAGAATGGTAGTGGTGCCAATCTCATACCATGACCTGAAAACATGCACAAGGAATCCTAAACTCACATGTGCATTGGCACTTTTGCCATTATCCTACTGCCATTCTCCGCTAGTGGTAATGTGCATTCTTCTATGTATGATCACTCTCTCCACTGTGTAGAGATCATATGGATTTGTGTCAATCTCTGTGGAGAATGCCACCAGTGGAGAACAGTAGTGGTGCCAATCTCATAACATGACCTGCAAACATGCACAAGGAATCCTAAACTCACATGTGCATTCTTCTATGTAGAGATCACTGTCTCCGCTATGTAGAGATCATATGCAATTGTGTCAATCTCTTATTAGGCCTTGGAATGTCAATCTATAGGTTTAGTTTTTCTAGACAACCACTAGTGGAGAATGGCAGTGATGCCAAACTCATGGTGGCACCTACATAATGATACTGAGATCATCAGACTCACATGTGGATTGGAATCGGACACCACTCTCCTATGATCACTGGAATACCCCTCCTAGAATAGTAGGGTAAACATTTGTACAAGTGAAGAATGGCAGTGGTGCCAATCTCTTATTAGGCCCTAAGAAATGTCATTGAGAAGCCTAAACTCACATGTGCAGACATCATATGGAATTGTGCCAATCTCTATGGAGAATGCCACCAGTGGAGAATGGGAGTGGTGCCAATCTCATACCATGACCTGAAAACATACACAAGGAATCCTAAACTCAACTCACATGTGCAGTGGCACTTTTGCCATTATCCTACTGCCATTCTCCCCTAGTGGTAATGTGCATTCTTCTATGTAGTGATCACTCTCTCCACTGTGTAGAGATCATATGGATTTGTGTCAATCTCTGTGGAGGATGCCACCAAAGGAGAATGGCAGTGGTGCCAATCTCATACCATGACCTGAAAACATGCACAAGGAATCCTAAACTCACATGTGCATTGGGACTTTTGCCATTATCCTACTGCCATTGTTCGCTAGTGGTAATGTGCATTCTTCAATGTAGTGGAAGGTCAATCTATAGGTTCAGTTTGTCTAGACTACCACTAGCGGAGAATGGCAGTGATGCCAATCTCATGCTTGCAACTACACTATGACAATGAGATCATCAAACTCACATGTGGAATGGAATAGGATACCACTCTCCTATGATCACTGGAATACCCCTCCTAGAATAGTAGGGTAAACATTTGTACAAGTGGAGAATGCCAGTGGTGCCAATCTCTTATAAGGCCCTAAGAAATGGCATTGAGAAGCCTAAATTCACATGTGCAGAGATCACATGGAATTGTGTCAATCTCTATGGAGAATGCCACCAGTGCAGAATGGCAGTGGTGCCAATCTCACATGTGCATTGGCACTTTTGCCATTATCCTACTGCCATTCACCGCTAGTGGTAATGTGCATTCTTCTATGTAGTGGAATGTCAATCTATAGGTTTAGTTTGTCTAGACAACCACTAGTGGAAAATGGCAGTGATGCCAAACTCATGGTGGCACCTACACAATGACACTGAGATCATTAGACTCACATGTGGATTGGAATCGGACACCACGCCCCTATGATGATTAGAATACCCCTCCTAGAATAGTAGGGTAAACATTTGTGCAAGTGGAGAATGGCAGTGGTGCCAATCTTTTATTAGGGCCTAAGAAATGGCATTGAGAAGCCTAAAATCACATGTGCATCCTTCTATGTAGTCATCACTATCTCTGCTGTGTAGAGATCATATGGAATTGTGTCAATCTCTTTGGAGAATGCCACCAGTTGAGAATGGCAGTGGTGCCAATCTCATACCATGACCTGAAAACATGCACAAGGAATCATCAACTCACATGTGGATTCTTTTATGTAGTGATCACACTCTCCGCTGTGTAGAGATCATATGGGATTGTGTCAATCTCTGAGATCATCAGACTCACATGTGGATTGGAATCAGACACCACTCTCCTATGATCACTGGAATATGCCTCCTAGAATAGTAGGGTAAACATTTGTACAAGTGAACAATGGTAGTGGTGCGAATCTCTTATTAGGCCCTAAGAAATGTCATTGAGAAGCCTAAACTCACATGTGCAGACATCATATGGAATTGTGCCAATCTCTATGGAGAATGCCACCAGTGGAGAATGGTAGTGGTGCCAATCTCATACCATGACCTGAAAACATGCACAAGGAATCCTAAACTCACATGTGCATTGGCACTTTTGCCATTATCCTACTGCCATTCTCCGCTAGTGGTAATGTGCATTCTTCTATGTATGATCACTCTCTCCACTGTGTAGAGATCATATGGATTTGTGTCAATCTCTGTGGAGAATGCCACCAGTGGAGAACAGTAGTGGTGCCAATCTCATAACATGACCTGCAAACATGCACAAGGAATCCTAAACTCACATGTGCATTCTTCTATGTAGAGATCACTGTCTCCGCTGTGTAGAGATCATATGCAATTGTGTCAATCTCTTATTAGGCCTTGGAATGTCAATCTATAGGTTTAGTTTTTCTAGACAACCACTAGTGGAGAATGGCAGTGATGCCAAACTCATGGTGGCACCTACATAATGATACTGAGATCATCAGACTCACATGTGGATTGGAATCGGACACCACTCTCCTATGATCACTGGAATACCCCTCCTAGAATAGTAGGGTAAACATTTGTACAAGTGAAGAATGGCAGTGGTGCCAATCTCTTATTAGGCCCTAAGAAATGTCATTGAGAAGCCTAAACTCACATGTGCAGACATCATATGGAATTGTGCCAATCTCTATGGAGAATGCCACCAGTGGAGAATGGGAGTGGTGCCAATCTCATACCATGACCTGAAAACATACACAAGGAATCCTAAACTCAACTCACATGTGCAGTGGCACTTTTGCCATTATCCTACTGCCATTCTCCCCTAGTGGTAATGTGCATTCTTCTATGTAGTGATCACTCTCTCCACTGTGTAGAGATCATATGGATTTGTGTCAATCTCTGTGGAGGATGCCACCAAAGGAGAATGGCAGTGGTGCCAATCTCATACCATGACCTGAAAACATGCACAAGGAATCCTAAACTCACATGTGCATTGGGACTTTTGCCATTATCCTACTGCCATTGTTCGCTAGTGGTAATGTGCATTCTTCAATGTAGTGGAAGGTCAATCTATAGGTTCAGTTTGTCTAGACTACCACTAGCGGAGAATGGCAGTGATGCCAATCTCATGCTTGTAACTACACTATGACAATGAGATCATCAAACTCACATGTGGAATGGAATAGGATACCACTCTCCTATGATCACTGGAATACCCCTCCTAGAATAGTAGGGTAAACATTTGTACAAGTGGAGAATGCCAGTGGTGCCAATCTCTTATAAGGCCCTAAGAAATGGCATTGAGAAGCCTAAATTCACATGTGCAGAGATCACATGGAATTGTGTCAATCTCTATGGAGAATGCCACCAGTGCAGAATGGCAGTGGTGCCAATCTCACATGTGCATTGGCACTTTTGCCATTATCCTACTGCCATTCACCGCTAGTGGTAATGTGCATTCTTCTATGTAGTGGAATGTCAATCTATAGGTTTAGTTTGTCTAGACAACCACTAGTGGAAAATGGCAGTGATGCCAAACTCATGGTGGCACCTACACAATGACACTGAGATCATTAGACTCACATGTGGATTGGAATCGGACACCACGCCCCTATGATGATTAGAATACCCCTCCTAGAATAGTAGGGTAAACATTTGTGCAAGTGGAGAATGGCAGTGGTGCAAATCTTTTATTAGGGCCTAAGAAATGGCATTGAGAAGCCTAAAATCACATGTGCATCCTTCTATGTAGTCATCACTATCTCTGCTGTGTAGAGATCATATGGAATTGTGTCAATCTCTTTGGAGAATGCCACCAGTTGAGAATGGCAGTGGTGCCAATCTCATACCATGACCTGAAAACATGCACAAGGAATCCTAAACTCACATGTGCATTGGCACTTTTCCCATTATCCTACTGCAGCCAATAAAATTAGTGGAATGTCAATCTATAGGTTCAGATTGTCTAGACTACTACTAGTGGAGAATGGCAGTGGTGCCAATCTCACATGTGCATTGGCACTTTTGCCATTATCCTACTTCCATTCTCCGATAGTGGTAATGTGCATTCTTCTATGTAGTGCAATGTCAATCTATAGGTTTAGTTTGTCTAGACAACCACTAGTGGAAAATGCCAGTGATGCCAAACTCATGGTGGCACCTACATAATGACACTGATATCATCGGACTCACATGTGGATTGGAATCGAACACCACTCTCCTATGATGATTGGAATACCCCTCCTAGAATAGTAGGGTAAACATTTGTGCAAGTGGAGAATGGCAGTGGTGCCAATCTCTTATTAGGGTCTAAGAAATGGCATTGAGAAGCCTAAAATCACATGTGCATCCTTCTATGTAGTCATCACTGTCTCTGCTATGTAGAGATCATATGGAATTGTGTCAATCTCTTTGGAGAATGCCACCAGTTGAGAATGGCAGTGGTGCCAATCTCATACCATGACCTGAAAACATGCACAAGGAATCCTAAACTCACATGTGCATTGGCACTTTTGCCATTATCCTACTGCAGCAAATAAAATTAGTGGAATGTCAATCTATAGGTTCAGTTTATCTAGACTACTACTAGTGGAGAATGGCAGTGGTGCCAATCTCATGCTTGCAACTACATAATGACACTGAGATCATCAAACTCACATGTGGAATGGAATAGGACACCACTCTCCTATGATCACTGGAATACCCCTCCTAGAATAGTAGGCTAAACATTTGTACAAGTGGAGAATGGCAGTGGTGCCAATCTCTTATTAGGCCCTAAGAAATGGCATTGAGAAGCGTAAACTCACATGTATAGAGATCATATGGAATTGTGTCAATCTCTGTGGAGAATGCCACCAGTGGAGAATGGCAGTGGTGCCAATCTCATACCATGACCTGAAAACATATAAAGGAATCCTAAACTCACATGTGCATTCTTCTATGTAGTGATCACTATCTCCACTGTGTAGAGATCATATGGAATTGTGTCAATCTCTGAGATCATCAGACTCACATGTGGAATGGAATAGGACACCACTCTCCTATGATCACTGGAATACCCCTCCTAGAATAGTAGGGTAAACATTTGTACAAGTGGAGAATGGCAGTGGTGCCAATCTCTTATTAGGCCCTAAGAAATGGCATTGAGAAATGGCATTCTTTTATGTAGTGATCACTGTCTCCGCTGTGCAGAGATCATATGGAATTGTGTCAATCTCTGTGGAGAATGCCACCAGTGGAGAATGGCAGTGGTACCAATCTCATACCATGACTTGAAAACATGCACAATGAATCCTAAACTCACATGTGCATTCTTCTATGGAGTGATCACTGTCTCTGCTGTGTAGAGATCATATGGAATTGTGTCAATCTCTGAGATCATCATCACTCACATGTGGAATGGAATAGGACACCACTCTCCTATGATCACTGGAATACCCCTCCTACAATACTAGGGTAAACATTTGTACAAGTGGAGAATGGAAGTGGTGCCAATCTCTTATTAGGCCCTAAGAAATGGCATTGAGAACCCTGAAGGAACATGTGCATTCTTCTATGTAGTGATCACTGTCTCCGCTGTGTAGAGATCATATGGAATTGTGTCAATATTTGTCGAGAATGCCACCAGTGGAGAATGGCAGTGGTGCTAATCTCATACCATGACCTAAAAACATGCACAAGCAATCCTATACTCACATGTGCATTCTTCTATGGAGTGATCATTGTCTCCGCTGTGTAGAGATCATATGGAATTGTGTCAATCTCTAAGATCATCAAACTCACATGTGGATTGGAATCGGACACCACTCTCCTATGATCACTGGAATACCCCTCCTAGAATAGTAGGGTAAACATTTGTACAAGTGGAGAATGGCAGTGGTGCCAATCTCTTATTAGGCCCTAATAAATCGCATTGAGAAGCCTAAACTCACATGCTCATTCTTCTATGTAGTGATCACTGTCTCTGCTGTGTAGAGATCATATGGAATTGTGTCAATCTCTTATTAGGCCTTGGAATGTCAATCTATAGGTTTAGTTTGTCTAGACAACCACTAGTGGAGAATGGCAGTGATGCCAAACTCATGGTGGCACCTACTTAATGATACTGAGATCATCAGACTCACATGTGGATTGGAATTGGACACCACTCTCCTATGATCATTGGAATACCCCTCCTAGAATAGTAGGGTAAACATTTGTACAAGAGAATGGTAGTGGTGCCAATCTCTTATTAGGCCCTAAGAAATGGCATTGAGAAGCCTAAACTCACATGTGCATTCTTCTATGTAGTGGTGACTGTCTCCACTGTGTAGAGATCATATGGAATTGTGTTAATCTCTGTGGAGAATGGTAGTGGTGCCAATCTCATACCATGACGTGAAAACATGCACAAGGAATCATAAACTCACATGTGGATTCTTTTATGTAGTGATCACTGTCTCCGTTGTATAGAGATCATATGGAATTGTGTCAATCTCTGAGATCATCAGACTCACATGTGGATTGGAATCGGACACCACTCTCCTATGATCACTGGAATACCCCTCCTAGAATAGTAGGGTAAACATTTGTACAAGTGAAGAATGGCAGTGGTGCCAATCTCTTATTAGGCCCTAAGAAATGTCATTGAGAAGCCTAAACTCACATGTGCAGAGATCATATGGAATTGTGCCAATCTTTGTGGAGAATGCCACCAGTGGAGAGTGGTAGTGTTGCCAATCTCATACCATGACGTGAAAACATGCACAAGGAATCCTAAACTCACATGTGCATTGGCACTTTTGCCATTATCCTACTACCATTGTCTGCTAGTGGTAATGTGCATTCTTCTATGTAGTGATCACTCTCTCCATTGTGTAGAGATCATATGGATTTGTGTCAATCTCTGTGGAGAATGCCACCAGTGGAGAATGGCAGTGGTGCCAATCTCATACCATGACCTGAAAACATGCACAAGGAATCCTAAACTCACATGTGCATTGGCACTTTTGCCATTATCCTACTGCCATTCTCCGCTAGTGGTAATGTGCATTCTTCAATCTAGTGGAATGTCAATCTATAGGTTCAGTTTGTCTAGATTACCACTAGCGGAGAATGGCAGTGATGCCAATCTCATGCTTGCAACTACACTATGACACTGAGATGATCAAACTCACATGTGGAATGGAATAGGACACCACTCTCCTATGATCACAGGAATACCCCTCCTAGAATAGTAGGGTAAACATTTGTGCAAGTGGATAATGGCAGTGGTGCCAATCTCATATTAGGCCCTAAGAAATGGCATTGAGAAGCCTAAATTCACATGTGTAGAGATCACATGAAATTGTGTCAATCTCTATGGAGAATGCCACTATTGGAGAATGGCAGTGGTGCCAATCTCACATGTGCATTGGCACTTTTGCCATTATCCTACTGCTATTCTCCGCTAGTGGTAATGTGCATTCTTCTATGTAGTGGAATGTCAATCTATAGGTTTAGTTTGTCTAGACAACCACTAGTGGAAAATGGCAGTGATGCCAAACTCATGGTTGCACCTACATAATGACACTGAGATCATCAGACTCACATGTGTATTGGAATCGGACACCACTCTCCTATGATGATTGGAATACCCCTCCTAGAATAGTAGAGTAAACATTTGTGCAAGTGGAGAATGGCAGTGGTGCCAATCTCTTATTAGGGCCTAAGAAATGGCATTGAGAAGCCTAAAATCACATGTGCATCCTTCTATGTAGTCATCACTGTCTCCCTCTGCAGCCAATAAAATCATATGGAATTGTGTCAATCTCTTATTAGGCCTTGGAATGTCAATCTATAGGTTTAGTTTGTCTAGACTACCACTAGTGGACAATGGCAGTGATGCCAAACTCATGGTGGCACCTACATAATGACACTGAGATCATCAGACTCAAATGTGGATTGGAATCGGACACCACTCTCCTATCATCACTGGAATACCCCTCCTAGAATAGTAGGGTAAACATTTGTACAAGTGGAGAATGGCAGTGGTGCCAATCTCTTATTAGGCCCTAAGAAATGGCATTGAGAAGCCTAAACTCACATGTGCATTCTTCTATGTAGTCATCATTGTCTCCGCTGTGTAGAGATCATATGGAATTGTGTCAATCTCTGTGGAGAATGCCACTAGTGGAGAATGGCAGTGGTGCCAATCTCATACCATGACCTGAAAACATGCTTAAGGAATCCTAAACTCACATGTGCATTGGCACTTTTGCCACACTAGCGAAGAATAGCAGTGATGCCAATCTCATGCTGGCAACTACATAATGACACTGAGATCATCAAACTCACATGTGGATTGGAATCGGAGACCACTCTCCTATGATCATTGGAATACCCCTCCTAGAATAGTAGGGTAAACATATGTACAAGTGGAGAATGGCAGTGGTGCCAATCTCTTATTAGGCCCTAAGAAATGGCATTGAGAAGCCTGTGTCAATCTCTATGGAGAATGCCACCACTGGAGAATGGCAGTGGTGCCAATCTCATACCATGACCTGAAAACATGCACAAGGAATGCTAAACTCACATGTGCATTCTTCTATGTAGTGTTCATTGTCTCTGCTGTGTAGAGATCATATGGAATTGTGTCAATCTATGTGGAGAATGCCAACGGTGGAGAATGGCAGTGATGCCAATCTCATACCATGACCTAAAAACATGCATAAGGAATCCTAAACTCAAATGTGCATTCTTCTATGTAGTGATCACTGTCTCCGCTGTGTAGAGATCATATGGAATTGTGTGAATCTCTGTGTAGAATGCCACCGGTGGAGAATGGTAGTGGTGCCATGTGATGAATCGAACTTCTGCCATTCTCCTTAACATCATGGAGGATGGCACCAGTGGCATTATCCTTAAACTCTCACGGAGGATGGCACTTGTGCCATTCTAAACAAACTCACAATCCATGTGTTCAATGGCATTTGTGACACTTTTCTAACATCATATTATGTTGGAGAATGGCACGAATACCATTCTTTATTATAACCATCTTAACTTTGATATTGTGTATATTTGCTTACTGTGTTGGTGTAGTTTTTCATAATGCATATATAAGTTGCTTCGCCTTGGTTATTTTGTTAATAGAAGTTGCATTGTGGTTGTAATATTTCCTAATACAGTTATGATTTTCTATTATACATTTCATTGTGTCCTTGGTTCTTTTGTTAACAGAACATTGCAAGAATGGCTAGCAAGGGAAAGAGAAATGTTCAAGAGGTGTCAATTTATGATGGAGTTAGTTCTGGAAGAGGATGGTTTTTGGATATATACAATAACGAACTCCAAAAACTCCATAAAGTGCATTGTTTTGTGAACATCCAAGGAACAACTTTTGAAGATGTTGGACAAGTTAAAGAGATGGAGGATACCGAGAAAGACAACGTTCCTTGTCTCAAAATTCATATAAAAAGCTTTGATTTGGTAACAAAAGGGATAAAGCAAGATATAAAAAAGAGTAGAAAAGTTTCGAAAAGAACCAAGAAAAGTGATGTTGAGGGATCAAGCTCTCAAGTGTCTCAGAACACATTGAAAGAGAAGGCTAGAGAGACCAGTGAGGAGGAAACAACAGGTGAGAAGGAAATAAGGTCAGATGGAAAAACAAGCATTGGGGATAAACTAGAGGCTAAAGACAAAGAGACAACTTTAGGAGGAAGACAGGGAGGTATGGGAATAGTCACTGATGGAACTGGAAGTGGAGGTGATGCAACGAGGAGTGGTGAGACACATATAACAGGACATGGTGAGAAATCATCTGAAGCAACTATGATCCTGTATAAGAAAATCTAGCCAGATGTTGACTTTAAGGCACTACAAAAGAAATTGGAAAGGAAGGACACAAGTATGACAGGCTTGATGGAGTACGTAGAGTACTTCCCATTTGGTTTGGAGTTTGAGGTGTTGATCCTAGTGATGAATTGCTTTAGAGCACCAAGCCAATATGTGTACAGGACATTGACCCTCAGTTATGTCAGTGACTTGGTCAAGAGTTTTGCAATGAATGGATGACCTCCTGCAACATATGCATATCTTATGCCTTACCACATAGGCACAAATACTCCGATGTGCAAGGAAGAGATAAAGGTGGAAAAGTTAAAGGAGTATAATTATTGGATTCTCGCAGGGCAGCATTCGATTTATGCTGCAAGGATATTTATAACTAAAGCACATGGAGAAGCCTTCAATCAACAAAAAGGTTTCCATACACGGAGGAAGGCGAGAATTGTTGTCAATGCACCAGTTGAAGCAAGTTGTAAGATATAATCAATGGCCAACATGGAGGCACAGACCGTTTTGAAAAATCAACCATATATCGATATCTTACAACACCTAAGGGCACAGTGGATTGCATTCGGACGACCAAAGAAACCAACCCAAGGCCTTGTCAAAGGGCATAAAGATCGACAAAGTTGGGATGTGAGTAATAAACTTTGTTTTGTATGCATTTTTTATTTCAAAATGTTTATGGCTTTGTAAAAGAAATGATAGTAGTGTCAATTCCCTGATGTGAGAATGGCACTAGTGCCATTCTTCTAGTTACCAAGTCATGCTTTTGACATGGTAATGGGAGAATCGCACTAGTGTCATTATTATCTCTATTACATGATTTGGATTAGAAGAATGTCTAAGATGATTTTGATTTTTTTATATAGAATTTTGTAGGATTTGCAAGCGTATCGATGGGCGCAAACTTTGCTACCAAGGACACACACATGGTCACATACGATGATGACATCTACGAACAATGGATTAGGATTTTGACATTGGTGAAGCAGGGTGATCTTGAGGGTCGAAATCCCACAATAACATATATGAGGTGTCTGCTAGGATTGAAAGACGAAGATGTACGTGCACTTCAAGCAAAGATTGAGTATGGGGAATGGTACTAGTGTCATTCTCCCTATGTCAGGTTATACGTAAGAGGTACTATGAACATTTTATGCGACCTCATATGGAGAATGGCACTAGTGCCATTCTCTCTTTGTGGTTATGTAGAAATGGTAATACTGTTATGTTCCTTTCTTGAATCTATGTTAGTTGGAAGCATTACAAAGATTAAAAATTGTATAATATTAACTATGCTACCAAAGTTTTGATTTGGGTGCTTTCTACAAATCTATTGGACCAAAGTAATACAGTATCTATGCTTTCAGATCATGCATTGTACATTTCTTTTGGGACATGGGGGGAGGCACTAGTAGTATTCTCTCCTCCCAATGAGGGTATAGAGAAAGGAACTAGTGGCATTCTCCATAACCTTATATGTAAAATGGCACTAGCACCACCCCAAGAGAAGAATGGCACTATTGCCATTCTCTCTATGAGTTCAGAGAGAAAGGTTGCACTATTTGCATTCTCAATTGACCTTTAGAGAGATTGGCACTTTTGCCATTCCCCAAAAATACAATGGAATTAGTGAACGACGATGGATAATGTTCATACTTTATTGTTATTTATTAGTTTCATATGCTTTTGTGCTTCGACATTGTTGAATACACTCTAAAGAATCAAAATATTTCTATATTCCTCAACTTCCATAGGGACCAATGATGCATGGAAGGATGTGGAGACATCAAATGTAGAGGACAACATACCACCCAAAATGGGTACTATCAATTACGTGATGGATACAGGAGGTATAGAAGAAAACATAACCCCAAAAATGGAGAAAATTGCAAGGAATATCAGGAATCCTATATTTTTAGAAGAGAACATGGATGAATGTACTGTCTCAACATTGGGGACAAAACTAGATAATCTTATTGTTGTTGCAAACATGTATGAAATCATAGCACCTGACAATTTGGATGAGTCAGAAGCCAGCAACTTCAAGGAGAATTTGGATCTATATCCACATACAATTTCTTTGGATATGCCATGATTAACAATCATATTAGACTTGAATGGCCTGTTATTAAGTCGCTGCCTATTCAAGTCTCCAATACATCCGTCTATTATGCATGGCAAAAATAGTTATATGGTTGTTCGTCCTGGGTGCATAGAATTTCTTAAAATCTTGCTACAAAGATTTAATGTAGGTATCTGGTCAACTATGATGGAGCATAACATACTTGATATGGTAGGAAAGCTGCAAAATTATGCAAATGAGAGCCTCCCTTTCTTTGTTATATGGTCTCAGCAAGGATGCTACACTTACAGTAAGACGAGGATAAATAGGCCTGACAAGGTTGGTGTTGAGGCAATGTTCAAACCCTTAGCAAAAATTTCAAAGGCATTTGGATGTGATGCTAGAAGGACAATCCTTGTTGATGACTCCCCATACAAGGCTTGCATTAGCCCTCCATTAAATTGCATATTTCCTTCAACGTTTGATGTACAAGACAAGGATGATAATATTCTACTGAGAGAGTTGATGCTGTACTTACTACAACTCGATGAGACTAAAGATGTGCGCAGCATGATTGAGACAAATCGGTATGGACAATTACCTGTGATGGAGGGGCATAAGGATTTCAACCTTGTCGAGAAAGTAATTGTTGAATGGAGGGAGGAAAATCATGCATGGTCAAGAATGGAATATAAAACATGAAATGTTCCTCTTGCAGATCAACTAAGAGAGAGGGATATAGGTGGTAGGGCAACCCATGGTGGTGATGGCCAGGTGCCTAACCTCAATGCATCCCAAATAAGACTTTTAAGGAATGCTCCGCAACTCTCTAGCATGAATGCTATGCAAGTTTCTCAATTGGCTATAGACCTAGGGTACAAAGGTCGCTATATCAAGAAATACATTGCTAAGGGCTACATAAACTGACTACAAAATGTGTATTTTTCATGAAGGTACATATGTCAAAGTGTTTTTTGATTTTATCTCAATATATATAACTGTTGTTGTAGCTAATTGAATTTGTCTTTTGTGATGTAGATAGATATACGTTCAAATCAAGCTTGAGTAGGTACATACCAGAACGAGATCCATTTGGACCACCAAAGTTACCTGTCCCTATCAACGAAGTGTTCTGGATAAAAAATGTGGCTTTCGAGGTGCATGAGTCAACCATTACAGGTGCTGGCTTGGGCTTGTTTGTGCATGTCTCCATCAAGAGAGGGACTACTATTCTCCATTATGGAGGTGACAAGTACTCCTACAGAGACTGGAAGGAATTATGTAGAGTTCATCCAAGGCTAAAGAAGTACTCGATCCAAGAGGACCCTACTGTCCCTATGAAAGATATGGTGCATATTGTTGGTGATGTTCAATATGGCAATGTGGCAGGATTTATTAACAGCAATAGAAATACCAATGTAAAGCCAAATGTTTGTTATGTATTTTCCCTTGATGTTCCACCTTGGTATGACCCCATGATGAACATAGATATTGCAGAATATGGTCACATTTGTATTGAATCCATAGATGATATACATGCAGGAGAGGAGCTATTTGCAGACTATGAGTTTTGAATAACAACATTGTATTTCTTTATACAATCATTACTTATGGGAATTACTACTTTCTTGCCAACTATGTAAATTGGTGCGTAATTGTTGTGTGTGAATAATATGCAAACATGTTCATAACTACATTCATAATGTATTTAGAAGGAGTGTCTCTCGTGACATTCTTTCCGGTGCCATTCTCTTTGGGGCTAGAAATTGAGAGTCTCTTTGGAATCATGATTTATTTCAAGGATTTCAATGGTGTATCAACAAGTTGTTATGTTTTCATCCTAAAGTGTACTTTTTTACTTTGCAATGAGTAATCAAGATGACATGTAAAGTTATCGTTTTACAATAATGCTAGTCAGTCCAAACATTGAAAGTGCACAATAAATGATTGTTATTGCCACCTAAATTACATCAAATGCTTGTCATTGCCCATTGATTTTCCATCAACTACATATCTTGCATTCATTCTCCTTAACTACATATCTTACTAAGTTAAAGAGCCTGTGCGTTTTCATTGCAATACTCATGGTTATTAATTACACTCTACATTTTTTAAATGGTGTTTTGGAGATTTTCCATCAACTGCATATCTTACTAAGTTAAAGAGCCTGTGCGTTTTCATTGCAATACTCATGGTTATTAATTACACTCTACATTTTTTAAATGGTGTTTTGGAGATTTTCAAATGAGAATGCTCACAACAAAAGCGAGTCTCAATATCAATGGAAATTCCAGAGACTCGCTATTATGAAGGTGTTTTTGAACATCACTATGGCTCACGAGATGAATCTAACTCAAATGGGTTTCAAAGTTTATTATTTTTTTGATGATAATGTAGTTAAGACACTGATATTGTATTTATTATTTGAGAATGTAGTTGATATTTCACACTTCATGAATGGCTATCTAGTCTATTTTCACATATTTCTCCTATTTTTTCATTGAGGGGAGCTACAATTTCTTCCAAAACTGCCATTCTAGGAATTGGGTTTTTCCCGAATTGGGAATTGGAAATGGCATTGAGAAGCCTAAACTCACATGCTCATTCTTCTATGTAGTGATCACTGTCTCCGCTGTGTAGAGATCATATGGAATTGTGTCAATCTCTGTGGAGAATGCCACCAGTGGAGAATGGTAGTGGTGCCAATCTCATAACATGACCTGCAAACATGCACAAGGAATCCTAAACTCACATGTGCATTCTTCTATGTAGAGATCACTGTCTCCGCTATGTAGAGATCATATGGAATTGTGTCAATCTCTGAGTTCATCAAACTCACATGTGGATTGGAATCGGACACCACTCTCCTATGATCATTGGACTACCCCTCCTAGAATAGTAGGGTGAACATTTGTACAAGTGGAAAATGGCAGTGGTTCCAATCTCTTATTAGGCCCTAAGAAATGGCATTGACAAGCCTAAACTCACATGCTCATTCTTCTATGTAGTGATCACTGTCTCCGCTGTGTAGAGATCATATGGAATTGTGTCAATCTCTTATTAGGCCTTGGAATGTCAATCTATAGGTTTAGTTTGTCTAGACAACCACTAGCGGAGAATGGCAGTGATGCCAAACTCATGGTGGCACCTACATAATGATACTGAGATCATCAGACTCACATGTGAATTGGAATCGGACACCACTCTCCTATGATCATTGGAATACCCCTCCTAGAATAGTAGGGTAAACATTTGTACAAGAGAATGGTAGTGGTGCCAATCTCTTATTAGGCCCTAAGAAATGGCATTGAGAAGCCTAAACTCACATGTACATTCTTCTATGTAGTGGTCACTATCTCCGCTGTGTAGAGATCATATGGAATTGTGTTAATCTCTGTGGAGAATGCCAAAAATGGAGAATGGTAGTGGTGCCAATCTCATACCATGACCTGAAAACAAGCACAAGGAATCATAAACTCATGTGGATTGGCAGTTTTGCCATTATACAATGCCACCAGTGGAGAATGGCAGTGGTGCATAAGGAATCCTAAACTCACATGTGCATTCTTTTATGTAGTGATCACTGTCTCCGTTGTTTAGAGATTATATGGAATTGTGTCAATCTCTGAGATCGTCAAACTCACATGTGGATTGGAATCGGACACCACTCTCCTATGGTCACTAGAATACCCCTCCTAGAATAGTAGGGTAAACATTTGTACAAGTGCAGAATGGCAGTGGTGCCAATCTCTTATTAGGCCCTAAGAAATGTCATTGAGAAGCCTAAACTCCCATGTGCAGAGATCATATGGAATTGTGCCAATCTCTATGGAGAATGCCACCAGTGGAGAATGGTAGTGGTGCCAATCTCATACCATGACCTGAAAACATGCACAAGGAATCCTAAACTCACATGTGCATTGGCACTTTTGCCATTATCCTACTACCATTCTCCGCTAGTGGTTGAGAGTTTCTTTGGAATCATGATTTATTTCAGGGATTTCAATGGTGTGTCAACAAGTTGTTATGTTTCCATCCTAAAGTGTACTTTTTTACTTTGCAATGAGTAATCAACATGACATGTAAAGTTATCGTTTTACAATAATGCTAGTCAGTCCAAACATTGAAAGTGCACAATAAATGATTGTCATTGCCACCTAAATTACATCAAATGCTTGTCATTGCCCATTGATTTTCCATCAACTACATATCTTGCATTCATTCTCCTCAACTACATATCTTGATTTTCCATCAACTACATATCTTACTAAGTTAAAGAGCCTGTGCGTTTTCATTGCAATACTCATGGTTATTAATTACACTCTACATTTTTTAAACGGTGTTTTGGAGATTTTCAAATGAGAATGCTCACAACAAAAGTGAGTCTCAATATCAATGGAAATTCCAGAATTATGAAGGTGTTTTTGAACATGACTATGGCTCACGAGATGAATCTAACTCAAATGGTTTTCAAAGTTTATTATTTTTTTGATGATAACGTAGTTTAGACACTGATATTCTATTTATTATTTGAGAATGTAGTTGATATTTCACACTTCATGAATGGCTATCTAGTCTATTTTCACATATTTCTCCTGTTTTTTCATTGAGGGGAGCTACAATTTCTTCCAAAACTGCCATCTTGGGAATTGGGTTTTTCCCGAATTATCTAATACGGTCTTTATTGCAAATACTTTTTCCATTTATAAGAGGCCTTATCTGCTGTCCTGAACTTCGCCTTCTCTTATCATTTACAAGAAAGAAAGACAATCTCGTGAGTAGGTATTCATTTCTTCTGCTTCCTTTCCTTTGCCAGACATGTTCTCTACAACCCTTGATGTCATGTAAGTTAATGGATCGCATACATGTACGCTTACAACATGTAGATCGCATTGCTTTTAGCATAACATCTTCATTTATTACTCTTATTCTCTTTGGTTGCTTTTCTGGATCTGCCTAGACTCGTTGTCTTTTCATGCATCTGTATGTCCGTTTTGGGACCTTCTGTACATTCTTATTTGGATTTGTGTAGTTCTCCTTGTAAGATTTATTTGTCACGTTGTTTTCATGAGATGTTGCATCCTTGATCTTATCACTCGAACAGTTAAATACTAAATATTCCTTTGTTGATGTCATCCTTACTTTTGATACATTCGCCAAACCATTTGTAACATTAACTATTTCACAATCAAAGTCAAATACCGAATAGTCCTTTGTTGATCTCATCCCTACTTTTGATACAATCGTAGAACCACTTGTCACAATGGCATTAGAGTGTCCCAAATGATCTTCAAACTCATCTATTCCTGAGAGAACATCACTCATTGATGCACTTTCTATGGATTTCATAACTCCATAGTCAGTGGTGAAAGAGTGTTTAGAATGATCTTCAAACTCATCTATTCCTGAGAGAACATCACTCATTGATGCACTTTCTATGGATTTCATAACTCCATAGTCTTGAAACTCCTCTACTCTAGAGAGAACATCACTCATTATACTATTGTGCATGACTTCCATAATTCCATAGTTACTTGGTTTGACTCTAAGAACTTTATCAGTATCCATGAAGCCATCCATGCTTGAAAATATATCACTTTTGACATCTTTTCCCAAGTTCTCAATGTGCATGAACTCATCCACCCCGGATAAGGCAGCACTTGTGAAATATTTTTCTTTCTCAGTACCAATGAACTCATCAACTTCTGATAAGACGTCGGTGCTATAGTTGAGTGCATTGGAATCATCCATCTCTGAAGGAATAGAGCTTGGTACATTGGCATATTCTTTCAATTCTTTCATATTGTAGTATACATTATGTTTATCATTAAAAACCACATGCCGAGTCTTTCCAATCTTTAAAATTTGCATGCGCCATCTCAAATCCTTATCTACCTCATAGTAGGGACCATCCAATGACATTGAGTTATCATCTATACCATCATCAGTAACTTTTTGAATTCTCATCTGTGCAAATGTCCAGTGTTCCACTTGTTCAAATCCCAAGACTTGACCTTCTGCTACATTCTTATTTGAAAATGATAACATTTATAAAATATCTCCCACTCTAAAATTTAAAGATATGCACTTTGTATTCTTGATGACATGTGTTGGATAAGTCTCATCTCTATCCCATGCAATAAATGCTTTGTTGGAAGTATTATAGGGCATAACATCTCCAAGGATTTCCATATCCCCACACTTATGCTTTAGCTCAACATGTGCACTAACAATCCTTGATACGATAACTGCCACCTTATCTTCGCCAAGTCTTCTAAAGTGACAAATACAATTTGGATCACTTTCATGGATTGTAGTAAATGCAACTACTTCTCTTTTGCAACATAGAATCACCTCCATCCCCGGAATAAATTTTGTAGCCATCTCCTTTGTGAGTTTCCTTTGCAAACAAGCTGTAACAACCATTATAAAGAACATAAGTCTCTTCTCAATAATCTACTTTATTAATGATTTAAAAATCTAGATCTTGTTTAAAAATTTAATCAAACCCTAAACCCTAAACCCTAAATCCTAACCCCCAAACCCTAAACCCTAATTCGACCCTTGAAACCATAAACCCTAATTCTTGAGCCCTAAACTCTAACCCCTAATTTCTAAACCCTAAAGTCTATACCCTAATCCCTAATTCCTAAACCCTTAAACCCTAAGCCCTAGATCCTAAACCCTAATTCCTAAACCTAAATCTTAAACCCTTAAATCCTAATCCGTATCCCTAATCCCAAAATCCTAATCCCAAAACTCTAATTCCTAAACCCTAACCCTTAAATCCTCAACCCTAAACCCTAAACCTAAACTCATAAACCCTAATCCCTAAACCCTAACTCATAATCCCTAATCCCTAAATATTAAATGTTAATCTTGACTCTCTAAACCCTCAACCCTAACCAATAAAAACCCTAAACCCTAACTCTTAAACCCTAAATCCTAAACCCTAAACCCTAACCCCTAAACCCTAAACCCTAAACCCTAAACCCTAACTCCCAAACCCTAAACCCTAAACCCTAACCCCCAAACCCTAAACCCTAAACCTTAACCCCCAAACCCTAAACCTTAAACCCTAAATCCTAAAACCTAACCCCCAAACCCTAAACCCGAAACCCTACCCCCTAAACCCTAAACGCAAACCACCAAAACCTAAACCCTAACCCCCAAACCCTGAACCCTAAACCCTAACCCTCAAACCTTGAACCCTAAATCCTAACTCCCAAACCTTAAACCCTAAACCCTAAACCCTACCCCCCAAACCCTATATCCAAACCACCAAACCCTAAACCCTAAACCCTAACCCTAACTCACAAACCCTAAACCCTAAACCCTAAGTCACCAAACCCCAAACCCTTAACCCAAACCACCAAATCCTAAACCTTAAATCCTATGAGTGTTTTCAGTAATATCATTTATTTAAGTAATAGTTTTAATTAGAATTCATAAGTAGTAGTGGAATTGATCATAGGAATGTGGGAATGGGAGTGGGAGTTGGGAGGGTGGTAGTGGGAGAAAGGGAGAGTGGGAGTGTGGAGAAAGGGAGTGTGGGAGGGTGGTAGTGGGAGAAAGGGAGAGTGGGAGAGGGAGTGGGAATGGGGGCAGTGGGGGTGGGGGTGGGAGGATGCGAGTGGGAGTGGGAGAGGGAGTTGGAATGGGGGAGGTGGGGGTGGGGGTGGGAGAATGGGAGTGGGAGTGGGAGAGGGAGTGGGAATGGGGGAGGTGGGGGTGGGGTGAGGGTGGGAGGATGGGAGTGGGAGTGGGAGGGGTGGGGAGTGGGAGTGGCAGGATGGGAGAGTGGGAATGGGGGAGTTGGGGGTGGGAGTGGGAGGGGTGGGGTGGGAGGATGGGAGTGGGAGAGGGAGTGGGAATGGGGGTGGAAGTGGGAGGGGTGGGGTGGGAAGATGGGAGAGGGAGTGGGAATGGGGGAGGTGGGGGTGGGAAAATGGGCATGGGAGTGGGAGAGGGAGTGGGAGGATGGGAGTGGGAGGGGTGGGGTGGGGGGATAGGGGTGGGAGAATGGGAATGGGAGTGGGAATGGGGGGGGAGGGGTGGGGGTGGGAGGATGGGAGTGGGAGTGAGAGGTGGAGGTGGGAGGATGGGAGTGGGTGGGAGAATGGGAGTGGGAGTGGCAGAGGGAGTGGGAATGGGGGAGGTGGGGGTGGGGTGAGGGTGGGAGGATGGGAGTGGGAGTGGGAGGGGTGGGGTGGGAGGATGGGAGTGGGAGAGGGAGTGGGAATGTGGAAGGTGGAAGAATGGCATGGGCGTGGGAGTGGGAATGGGGGAGGTGGGGTGGGAGGATGGGGGTGGGAGTGGGAATGGGGTGGGAGGATAGGAGTGGGTGGGAGAGGGAGAGAAGATAATCTAATGGAGAGGCCAATGGGAGAGGAGATAATGATATAGAAGGACCAATGAGAGAGAAGCACTTAAAACCCTAGTTTTTCTTATATATACTCTCCTTCTCTCATTGTTTCTCTCATTTCAACAAGGAAGAGCAAGAGGAGAAGCAAAAAGAGGAGGAAGAGCAAAAGCAAGCACAAGCATAGATCTCAACTTTTTTCCAGGTACTTTTTTTTAAATTTGTATTCTTTGAAATTTTATTATATAGAGAGAGAAAAGTGAAGGAAAGACTTTTAGAGAGAGATTATAAGAGAGAGAGTCTTGCTGCCTCGGCAGCAAAAGAGAGAGAGAGGGAGAGAGAGGAGAAACTTTTAGAGAGAGAGAGAAAGAGAGAGGAGAGACTTTTAGAGAGAGAGGGTGAGAGGTAAAAGAGAGAGAGAGAGGGGAGGGCCGCGTGAGAGGAGAGAGAGAGAGAGGGGGCCGCGAGAGGAGAGAGAGAGAGAGAGGGAGGGAGAGATTCGCGAGACAGAGAGAGAAAGAGACCGTGCGAGAGGAGAGAGATAGAGGGAGAGAGAGTGATAGAGGGCTGCGGAGATGGGAGAGATGAGAGGGAGAGAGAGGCGAGAGAGAGAAAGGGAGAGAGGGAAAGGAGAGAGAGCACGCGAGAGGGAGGGGGAGAGAGAGAGAAAGGAGTGCCGAGAGAGAGAGAGAAAAGAGAGAGAGAGAAAGGAGTGCCGAGAGGGAGAGAGAGACCGCGAGAGAGAGGGGGGGAGAGAGAGAGAGGGGGGGAAGCGCAACAGGAAGGAGTGAGAGAGAGAGCGGGAGGGAGAGAGAGGGAGGGAGAGAGTGGGGGCGCTACCGTGGCAACACGCGAGAGAGAGAGTGGGGAGAGAGAGAGAGAGTGGGGAGAGAGAGAGAGAGGGGGGGAGGCACAGCGCGAGGGGGGGAGAGAGAGAGTGGGGAGGGAGAGAGGGGGGAGAGAGAGAGTGGGGAGAGAGAGAGAGAGGGGGGAGGCACAGCGCGAGGGGGGGGAGGGAGAGGGAGGGAGAGAGGGGGGAGAGAGAGAGTGGGGAGAGAGAGAGTGGGGGGAGAGAGGGGGGGGAGGCACAACTCGAGGGGGGGAGAGAGAGAGTGGGGAGGGAGAGAGGGGCGCGCTACCACGGCAGCACGCGAAAGAGAGAGGGGGGAGAGAGAGAGTGGGGAGAGAGAGAGGTGGCGAGGTGCAGCATGAGGGGGGGAGGGGAGGGATAGAGGGGTGCGCTGCCGCAGCAGCACGCGAGAGAGAGGGGGGAGGTGCAGCACGAGGGGGGGAGGGAGAGAGAGGGAGGGAGGGAGGGGCGCGCTGCCGCGGCAGCGCATGAGAGAGAGAGGGGGGGAGAGAGAGTGGGGAGAGATAGAGAGGGGGGGAGGCGTAGCGAGAGGGGGGGGAGAGACAGTGTGGGGAGGGAGAGAGAGGGAGGGAGAGGGGTGTGCTGCCGCGGCAGCGCGTGAGAGAGATAGGAGGGGGAGAGAGAGAGTGGGGAGAGAGTGAGAGGGGGGAGGCACAGCGCAAGGGGGGGAGAGAGAGGGGGGAGGAGAGAGGGGCGCGCTGCCACGGTAGCACACGAGAGAGAGAGGGGGGAGAGAGAGAGTGGGGAGAGAGAGAGGGGGGAGGCACAGCACGAGGGAGAGAGTGGGGAGGGAGAGGGGCACGTTGCCGTAGCAACACGCGAGAGAGAGAAGGGGGGAGAGAGAGGGGGGGAGGCACAATGAGAGGGGGGGGAGAGAGAGGGGCGCGCTGCCATGGCAGCGCACGAGAGAGAGAGGGGGGAGAGAGAAAGAGAGGGGGGAGGCATAGCACGAGGGGGAGAGAGAAAGAGGGAGAGAGAGAGAGGGGGGAGAGAGAGAGAGTGGGGAGAGAGAGAGAGGGGGGGAGGCCGCTGCCGTGAGAGAGAGGGGGGGGAGGCCGCTACTGTGAGAGAGAGGGGGAGAGAGAGAGAGTGAGGGGTGCATTGCCGCGGTAGCACGGAGAGAGAGAGGGGGGAGAGAGAGAGTGGGGAGAGAGAGAGAGGGGGGGAGGCCACTGCCGTGAGAGAGAGGGGGGAGAGAGAGAGTGACGGGCGCACTGCCGCAACAGCACGTGAGAGAGAGAGGGGGGAGAGAGAGAGTGGGGAGAGAGAGAGGGGGGAGGCCACTGCCACGAGAGAGAGGGGGGGAGAGAGAGAGTGAGGGGCGCGCTTTCGCGGCAGCGCACGAGAGAGAGAGAGGGGGGGAGAGAGAGAGAGAGAGTCATCTCTTTCTTGTAAGGGTCTCCTTCCTTTAATGCTTAGGGTGTCTTACAAGAGTCACAAACGAGGCTCTGATACCATGTCAGAGATCAAGTGCTTGCTATAGCATTTCTATGTAGTGGAAAACAAACACAAACTCATTCCAAAACACACCCAATGGTACAAAATGAACTCATAGTAACATAGATATGCAAAAAATACTCAATCTATTCATCACTACTATGGAATAAAAGGAGCTCAAGGGTGAGCATAAAACACAACCAGTTATGGGGTAGGATTCAAGATTCCTCATATGGCGTTCTAGCCAAGGGAGCATCTTTTTTAAGGGAATAGGACCATGTTTTGTTTTGCACATACATTATCATGTGACCTTCATGGCATTTTTACTCTTTGAATTCATTGCGACAATCTCATTTCTTTTCTACCTGATTTTGTATGAGGTTCTCACATCAATTTATCGTGGCACATACCAAATCAATTGGAAACCAAATCTTGCATGGATGTAGGTCTAGGGTAGTCTAAGAGCCGTGCAAAGTTTCATCCCCAACAAATTGTGGGGGTTAAAGGTCACTGTGCCTTTACCCCAGTTATGTACAATACTCAAACACACATATAAATGAATGAAAAAGAAGATTCGGGTGTTCTACACCCACCAAAAACTTGTGTGGCTCTCTGTTTCTCTCTCTCCCTCTTCCGTTCCGCTTCCATTGAGAGCATTCTCAAATGGTATTAGAGCCTGGGTGATCTAGCTAAGCATGCGTGAATGCCTCAAAGCTCAACAGCTCTGTGGGAGGAAGGAGAAGCTCTGTGGGAAGCTTTATGGGTGATTTTACTTGCATCTGAGTGTGCAAAGATCTTGAAGGAACCTTTGGAAAAGTTACTTTGGTTTTACGAAGTGGTTTTGAGAGCTTGTTAAGTGTTTTCAAAGAAAAAGTCGTTTTTAAAGCTTTTCCCTGTTCCATTCGACGACAGAGACTCCGTATTGACTTGTAGAGGCAACTATTGCTTGCTTTTGGTGTCCAATTCACTTCAAGAGCTTGGAAACACCTTCATTCTTGAATCTAGGATCATTTCATTGGATTTCTGACTCACTGTGTCAGTTCTTATGTTTTTTTGCTCGAGTGTTGGAACTCAAGTTTGGAGCAACCATTTGCAGATCTGTCAATTCCGGTGGACTCAGGAGGTTCTAAAACTTCTATGTTGCTCATCATTTGCACTCCAGTGGAGTTTACAAATAGTTATGTTTCCAAAAACGTTTTTCAATCCGTGTGTTGGACCCAGTGATTGAGACCACGGTCTGTCCCATTGCATTCCGGAAACCCAAAAACCCCTACCTATTAGTTCTTGCATGTTTCGGTAGAGTATTTTCAGAGTTATAGATCTCTGTGTATTGGATTTCATCTCTCTGTTATGCATTTTTCATTCTAAGGTTTTGAAACCTTAAATTTATGCCACATGGCAGTGGATAAGTGTTGACTCCCATTTCTCACTCATCAGTTGGGATTTTGGAGTTCCAGCAGAAGAGAGATATTTGCAAATTTTTTTGCTGAGTTTGATTATGCAATGGTATCCATGTTTTGAGGCATCTCAGGTTCTATTTTTAGTAGCAGTCATTGTCGTGGGACCATGATTTCTTGAGCATACCTTATGTAGATCACTCTAGTTGTAGTTTGAGCCGTGTGCACTCATTCGTGGTGTGCATTGGGTTGCAGTGGATGATTTATAGGCCATTTGGATGCATTTCAATCCTTATTGGATGTGTTGATAGGCCCAGATTACCTTATGGGATGCTATTTTTATGGATGCTTTGCACATGGATGCTATTTTATGCTGAGGGATAGCTTTGACACATTGCAGGTGATACACTGATAGTGTTATGCTTCTTGGATGAGATATTGGTAATGCATATGCCTATGGATGGTGTTTATGCTTGAGCCATTTGGCACTTATTGGCATTTTGGATTGCCATTGCAATTGGCATTTTCTTTTGGGCCAGATTTGCTCATATGGATGCATAGTATATGCAAGAGTCAGATGCATTTTTTGATGCTTTGAGCTTTGAGTTTTGGTGATATTTCATAGTATTGTGGCATACACATCTGGGTGCCCCTGATATTTGGTGTGATTCTCTCTTGCAGGCACTAGCATTTGGGATTTTGCTTCATTTGCATCATGGCATCCTCTTCCATGTCTCAAAAGGAGTTTTTCAGCATTAAAAAGTTTGATGGGACAAACTTTTCTTTGTGGAAAGAATAGATAAGGGATGTGCTTATTCAAAAGAAGCACATTAAACCCTTGGCAGGTATTGAAGTTAAGCCTGCAAATATGTATGAGGATGATTGGAATGATTTGGATGCATTAGCAAAGTCTACTATTAGACTTCATCTTGTGGAGTCAGTTTATTTCACAGTAGTAAATGTGCAGACTACGGAAGATTTGTGGAAGAAACTGTGTGCCACTTATGAGAAGGAAACTGCCTCTGATAAAGTTTACCTCATGAAGAGGTTGTTTGAGCTGCAGATGAAGGAACGGGTCTCCATTGCTTCTCACTTGAATGAATTCAATATTATTTTTAGCCAGCTTCAGGCTCAGAAGATGAATTTTGATGCAGAGACTAAGGCAATATTTCTCTTATGTTCATTGCCATCCTCATGGGATACCTTCCGTACTACTGTCAGTAACTCTGGACCTGGTGGAGTAGTGAAATTTGATGATGTTGTGGGTAGCTTGTTGGCCAAGGAGATTAGACGAAAGTCTATGGATGGCAACAAGCAGGATGCAGCCTTAAATGTGCAAAGGGGCAGATCACAGTTCAGGGGGAAGTCCCAAGAAAGAGGGAAGTCTCGTAGTAAATCCAGGGCACGGAACATTAAGTGTTACCATTGTGGCAAGAAGGGCCATATGAAAAAGGATTGCTACAAGCTAAAAAGAGAGCAAAAGGCTAAGAAAGAGAATGCAAATTGGGGTGCAAATAAGAAGGAAGAGAGTCCAAGGGAGGACAAAGGAAAAGTGAAGATCGAGGAGATCAATGCAGTCACACATGATAGTGACAATGACATTCTCTCCATGTCTAGTTTATTTGCAGAGTTGCTTACCACTTCAAATGATGCATATTCCAAGGATTGGATTTTGGATTCTGGTGCTTCATTCCATGTTACTCCCCATAGGGAATGGTTCTCCACTTATGACAGTGGAAAGACAGGTTGTGTGCATCTTGGAAATGACTATGCATGTGACATAAAGTTTTCTTTTGCGAATGGGTCTGCATTTATTTTGAAAAATGTGAAAGATGTGCCTAAGCTGACCAAGAGTCTCATTTCAATGGGTCAGCTAAATGATGCCGGCTTTGGTTTTGGAAGTTGGAAAATTCAGAAGGGCTCTATGCTTTTGGCCAGGTGTGCCAAGTGTGGGACTTTGTATCCCTTACATGTATCAGGGGTGTTTGATCATGTTGTTGCAATATCTGAGCAGCCACGTACTTCTTTGTGGCATTGCAGGTTGGGGCACATGAGCCAAAATGGGATGAAACTCTTATGCCGTTTGGGTTATGTACCGCATTTGAGTTTCTCTGATTTTGAATTCTGTGAGCACTGTCTCTATGGGAAGCAGACTAAATGAAGGGGAAAGAAAGAGTTTGAAAATCTTTATTTGGTGCATTCAGATGTATGTTGTCCCATGCCTACACGGTCATTAGGCGGGGCTGAATACTATGTGACATTCAATGATGATGCAACTAGGGAAATGTGGGCATATGCCATAGCTCGAAAGAGTGATGTGTTCCAAGTATTTCAGAAATGGCTGGCCTTGGTTGAGAATCAGTCAGGTAGAATGCTTAAATGCCTACGGACTGACAATGGTGGAGAGTATCTCTCTCATGACTTTCAGCATTTCTGTGATACACGTGGGATTAAGAGAGAGCTCACATCCCCTCCTACTCCAGAGAAAAATCCAATTGCAGAAAAGATGAACCCTACCATTCAAGAAAGTTTGCAATGCATGCTTTCCAATGCAAGTCTTTCTGGTGGTTTTTGGGATGAGGCAATGAAGACTGCAGTGCATGTGATCAATAGATCACCTATTAAGAGTTTGGATGGTGGTATTCCTGAAGAGGCATGGAGTGACAAGAAGCCCTCTTACTCTCATTTGTGTATATTTGGGTGTGAGGCATATGCGCATGTGTCAAAAGAGCTTCGAAAGAAGCTAGATCCTAAGTCTAGGAAATGCATCTTTCTGGGTTATGGTGAAAGTGGAGAGATGGGCTATCATCTCTGGGATCCAAAAGCAAAGAAGATCATATGCAGCCATGATGTAGTATTCAATGAGAAGAAGATGCATAAGGCACCCATGAGGGATGTGGAAATGAGGAGAATCACTTTCCAGGATGTGAATCCACCTGCATATATTGATAGACAACAAGCTGTCCATGCACCAAATGTGCAAGAAATGGTACCACCAAGTACTTCCACACGTATACAATCAAGGGTAGATGATGGATCATTTATTGGTGGAAATGATGAGCCAAATGTGGCTAATATGCAGGTGGGATAGCAAGCTGAAATGCCCTTGAGAAGATCATCTAGAGTGTCTAGACTGCCTGATAGGTTTGTTCCAAGGGTAGACTATGTGATGCTTACTGATTGTGGGGAGCCTTTTTGCTACAGAGAGCCTATGATGCGCGAGGATCCATGCAAGTGGGAGTATGCTATGCAATCAGAGATGAGTTCACTTATGAAAAATAAGACTTGGGACTTGGTTTCTTTGCCACATGGACAGAAAGCATTACCATGTAAATGGGTCTACAAGATGAAGGTCATAGGTGATGATGTGCCTAGGTACAAGGCCCGTTTGGTCGCTAAAAGGTTCAAGCAAGAGAAGGGTGTGGACTTTGATGAGATATTATCTCTAGTTGTGAAGATGACCACACTTAGATGCATGCTTGGACTAGTGGCAGCAGAGGATATGGAGCTTATGCAGATGGATGTCAAGACAGCTTTCTTGCAAGGGGATCTGCATGAGGAAATTTACATGGTGCAGCCGGAAGGCTTTGAAGAAAAGGGCAAAGAGCATTTAGTTTGCAAGCTGAAGAAGAGTCTCTATGGTCTTAAGCAAGCACCTAGAGAATGGTATCAGAAGTTTGATGCTTTCATTCGGTCCCAGGGTTTTAGAAGGAGTGAAATTGATCACTGCCTCTACACTAAAAGGGCTAAGGATAATAGCCTGATAATCCTGGCACTATATGTGGATGATATGCTATTGGCTAGCAAGAATACTTATGAGCTAGATGCATTAAAGGCCAAGTTGCATGAGGCCTTTGATATGAAGGATTTGGGACTTGCAGGTCATATTCTTGGTATGCGCTTCATGCGTGATCAGAGTAGGAAACTCCTTTGGCTTTCACAGAAGGAGTATGTTACAAAAGTATTGCAGCATTTCAATATGGAGGGGGGGAAGACAGTGAGTACTCCATTACCTCCATATGTGAAACTGAGTCATACAGATAGTCCCAAATTAGATGAGGAGAGGGCCATGATGGCCAAGGTTCCTTATGCATCAGCGGTTGGGAGTCTTATGTATGCTATGATAGCTACTAGACCAGACATTGCATTTGCAGTGGGAGTTGTTAGCCGGTATATGGCTAATCTAGGAAAGAGGCATTGGGAGGCAGTTAAGTGCATCATGAGGTACATGAAGGGTACCAAGGAGATGTGCATATGCTTTGGTACAGGAGACATGCGTGTACTTGGGTACACAAATTCAGACTATGCAGGGCATGTGGATAGTAGGAGATCCACTTCTGGTTATGTGTTCACCTTTGCAGGTGGTGCAGTGTCGTGGATGTCTCGTGCATAGAAGTGTGTTGCTTTGTCTACCGCAGAGGCTGGGTATGTTGCAACCACAGAGGGTTGCAAGGAGGGTATATGGCTTGCTCAGCTAGTGGGAGATTTGGGGATTCATACAGGTGTACCGACATTGCATAGTGATTCCATGAGTGCTATTCAGCTAGCACGGATTCTGGTCTTTCATGCAAAGACCAAACACATTGAGGTCAGGTACCATTTCATCAGGGAGGTACTTGAGGACAAGTGCATAGAGCTTGTCAAGGTTCATACAGATGGTAACCTTGCAGATATGCTGACGAAGAGTCTACCTAGTTAGTGGTTTGAGTATTGTCATGTATTGATGGGCATTGGATAGTATGCTCATTGCTTGTTCTCCCTTAAAGGCACATTGTCCTTTAAGTGGGAGGTTGTGGGGATCAAAGGTCACTGTGCCTTTACCCCGATTATGTACATTACTCAGACACATATATAAATGAATGAAAAAGAAGATTAGGGTGGTTGTGCACCCACCAAAAACTTGTGTGGCTCTTTGTTTCTCTCTCTCCCTCTTTTGTTCTTGCTTCCGTTGAGAGCACTCTCACTTCCTCCCTTGTCCAACAATAAATAGCTCCCTCTCTCCTCCCTCTTAATGAGAGTGCTCTCAACGGAAGCAAGAACGGAAGAAGGAGAGAGAGCAAGAGAGAGAGAGACAGAGAGCCACACAAGTTTGGTGGGTGCAGAACCACCCTAATCTTCTTTTTCATTCATTTATATATGTGTTTGAGTATTGTACATAACTGGGGTTAAGGCACAGTGACCTTTAACCCCCACAACCTCCCACTTAAAGGACAATGTGCCTTTAAGGGAGAACAACCAGTGAGGATACTATCCAATGCCCATCAATACACGACAATACTCAAACCGCTGACTAGGTAGACTCTTCGTCAGCATATCTGCAGGGTTATCATCTGTATGAACCTTGACAAGCTCTATGCGCTTGTCCTCAAGTACCTCCCTGATGAAATGGTACCTGACCTCAATGTGTTTGGTCTTTGCATGAAAGACTGGATTCCGTGCTAGCTGAATAGCACTCATGGAATCACTATGCAATGTCGGTACACCTGTATGAATCCCCAAATCTCCCACTAGCCGATCAAGCCATATAGCCTCCTTGCAACCCTCTGTGGCTGCAACATACTCAGCCTCTGTGGTAGACAAAGCAACGCACTTCTGTGCGCGAGACATCCACGACACTGCACCACCTGCAAAGGTGAACACATAACCAGAAGCGGATCTCCTACTATCCACATGCCCTGCATAGTCTGAATCTGTGTACCCAAGTACACGCATGTCTCCTTTACCAAAGCAAATGCACATCTCCTTGGTACCCTTCATGTACCTCATGATGCACTTAACTGCCTCCCAATGCCTCTTTCCTGGATTAGCCATATACCGGCTAACAACTCCCACTGCAAATGCAATGTCTGGTCTAGTAGCTATCATAGCATACATAAGACTCCCAACTGCTGATGCATAAGGAACCTTGGCCATCATGGCCCTCTCCTCATCTGATTTGGGACTATCTGTATGACTCAGTTTCACATATGGAGGCAATGGAGTACTCACTACCTTCCCCCCCTCCATATTGAAACGCTGTAATACTTTTGTAACATACTCTTTTTGTGAAAGCCAAAGGAGTTTCCTACTCCGATCACGCGTGATGCGCATACCAAGAATATGACCTGCAAGTCCCAAATCCTTCATATCAAAGGCCTCATGCAACTTGGCCTTTAAAGCATCTAGCTCATAAGTATTCTTGCTAGCCAATAGCATATCATCCACATATAGTGCCAGGATTATCAGGCTATTATCCTTAGCCCTTTTAGTGTAGAGGCAGTGATCAATTTCACTCCTTCTAAAACCCTGGGACCGAATGAAAGCATCAAACTTCTTATACCATTCTCTAGGTGCTTGCTTAAGACCATAGAGACTCTTTTTCAGCTTGCAAACTAAATGCTCTTTGCCCTTTTCTTCAAAGCCTTCCGGCTGCACCATGTAAATTTCCTCATGCAAATCCCCATGCAAGAAAGCTGTCTTGACATCCATCTGCATAAGCTCCATATCCTCTATTGCCACTAGTCCAAGCATGCATCTAAGTGTGGTCATCTTCACAACCGGAGAGAATATCTCATCAAAGTCCACACCCTTCTCTTGCTTGAACCCTTTAGCAACCAAACGGGCCTTGTACTTAGGCACATCATCACCTGTGACCTTCATTTTGTAGACCCATTTACATGGCAATGCTTTCTTTCCATGTGGCAAAGAAACCAAGTCCCAAGTCTTATTCTTCATAAGTGAACTCATCTCTGATTGCATAGCATACTCCCACTTGCGTTGATCCTCATGCATCATAGCCTCTCTATAGCAAGAAGGCTCCCCGCAATCAGTAAGCATCACATAGTCTACCCCTGGAACAAACCTATCAGGCGGTCTAGACACTCTAGATGATCTTCTCAATGGCATTTCAGCTTGCTGTCCCACTTGCATATCAGCCACATTTGGCTCATCATTTCCACCAATAGATGATCCATCATCTACCCTTGATTGTATACCTGTGGGAGTACTTGGTTGTACCATTTCTTGCACATTTGGTGCATGGACAGCTTGCTGTCTATCAACATATGCAGGTGGATTCACATCCTGGAAAGTGATTCTCCTCATTTCCACATCCCTCATGGGTGCCTTATGCATCTTCTTCTCATTAAAGACCACATCATGGCTGCGTATGATCTTCTTTGCTTCTGGATCCCAGAGACGATAGCCCATCTCTCCACTTTCACCATAACCTAAAAAGATGCATTTCCTAGACTTAGGATCTAGCTTCTTTCAAAGGTCTTTTGGCACATGTGCATATGCCTCACACCCAAATATACGCAAATGAGAGTAAGAGGGCTTCTTGCCACTCCATGCCTCTTCAGGAATACCACCATCCAAACTCTTACTAGGTGATCTATTGATCACATGCACTGCAGTCTTCATTGCCTCAGCCCAAAAACCACCAGAAAGACTTGCATTGGAAAGCATGCATTGCAACCTTTCTTGAATGGTACGATTCATCTTTTCTGCAACTGGATTTTGCTCTGGAGTACGAGGGGATGTGAGCTCCCTCTTAATCCCACGTGTATCACAGAAATGCTGAAAGTCATGAGAGAGATACTCTCCACCATTGTCAGTCCGTAGGCATTTAAGCGTTCTAGCTGACTGATTCTCAACCAAGGCCAGCCATTTCTGAAATACCTGGAATACATCACTCTTCCGAGCTATAGCATAAGCCCACACTTTCCTAGTTGCATCATCAATGAATGTCACATAGTATTCAGCCCCGCCTAATGACCGTGTAGGCATGGGACCACATACATCTGAATGCACCAAATCAAGCATTTTAAACTCTTTCTTTCCCCTTCTTTTATGGGCTGATTTAGTTTGCTTCCCATAGAGACAATGCTCACAAAATTCAAAATCAGAGAAACTCAAATGCGGTACATAACCCAAACGGCATAAGAGTTTCATTCCATTCTGGCTCATGTGCCCCAACCTGCAATGCCACAAAGAAGTGCTTGGCTGCTCGGTTATTGCAACAACATGATCAAATACCCCTGATACATGTAAGGGATACAAAGTCCCACACTTGGCACCCCTGGCCAAAAGCATAGAGCCCTTCTGAATTTTCCAACTCTGAAAGCCAAAAGTGGTGTGAAAACCAACATCATCTAGCTGACCCACTGAAATAAGACTCTTGGTCAGCTTAGGCACATGTCTCACATGTTTCAAAACAAATGCAGACCCATTTGCAAAAGAAAACTTTATGTCACCTGCTCCCACTATGTCACATGCATAGTCATTTCCAAGATGCACACAACCTGTCTTTCCACTATCATAAGTGGAGAACCATTCCCTATGGGGAGTAACATGGAATGAAGCACCAGAATCCAAAATCCAATCCTGGGAATATGCATCATCTGAAGTGGTAAGCAACTTTGCAGATAAACTAGACATGAAGAGAACATCATTGTCACTATCACGTGTGACTGCATTGATCTCCTCGATCTTCACTTTTCCTTTGTCCTTTCTTGGACTCTCTTCCTTTTGATTTGCACCCCAATTTGCATTCTTTTTCTTATCCTTTTGCTCTCTTTTCAGCTTGTAGCAATCCTTTTTCATATGGCCCTTCTTGCCACAATGGTAACACTCAATGTTCCGTGCCCTGGATTTGCTACGAGACTTCCCTCTTTCTTGGGACTTCCCCCTAAACTGTGATCTGCCCCTTTGCACATTTAAGGCTGCATCCTGCTTGTTGCCATCCATAGACTTCCGTCTAATCTCCTCGGCCAACAAGCTATCCACAACATCATCAAATTTCAGTACTCCACCAGGTGCAGAGTTACTGACAGCTGTACGGAAGGTATCCCATGAGGATGGCAATGAACATAAGAGAAATATTGCCTTAGTCTCCGCATCAAAATTCATTTTCTGAGCCTGAAGCTGGCTGAAAATAATATTGAATTCATTCAAGTGAGAAGCAATGGAGACCCCTTCCTTCATCTGCAACTCAAACAACCTCTTCATGAGGTAAACTTTATTAGAGGCAGTTTCCTTCTCATAAGTGGCACACAGTTTCTTCCACAAATCTTCCGTAGTCTGCTCATTTACTACTGTGAAATAAACTGACTCTGCAAGATGAAGTCTAATAGTAGACTTTGCTAATGCATCCAACTCATTCCAATCATCCTCAGACATATTTGCAGGCTTAGCTTCAATCCCTGCCAAGGGTTTAATCTGCTTCTTTTGAATAAGCACATCCCTTATCTGTTCTTTCCACAAAGAAAAGTTTGTCCCATCAAACTTTTTAATGCTGAAAAACTCCTTTTCAGGCATGGAAGAGGATGCCATGATGCAAATAAAGCAAAATCCCAAATGCTAGTGCCTGCAAGAGAGAATCACACCAAATACCAGGTGCACCCAAATGTGTATGCCATAATAGAGTGAAATATCACCAAAATTCAAAGCTCAAAGCATCAAAAGATGCATCTGACTCATGTGCATATACTATGCATCCATATGAGCAAATCTGGCCCAAAAGAAAATGCCAATAAGTGCCAAATGACTCAAGCATAAACACCGTCCACTGGCATATGCATCAATAATATCTCATCCAAGAGAGCATAGCACTATCAGTGCATCACCTGCAATGTTTCAAAGCTGTCCCTCAGCATAAAATAGCATCCATGTGCAAAGCGTCCATAAAAAATAGCATCCCACAAGGCAATTTGGGCCTATCAGCGCATCCAACAAGGACCGCAATGCATCCAAATGGCCTATAAATCATCCATTGCAACCCAATGCATACCAAGAATGAGCGCACACTGCTCAAACTGCAACCAGAGTGATCTGCATAAGGTATGCTCAAGAAATCATAGTCCCACGGTAATGAGCGCTACTGAAAATAGAACCTGAGATGCCTCAAAACATGGGCGCCATTGCATAATCGGACTCAACAAGAAAATCTGCAAATATCTCTCTTCTGCCAGAACTCCAAAATCTCAACCGATGAGTGAGAAACGGGAGTCAATACTTATCCACTGCCATGTGGCATAAATCTAAGGTTTCAAAACCTTAGTATGAAAAATGCATAACAGAGAGACGAAATCGAATACACAGAGATTTATAACTCTGAAAATCCTCCACCGAATCGCGCAAGGACTGACAGGTAGGGGTTTTTGGGCGTCCGGAACACAATGGGATAGACGGTTTTGGAAACCGTGGTCTCAATCACTGGGTCCAACACACGGACTGAAAAACGTTTTTGGAAACAGAGCTATCTGTAAACTCCACCGGAATGCGAATGCTGAGCAACATAGAAGTTTTAGGACCTCCTGAGTCCACCGAAACTGACAGATCTGCAAATGGTTGCTCCAAACTTGAGTTCCAACACCCAGGCAAAAAACGCAGGAATTGCCACAGTGAGTCAGAAATCCACTGAAATGATCTCAGATTCAAGAATGAAGGTGTTTCCAAGCTCCTGAAGTAATGTGGACACCAAAAGCAAGCAATAGTTGCCTCCACAAGTCAATACGGAGTCTCTGTCATCGAACGGAACAGGGAAAAGCTCAAAAAACGACTTTTTCTTTGAAAGCTCTTAACAGGCTCTCAAAACCACTTCGTAAAGCCAAAGTGACTTTTCCAAGGGTTCCTCCAAGGTCTCTGCACACTCGGATGCAAGTAAAGTCACCCACAAAGCTTCCCACAAAGCTTCTCCTTCCTCCCACAGAGCTGCTGAGCTTCAAGCATTCATGCACGCTCAGCTAGATCACCCGGGCTCTGATACCAGTTGAGAGTGCTCTCAATGGAAGCAAGAACGGAAGAAGGAGAGAGAGCAAGAGAGAGAGAGACAGAGAGCCACACAAGTTTGGTGGGTGCAGAACCACCCTAATCTTCTTTTTCATTCATTTATATATGTGTTTGAGTATTGTACATAACTGGGGTTAAGGCACAGTGACCTTTAACCCCCACACTTAAGGCATCAAAGTGTGCCATCTCTGAATAACTTTATATTCACGCAAGGCTTTTAGGATAGTGGCACAACATAGAGCACAGTGGGAGCCTTCAACAACATTTTTTGCACACTATGGGTCCTTATAATATTGATGGCCTTCCCATAGTTCTTCCTATAATCGATGCATCTTCCAAATGAGAATCTTGGGTTGACATTATGGGAACACTAAGTTTCTCCTCTAAGCAATCACTCTCATCTACAACAAATCTTGGGTCGTCGAGGGACCCGTTGCAAAATGGCTTCATCTTCCACAGGACAATATGCTAAAGAAATGTCATTGCTATCATGGCTTTCCATCTTTGTTCCTTTACTATTCCTTCACTATTTCTATTGAAGATCATGTAACTTTCAAGGAGCTTTGTACAACATCACTTTGAGAGCACTTTGATCACTTTGGAAATATTTGTAATGTTGGATTTATATAGACATATATATATATATAGATATTCAGAATCTTTCATCTGACATTACTTTCCTTGGCCCATCAAAGGACACTATCCAGACTCAGAGCATTCTCTTGCTGCACTAAGTCTGTTGTCATCATAGTGACATCTCTTCCTCTCTCATTAGCATTATCCAACTACTTTAATTCAAATCTTCAACTCAGTAGATTCGAAATCTTTCGTCTCACATTATGGTTCTTGGCATATCAAAGGACACTATCTAGTCACATAGCTGAGAAAACATCAATTCAATCACTTTGGAAACATTTCAATATTGAATATATATATATATATATATATATATATACACACACACATATGTTATTATATGTATATATATATATATATACATATGTTATTATATGTATATATATATATATATATGTATATATATCTTAACAATTGCACTTACATTGAGAAATATTGTACAATGCCAATCCTCTCTACACAGCTAGCTGGTAGTTCGAAACTATGTATACAAAATTTTCACCAAATTCCATTTCAAAATTAAATGGAGTAGGAGGTGGTATCCACACTTGTGGAGGAGGGGTACCCAATCAGGAGGAGGCGCATTGTCTAAGCGTGTCTAGATTTTGTTGATATCATCAACACATTGTTCTCTGAACAAAGTTCCACATTTAGGTCAAAGTAGCTGTTTAATCATGGAAGCTACATGAAATGAAAAATACAAAGTAAGAGCCTATAGAATAAGAAATGAAAGTTATTACATCATTAAAACACTTCACATATATATTTTCCGATGGCAAACTAAAATTGTGTGTAACAAAAATTCAGCATTCAGGGCCGAGTCTCTAGCCGCTGCAACTGTAGCCATCTTGTTGAAGTGGACTAAAATCGAAAAAATGGGTCAAATACACATTTTTTCCTATTTAAAATGGAGGACTTGTAGGCACATTTTATCTGCCACGTCAGTACGGTCAGCCCTACTAACACTACACCAAACACATCATCTGGCCACATCTACAGCACCGAGTCCCCACAGTGCCACATCACTTAATCTGCCACATTAGCTATCAATTTGCCACATCATCAGGTTGACTAGTCAAAGTGACACATGGTAGCTCCCTGCACATCATGCACATACATATTTCTAGCAATATGATAATGAAGAAACAAAATATTTTGCACAAACTTGGTTGGGCATAGCTTCACAACTTCTCAGAGTCTCCCATCATTTTCTCATTGTCAAAGGGGCCCATAGAAAACACTCCTAGGCTCTTCTTTCTCTCTACTCTCGCAATATAGCTTGTGCCTCCTCATGATTCAACTGCTCACCTTGGTCTGCCTCTTCATGCCCAAAACCTTCCGAGACATCTAGGGGGGGTTTGGCACGTTGAGGTGGGGGTTCTCATCCATGAAAATAGGGTCTCCCTCGGTGCTCATTGTGTAGCCTAAAAATATGTGACTTAGGATGTAAACCTAGGATGTAATACAAGCAAGCATTTGAGATGGAAACATATTAATACAAATTTTAAACATACTAAAATTTAAAATGCAAACACATTGATTAACAAATGGAATCATAAACATTAAGATTACATCAAAGAGTTCACAAGTTCTTTCAATCGTAAATAATTGCATTAAATCATAAAGTTGCATCAAATTGTAAATGGTGCAGTATATTGTACACTTGCATTAAACCGTAAACACTTGAATCCCTAGTTCATGTTTGCTTTAAATCATAAATCACATAATAGTTTCATGTTTGAAAGAAATATAAATGCTCATTACATAGTCATCTTGAAAAAAACTAAAGTTACAAATATATGTAAATAGAGTCATGTTTGAACTTGTACATGGCCGCAATGTGATGGTATACAACAAATATTTATTTGTTCATAGGCCTAAGTCTTGCATTTGGCATGAGAGCCAGTACCAACCTTAGGTAAAAAATAAACATTAAAATCAAAGCGGAGACTACAACACACAACTCTCGTAAACATGCACACATGAATAGTGAAACTGAGATTGAACACACAACTCTCATAAGAGGTATGAGTGCCAATCTCGAACATGGAAGATAAGTTTAGCTATGCGAGAGCAAAACTGGTGCACTGGTAGGCAGGTGGGGCACTAGTAGGAAGGTAGGCAGGAAGCAAATGATGGAGTATTCGTCTAAATACATGTTACAATTAAAGGTATATATAATCTTGGGATGGAAGTGGTAGAAGGATAACTTTGGCTGACATGGCATTCACCAAGTTATTGATGATATGGCAAGGGATTAGGTGCCACGTTTTGAATCTACATGGAGACTCCTCTATCAAAATCTATAAGATTCTATTTTGATGCGATGGAATCTGGAGAGATGCCTTGAAATCTGAAGATATGCCCCGAAATCTTTGAAAGATTTTGTTATCTTCTTGTGTGTGCGCCGATCATCATCATAGGAGGCACGAGAAGGCTCGTTTGGCTGTGGTGGTCGTTGAAGCCATCATGGGCTTCTACTCATGCTGTCCAGTGGGCTGAGCACCGTGCAAGCATGGGAGCCATGTGAGAATCTCTATGAGCTATGGCAAGGTTCTGGCCATCTCGATCATAGAGTCACAGTCATGGATAGAGACATGCACTCGCTCCGCATCCTTAGTTACAGATTTGACAAAACTTGTGACCCTATGGCTTTACTGGATCCAAAGATGCAAGGTATACTCATGCTACCTCCTGTGAGGCGTATCGTATCCAAGTTATAATCACTTAACTACCTCTAGACATTGTGCATTCTCAAGAAACATAGTTTAAGGCACCAAGGATGGTAGTTTAGGAGTCAACCAAAAGGCCACCACGGGATCTCAAAGTTGAGATGGAAGTCGAAGCAGAGATGAAAGCTGCAAGAAGAGCTACTGAGCAAGCCAGTACAGCTAACCTCTCGGCAAGAAGATTTGAGCGGCTGTGCATAATTCAAAAGAAAGACACCATAAGGGAAATGCGGCAATCAAATAAGTATGCTTTATCCTTTCTTACTCGTTCTTTCAATGTACATATAAGGTTGAGAGGCAGGCCATAGTAACCTTTAGTGAGGATGACAATCAAGTTCTTTCAAATGTACATAGAGACATTCAAGATACAGTCATCAACCCTTTGCTTAGGTTTGTTTCATCATTATTTTTCCTTCCAATTTCTTCTTTCTTACCAAAATAAACAAAATAAATGATGTGATGCAATTTTCATATGTAGTATAGTAGTGTCAAAACTTCCAAAGGAGATTCAAGAGTGGGTTTATGTTTTGGACTCTCTTATTTCCCAGTTGCTATCTTGAGATGATACTACATTCCTTGATGTTGCTCCATGGCTCGAGCAACTGAACTATGACTTGGATGTCCTTAGAATAATTTTTTTGGCCTACCATGAGGAGTAAGTATTGTGACATATCATTACTATATGCATATAAAGTGTTTTCCAATTCACATAATCAAAGATTGTTTTTGTAGTGGGCATTGGAGTTTGCTCGCATTGGATATTTAAAGTAGACATTATTACCTAGCAAATTCAACTCAAGGTGACCATGGCCACATAAGAGAGTAAGTCCAAATAATGTATGAGAGAGAGAGAGATAGAGAGAGAGAGAGAGAGAGGGAGAGTGACTCCTATAAATTGGCATGTAGATCGATAAGGAAACTTATAAGTGCTTTAGAGTGTGTCACCCAAAAGACGGATAATATTTTTTAGAACACCATGACAATCAGAGTAAAAAATCTTAAGTCTTGCTATGAGTATGATGTTTTGTATGGAAAGATGAGCTACATGGGATCCTTGAATAATATTTGATCTAGTAGGAGAGATTAAAGAATTAACAGGAGGTAAGTGTTTAAAACCCTTAATGCAAAATTTGAAAGGTCTTGGCATTGAGATGGTTGTTGAGCCCTAAATGCTCCAGTGAAAGTGTCAGAGGATGGGTTCATTGTTGTTTGGTTTGTCTATTGGGGTTTGCTGTGTAGTATTTGAGATGGAGTTTAATTTTAAGAAAATTATATTTGTAATATTTGAAGTGGGTTTTAGCTTTAAGGTACTTATGTTTGGTCACTGCTCTTAATGTGTAGCTTGCTTTTCTTTTCTATCTCCATTTAAAGGAGATGTTGGAAAGAGGAAACAATTTTGTGTCCAAGGTCCTTTTCTTAGAGAGGTGAGAGATAGGTCTCTTAAATGTACGACAAGAGATCCACTCTGGATTACAAGGGTCTCCACTCCTCATGATTTTGTACACCTTCGAGTCCCATGTTCTGCTAGTTTCCCTTTTCTCACTCTTTCTGCATCTCTCACTTTTCACTTTGCCTCTTTTCCACATCACTCTCTTTTTCTTATTTTCCCTCTTTCCATATATCCACACTTGATCCTCACTAGCCAATTATTTCTACTCACTATAGTGCTCCCTTGCTTGCTATTTCTTCCTTATGGGACTTTGGTCTTGTATTCCCCTCTAAGAATTTTTTATATATAGCACTTACGTCATTATATTGTATCCCTCTTTAAAGGCATTTTTGTAATACATGATGATTATGCTTTTGTAGCATTCTAATTGGGTGCACTCCATTCCCCACAAAGATCTTTTGATATATACACAATGTTGGTACTAGGTGATGTGTATACCAACATTAACTTTGCTAGAAACAGTGTCGATGGCAATGTTGCCATATTATTTACAATTCTTTTACTCATGTATATGCCAATGGTTTTACACTTTTTTAAAATTCAAATTATTTACAAATTCTCTCAAAATATGTGGAAAAAGTGGGCAATATCATTGCCTTATCCCTACATTGTTTACATTACCTTCCTTTGATTAAAAGATTTCTAGATGATCACCTGTTGGTACCACTCTACAAATATATGTAGTTATTTTCCTAGCAATCAACCTGATCTCCTTTATTGATTTGCTCCCTTATATAAAGTCACACTTTGTCTCCTCACATAAGTAGAAAATCACATTTAGCAAAAGCTGAAAACATTCACTAGTTGCAAAAAGTCTTAGTAGCCACTGCTTATCCAAATAAATTTTGTTGATCCAAAAGTGCATTCCAGTACAAATAAGGTCCTAGATATTCCACTTGATCTCCATGGGAGAATAAATTACCGACCTCAAGAGATATGGCAAGGCAACATGTGACCTCTCTTGGAGGATTAGATTACAAGCGCATCCATGCATGCGTCAACGATTGCGTTTTGTTTCATGGACTACATAAGGATGCAAGAGAGTATCCTACTTGTGGAGAGGCAAGATATAGAGCAGATCTCAAAACTTTGGACGTGCCTCGTAAGGTTCTGTGACATTTTCCCATAATCCCTCACATCCAACATATGTTCAAGTGCAAATCCATTGCAGAGCTCATGTCATGGCATTCCTCCCATCGATCAACCGATGGCAAGTGGAGAACTCCCGCAGACACTCCTGTGTGGAATCATATTGAAGATGCATGGCCAAGCTTCAAGGAAGAACCTAGGAGCTTGAGACTTGGATTGGGTATGGACGGTGTGAAACCATTTGGTCTCAAAAGCACCTCTTACAATGTATGGCCAGTGATATTGGTGAATTATAATCTTCCACCCTCTATGGCGATTAAAAAAGGACATGTTATGTTATCCCTTCTAATTCCAGGGAAACATAAAGTCAAAAATCCTGATGTTTATTTGGAGCCTTTGATTGATGAGCTAGAGATACTTTGGAGAGGTATCGAGGTGCATGATGTGAGCAGGCCTCCCTTATCACAAGACTTCAACTGCAAAGCAGTCTTGATGTGGACGATGCATGACAAAATGTAAGACCCGAAGGTAGCATGGCCGAGGGTTGGTTGGTACAAGCTCACTTGTATATATTTCTGAGTTTTTTGTTGATGTGGATAGCTCTCTCCCATGACTATGGAGAGATGATGAAGACCTAAGGATGACCTCTATTGTGCCTCAAGGGAAAGGATGCAACAAAGTAATAGACACGGAGTTGCTTAATAATATCAACCTCTATTGCGTGCTTAATAGTGATGTGATGAAAAGATGGGTGACAAGATATGAGGATGCAAAGGCAAGAAGACAAGAAGAAAGGGCCCTCTTTCGTACACACCACGGATCTCGTGTACCATACCCTCAGTATCTAAGAGCACTTCCAAAGGATATTCATGTGGATTGGCTACTTGACGAAATGGAGAAAGTAGAGAAAGATGAAGGGATGCATAGGATGCATGAGCAAGGTCTGTATATAGAATGTTATTCATAAGTTAGGAGCTTTCAATAATTTAGATTGCTTATTTAATTGACTTTTTCTTGGTGTAGTGCACTATGTTCAATGCTATATGGTGTGAGGGCAAGCATTTTCGAACACAATGGATTGATGATAAGAGAAACACATAAGATTGCGGCATCATTGCTAGCTTTGAGGGAGCCAATGGAGCCATAGATGATTATTGTGGCATAATCCAAGATATTATTAAGCTTGACTTTTGACGCTTCTTTGTGTATGTTTTGGATGTGAAATGGTTTAAGGACATGGTGAAAAGAGGCCCTAATGCAACAATCAAACGCCATGCAAGTGGCTTTGTAACTATTGAATCCACAAAGTTTTGGCAGAGTAAGAAGGACACACTAGTACTACCGCAACAATGTGAACAGGTATTGTACACACATATAAAAATACTCACTTTTAAATATTTGATACCTTCGATGCAAGGAAAATAACATGATTGTATTTGTGTTTGAATTAGGTTGTCTATCAACTAATGATGGATAATAATAGATGGTGGCATGTCATACCTATTATGCCACATTCCAAAGTGATGTATAGTACATTTACTAATATGTAGCGTATGGAGGATGATCATGGCCATGGAGGTGATGATGACCATGATATGAGAGAGGAGAATGATCATGAGATAGGAGATATAGATATTGAGGCCATTACCCATGAGGATGAGCCTACCATTGGTGATGCTGATTTCGATGAGCACATGAGTAGCACAAGTAGTAGTGGGTTAAATGTATTTGTAGATCTAAACACTTATTTGGATTTTGAAGTAGATAGTTTGGCAAGGGTTGATCTCATTGAGGATGAGATTGAACTGTAGCCCATCATTGATATTGGCAAAACTATTTTACATATTGTCTCATTCTCCTCACCTCACTTAATTCTTGTATATGGGTTTGCAAAAAAGCATTGATGTTTTTGTTAAAATTATGTGCTTTGGTAATCATGGGCAATGTTTGGAAAGCGGTGATGTACACCAAAATCTCACTTTCTGTATTCTCTGTCTTGCATCTAAATACGCGTCTAATTCTCAGTGTAGACGCGCTAATAGACATGCCTATACACATGCAAATACATGCGCTATTAAACGTAGTGATAGACCGGGCCCGTATTTTCTCAGTGTAGACGTGCTAATATAGGCGTAAATAGATGCGCTATTAAATGCACTTTTAAACGTGCTCGTAATTTCTCTTTTCAAGCAATGCCTATAGACGCCCCTACTATTTTGTGCGTCTATCAAGCGCGTCTATAGTTGCTTTGTGTTGTGCTCCACCTACCCCTGTGTTGAGGATGGTGTAAATTGCACCATCTACATAGGGCATAGGGGCAAACCCTAACCCTAACCCTAACCCTAAGAGGTACTCATGTTAATGTTCAATACAACTTAGTGTACATGTAGCTATATCATGGGCACTCCTCTCTCTCTCTCTCCCTCTCTCACTTCTATTATCATGGTATCGGAGCCGATGGTGCTCCCACTCCCTTCATGAGAGTCAAGCCCTCCTTGCGATCCATCCTCTATGAGAGTTCTGTCAGAGAGAGTGAAAGCCATTCCTTCATCAAGGCGTAAGCCCTTGTTCTGTGAAGACCTAAGCCCTCTATTTGAGGCATCTTCATTCCTTCTTCATCTCTCATCATAGAGCTCATATTCACCTTCATTTGGCTTTAGAGAGCTCCCAAATCTGATATTTGGAGCTCTTATTATGGTGTCTTCAAGTTCCATGGTTTGTTATGAGAGATTTCAGTTTATGAGAGATATGGAGAGACCTTGTAGCTAGATCCTTGATTCTAAATCAAGCTCTTTGTCTGTAAGAGAGGTAGATTTTTTATCTCCATCAGCCCGCTTGGCAGCTTCAACAACAAGGCCACCATCTACACTAGACTTCTACAGCAAGCTACAAGTTCCAAACACGTCAACTGAAACCCGACCTCCAATGCTCATATCAACACATGGCTTCATCGAGCTCAAGCTCCATTTGCAAATTCATGAGGTAGATCAATGACGCTATATATGAGCAAGGAGATGAGTTGGAACAAAAGGAGCAATAGCTCCAGGCTCCTAGCTCCAGTGACCGACAATAGCTCCTGGTCTTCAACTACCTACTCATCAACGACCTCCAGCGAGCCTCCTCCAATGCCATCTTCACCGGCTTAGCTCTCCAAGCTTCAGGGCTTGCAAGCTAATCTTCATAGGCGTCTCCTTCCACAGCCATAACGTCCTCAATCTTGAAGCTCCACCAATTACTCGCTTCAAGATCCTCACAGAAGGCCACCATCAAAGCTCAAAGCCGCCATCAATGCTCTGCCATAGTTGTAACAGCAAGTCAACCGCCTATATAACGAGTCTCCACAGGCGGCTTCCACGACTCTGCTACAGTGCCATCGACAAGCGAAGCCAACGATCGGCACACGACGTGCAACGTCCCTACACGCCAAGCTTCAACACCTCCTCACAAAAGCTCAACTGCAACTAGATCCATGACCCAGCCACCAACAGTTGACTCACAGCAGATGCTACAACGCTAACTCCTACGAAGAGCCTTCTGCACACCTCCAACCAAGCTCCAACTCCTAACTCCACTAGGTCACGAGCACCGGCTCTCAAGCACATCTCCACCGACCATCGCTAGCACAGCTACCACACCACCCAATGCCTCCTGCAACAGTGACTAGTAGCTGCAGAAAAAGCAACAACATGGGAAAACAGACCCCGCATCCACGCCCAATGCCCATGCACAACACGTCCTTCAAACAACGACTGGCACGGCGGCATCCAATGCCATCTCTGAATGCCCAGACTCACTGCAGTCTCTTTGACAACCACAAGAAAAGAAAGCTCTAGGCTCTCAATTCCTCCACATCATGCTTCGACTTAGCACCATCGATGCCTTCACCTCTCGTGAGGAGATAGGGTGGTGGAGACTAACTCTAGTAAGTTAAGCTTGGGCCAACTAACACATCAAAGATAAGCTTGAACCTTGGTCAGGTTCAATGAACCATGAGTTAATAAGTCTGGTTAAGATTATGCCACGTGGTAGCCTCATCCACAATTGCCACATCATCCTTGTCTGCCTAGTCAGCATTCCACCTCCTCAAGGCCACGTGGTAGTCCCCTTATAAGCACTATATTCTCTTCACAAGAACACCTTGTAAGCAGCATGTGACCACCATTGCCATGTCATATTGCCACATCATCACATGTCATCATCATTTTTCCCTCTCTTGTGATCAAAGTTTCACCATCCTTCTGGGAGCCATAACTTTTGATCCAGAGGAATTTTGCGGTGATCCAAAAACCAAGAATGATTGCCAAATTGTGCTCTATGCACTGAGCACCTCAATTCAGCCATATGACTTATCCATAGGTAAGAATAACTGAATCTTCATTATTGAAACCACCTCGTGATCCATTGCAGTGCATCCAACCCATAAAATGAATGAACTAAAACTCATTTTGTTGTATTTGACTCTTTGACGTGTAGTCTAGCTGTAGACTAGCACCACCATAGAAGAGATCCAAATCCACCAAGCTAAGTCAGCCATTGCCACATTACCCAATTAGTTCCTAGCGGTGTCAGCCCCATCGGATCTATCATCAGTATACATCTGACACCAGTTCAGTTATCTTGGCATTCAGCAATTCATCACGACTGGTGACACTTGGCAAAGTTATCCCTCTCTTGGATTAAGGATTGTTGCATGCTTCTTTACATGCATACATGCCGCCCATGTAAAGTCACACTTGTTGACTATTTTTGGCATTGGTTCCTGCACATACATATCAGCCTTGTACAGCCTCTTGGCTACTTCCAATGCATAGTTGTCATCACTTTCACTATAGGCTTGATCTTTGGCATACATCTCTAGCTCTCAGTATGAGGCACTCACATCTCTAGCTGCATACAAAGATACATGTCACATCGCATCTACCTCCTTAGGTGATTCCATTTGAGCATCCATCACTAATGCTTTCACCTTTGATATGGAGCATACCTTGGATATGGTTTCCATTAGCAGTACAAATCATTAGATCAATCTTCAGGACATTCTAGCATCAGCTCAATTTTGCTGCATTGCAGCACCCTTGGATCCAATGATCACCACCTCTTTCGATCATCAGTAGAGATAATTCCTCAACACAAGGATATTTATGCATTAGTGCGATTGTCCCTAGTGCAGTAGACATCATCAGGTTTAGCCATAGCAAAACCTGGGGAGACTCACTGTTTTAGAAGGCACTTATGGTTGTCATAATACAGACCATACTTAATGAAAATTAGTGGTTGGATCCACGACTTCATATCACTCCCTACATCAGCATTCGGCACCTCATATTCCTCGGGGACATCATATGTTTTTTCAGTTGTATTTTAGGCTTCTAGGCCTTTATACTTTCATCTCCTTCTCGACAAGCCTATGACATATGCTACATCCCATGCTGATGGATGTTTAGCCATGCACACATTAGACGACCTTCATCTCATGATAGTTGAGCATATAGTTTGACAAGTTGTCATACCTTGTCAGTTTTACAAGCCTATTCTTCATCAGTAGAGCAACAAATCATATTTGTGCCTTCAGCCCCAAAATTTCAACCCTTAGATCACTCTGTCCACACTGACTTTGCAGTCTTCTTCGACACCACATCATTCGACAGAGATCATAGTTCTATTGCAACATACATCCGCCATTATTATCAGTTCTTTTGGATTGGTGATGCCCTCGTATGTCACAACCTACTAGATTCTTTCTCCATCGCTACATCGACTAGCCTCACATCCAGATGCCTCTTCTTTAGACTAGCTACACAATCCATGATGACTTATGACATGTTCTTAGTACACATCCATACACGCAGTCATCTTTTGATCGACCAGTCTTTGATCTAGGTGGACTTTACTTTTTGCATATTTCCTTCCTCTTCCCTTCAGCCTACCTCTTGGGATTTGTTCCCAAAGGTGAAGGATGATCCACAACTTAAGAGGGGGAAATCCACATTATATATAGGATCATAAGTTGTACTCATTGTACATGCTTCCGCTACGTAGTCACTGTGCTCACACATGCACATACTACTTTAGTTTTGGATTCTAGCATATGCACTAAACGAAAAACACAAAAAGGATTTGTACATGCACCTTCCACTTACCCAGTGCAATTTGAGAGGGGGTGTTGAGGATGGTGTAAATTGCACCATCTACATAGGGCATAGGGGCAAACCCTAACCCTAAACCTAAGGGGTTACTCATGTATATATTCATGTTTATGTTCAATACAAGTTAGTGTATAGATAGCTATATCATGGGCACTCCTCTTTCTCTCTCCCTCTCTCACTTCCGCTATCACCCCAGCCCCCTCCCACCACCTCCAATCTCCTCCACCCTCATCCAACACCCTCGACCCCTTCCACTACCTCTAACCTTGTCAAAATTATAAAAATATTTCAACAAATCTTGAACCTGATCCCAACACCGGGGGAAGCGAGGCCGAGTGAGGAGATGGAGAAGCAATTCGGAGTGAGGAGAGAGGGAGAGGAGGGAGAAATACCAAGTGGAGGGAAGAGGGAGAGGATGGACAGGAGAGGATAGGAACGAGAGGGAGAGAAGGGTGAGGCTGAACTGAAAGAAGAGAGGAAGAGGAGGGAGAGGCCGAGTGGAGGGGAGAGAGGAGTGAGAGGGAAAGGAGAGGAGGGAGGTCGAGGGGAGATGAATGACAGGGAGAGCAAGGGAGAGGTCAAGCGGAAAAGGGAGAGCAAGGGAGAGGTCAAGCGGAAAAGGGATGGGAGAAAAGAGAGGGAGATAGGGCGATGAGTGAGAGTGAGGGAGAAGGGGGTCAGGAACGACAATTTGAGTGAGAGGATGAGGGAGAGGAGAGAGAGAGAGAGAGAGAGAGAGAGAGAGAGAGAGAGAGAGAAGAAAGGGAGAGGAGGGCGAGGCCAAGGGGAGGAGAGGGAGTGGAGAGGAGGGCGAGGACAAGCAGAGAACATGCTATCACATTTGTATCTTATTTTCAAATCTAATACCAAAAATCAAACGTTTCAAAAAATGTATTCACATTTTTCAAATTAATAGCAAAAAGTGAGGGTTTTTCAAAAAATGTTTCTACATTTTGAATTCTTTTGAACTTTTTGTTAAAAAGCATAGTTTCGCATTTGGAAATTTTTTCCCAATTACATATCTCACAATATGGGTTTTCTAAAACTGTTCTTTATAGTTTGATTTTTTCATTAAATTCATACAAAAAAAAGAGGGTTTTTTAAAAAATACTTGCACATTTTAAATCTTTTTCAATTTTAGGCCATAAAATTAGTGTTTGCTCTTAATGGAGTAATTTATTTTAGACTTTATGGTTTAGGTTTTAGCTTTTATGATTTTACAGTTTAGAGTTTAGGATTTAGGGTTTATAGTTTAGAGTTTAGGGTTAAGGTAAGAAAACAAGGAAATATGCATGTCCAACCATGCAAATGACATTTGAAGTGAATGACACTTTACATAGGCCTTAATCTTGCTTACATTAAGATCTACACAAAATATCTTACCCATCCAAGACACACACATATGCTAGAAGAACGCTTGATGCATATATTTTTTATACTCATGCATGATGCATACAAACAAGGAAATATACATACCCAACCATACAATTGATATTCGATGGGAATGATACTTTGTGTAGGACTTAATCTTAGTAAGGTTAAGGCTTGTCCAAAGTATCATGTCCATAAAAGTTAAGGCTTGTCCAAAGTATCATGTCCAAAGTATACATACATATGTTACAAGTACACCAATGTGCAGTAACAAGCATGCATGAATCATGGTAAGAAAGAAGAAAATATGCATGTGCAGCCATGCAAAATGATAGCGGATGGGTATGCTACTTTGCACATGCCTTAACCTTACTTATAGTATGTCTTGTGTAAAGTATCATGCTAGCATAGACATTCACATAGGCTAGAAGCACACCAATGCATGTTTCTTGACCCTCATGGATGACACATGGTGAGTAACGAGGAAAAATGTGTCCTTGGCCATGCAGATCATATCTGGTGGACATGGTTTCTTTCATGGGCCTTAAATTTGGTGATATTAAGGGCCATGCAAAGTACTATACCGATCAAAGACACGTACATTTGAATGATGCATCCCAATGTCTGTTTTTTTACCCTCATGCATGATGAGAAACAAAGAAAAATGCATCCTCGACCATGCAAATGATATTCGTTGGGAATGGTAACTTGCATGGGCCTTAATGTGGGTGAGATAAAGGCCCATGCAAAATTACAGTGACCATTGGATGGATGTACATACCCCGATGTGTGTTTTGTGACTCATGCATGACGCATGGTGAGAAATAATAAAAAATGCATGCTTGACAATGCAAATGATATTTGATGGAAATGGTAATTTCCATGGATTTAAAAGTGGGTGATTAAGTCCCATGAAAAGTACCATACCTCTATTAGAGACATGCACATTTGAATGTTGCATCCCAATGCATGATTTTGGTCCTTCGAGCATGATGCATGGTGAGAAACAATGGAAAATGCATCCTCCACCACGCAATTGATACTCAAGGGATACGGTACTTTGCATGGTACTTAAAGTGGATACTATTAAGTCCCATGAAAAGTATGATCAGTCTTCATAGACATGCACATTCGAACGACGCATCTGATGTGTGTTTTTTTGCCACTCATGCATGATACATAGTGAGAAACAAGGGAAAATGCTCCCCCAACTATGAAGAATATGATATCCAATGGGCATGGTACTTTTCACAAGACTAAAGTCGATGAGATTAAGGCCTCTACAAAGTATGCCCATCGAAGACATGCACATTCAAATGAGTGTGTTCTTTGACCTTTATGCATGACGAAAAATGAGAAACAATGAAAAATGCATCCTAACCACCCTGCAAATGATATCTGATGGGTATAATACTTTGTGCAAACCTTAACATACTTATATTGATACATGTGCAAAGTATCATGCCCATCTGAGATACACACATAGGCTAGAACCACACAGATGCATCTTTTTTAACACTCATGTGTGATGCATCATAGGAAACAAGAAAATGTGCATGTCCAACCATTCCAAATGATATCCAATAGGTATGATATTTTGCAGAGGTCTTAATGTGAATAAGATAATGAAGGCCTATGAAAAGTATGATGCCCATCAGAGACACAAATAAGCTAGAAGCACAGTGATACATATTTTGTTTTATTCTTTGTTTTAAGGGAAGTTTACTTGTAAATTATTTTAGAAGTACTTAAATTCTAGTTTCCTTTTCCATTGCAACTAATCTTTGCTCTATTAAATTTAGTGCAAGAAGGTTTAGATGTGGTGTTGTATTTGAGAAATGAAGCAGTGGCCTTTGGGCAAATACTTAGTCTTGATCCCATGAGCTTGTGTCATTTTCAACATTGTGATGGATGAAGATGTGTGGTGATAGTCACCAATGTAATTTGCCATCATGCAAGCACAGAGAATTCTTTGAGATCGGGATGAGAATATTCCAAAGGCTTTTCTTCTTGATATTATACAAACTTATCTTGAGGGAGAAAGGTGGACATTTTTTTTTCTATAGAGAAATATTAGGAGTTGGGAAATTTTATTAGCTTTGTTTAACATGTGAAGGCATCATTGAAAGTGCAATGGATAGAAGTTCACATTTACATTCCCTAATACTATCACTTGTGGGGTAGATTTCGTGACATCCCATTTGGTCCAAAAAAAATCTTCCTTGTCTACTCCATTACCATGTCGAAGCAGGTTGAGAATGTAATACAAGAGCTCAATGATAAAAGTAGATTGAGAATGCAATACAAGAGCTCAATGATAGAACTATCATTGGGGTGCTTGGTGGGGGCTGTGTCTTTTGTCTAAGCTTTTGGTCCGAGCAATTTTTTTGATTATGGTGAATATTATCTTTAGATAGACAATGTTGTTGCATCATTGTATACCCCACAAAGATGCCCATTCTAGACCCCTTTTTTCGAAAAAAAAGGGTTTTTGGGCTGTCATTTTCCACATGAAAGCAACCCAAAAACCCCTTTCTTCAACAAAAGGGATTTTTGGGCTGCTCATTTTTAGGAGGAAGTAGGCCAAAAAACCCTTTCGTTGAAGAAATGGTCTCCCAAACCCCTTTCTTCAACGAAATAGGTTATGGACTACTTTCATGTGAAAAGGATTGTTGGGAGACCTCTTTCTTCAATGAAAGGGGATTTTGGGCTACTTTCATGTGAAAAAGAGAAGACCAAAAACCCTTTTCATGGAAGAAAGGGGTGTTTTGGCCTCACCCAAATATCACTTTCTTCAACGAAAGGGGGCTTTGGGCTGCTTTCTTCTAAAAAGAGCAGCCCAAAAAACCCTTTCATTGAAGAAAGGGGTTTTTGGACTGCTTTCATGTGAAAAAGAGAAAGCTTTCTTCTAAAACAGAGCAGCCCAAAAACCCATTTTGTTAAAGAAAGGGGTTTTTGGACTACTTTCATGTGGAAAAGGACAGCCCAAAAACCACTTTCGTCGAAGAAAGGGGTCTTTGGGCCTCTTTTTTTAGATTGGCCATGCAGAAAAAAGAGGCTTAAAGACCCCTTTCTTTGACAAAAGGGGTTTTTGGGCTGCTCTTTTTCACATGAAAGCAACAACCCCAAAACCCCTTTTCATGTGAAAAAGACTCAGCCCAAAGACCCCTTTCGTTTGGGTCTTTGGGCACATGTAAAAAAATGAGGCCCAAATACCCCTTTCTTCAACGAAAAGGGATTTTGGGCCTTTGTTTCACATGGTCCATGAAACAATAGCCCCAAAAAGCCCTTTCTTTGAAGAAAGGGGTCTTTGGGCCTCTGTTTTTTGATTGCCCAATATGGGCAATGTAAACAAAAGAGGCCCAAAGACCCTTTTATTCACAAAAGGGGTCCCTATGTATGGCTTCATTTCATGAACTTTGAGACAAAAATATGCATTCACAATTCAATTTGGTCAGATGCTTGGATGGTTTTGATCAGAATATATAAACCCTCCTTGGTGGGCCTTAGGTATGGGATTGGGTCCTCACTCTCACATCTTTAACCTATTAACCATGAACAGGAGAAAAAAAAAAGAGAGGACGTATGGCAACTTGGAGGAGAAGAGCCTATCACGTGTCACAAAGAAAGAGCTCTATGATGGAGGCTTGGAGAGGGGAGGAGGTGGAAAGACAAGAGGTAGGCTCTGAGTGGGGAGGAGGTGGAAAGACAAGAGGCAGATTTGGGAGAAAGAAGGAGACAAAAGGTCAATGGAATGGAGGAGATGGAAGTTCAGCTTTGGGAGGAAGGAGGAGATGGAGGGTCAATGGAATGAAAGAAGGAGATGGAAGGTCTCAGAGACATGGGTTAAGACTTAACCAAAATTTCGAAAGCCAATCCAAGTATGCAAGGTGAATTGATTAGCAATTTAAGAATCGATCAATTCATGTGCTAAAAGGAGCCTCTCTCTCTCTCTCTGATATGTGTGGTGTGTGTGTGTGTGTGTGTGTTTGGGGGGGGGCACTCACTAAATGCATATGAACATATATATACATTTGTGTATCACATATGTGCATACATGCTCACATGTATGTATGGTATGGGAGAGAAATGAATATATATATATATATATAGAGAGAGAGAGAGAGACAGAGAGAGAGTCCTCATCACAATGATGTCCAAAAGAACACAATGATACAAAAGAAATTCTTAAATCCTCCAAAGCCATATACAAAAAGAATAGATCCACATAGAGCTCCTCTAATAAGTTGAATTGTTATTGTTGATTATTGAGTAAAAGACAACAAATTCAAAAAAGATCTACATAGAGCTCCTCTAATAAATTGAATTGCATTTGTTGACTAAATTGGGTTATATGAAACTTGAATTTTTGTTTATTGACATTTTAAGATCCACCTTGAGACCCAGCAAAGCATGTCTATAACTCGTCATAGATGAGTGATGCAACTCATTCAAAAAGTGCCCATATATGAACGTGGGGTTTTACTCACAAACCACGCTTCATACCTTGGCACAATTGCAACAAGGTAAATGATATTTAATCATTCAGAAGGCCTATCAAAGATAAATAAAGCAAACACAAAAGAATCCACTGGAGATGGTGTGGAGGAAGACTGTATGAGATAAGGGGGAGAGAGAGAGAGAGAGAGAGAGAGAGAGAGAGAGAGAGAGAGAGAGAGAGAGAAAGAGAGAAGGGGGGGGAAGCGAGAAAAGGTGGAGATGGTGTGTGGGATTCAGGAAGACTTTAGGTGATAAATAAGGGGAGAGAGAGAGAGAAAGAGAGAGAGAGAGAGAGAGAGAGAGAGAGAGAGAGAGAGAGAGAGTCAACCACTTTAAAGTCTTCATTCAAGTCCATACTATAGCTAATGAAGAGAAGCCAATTATCAACATATTGTGCAATAGGAAAAATGCACAATGTCCAAAAAATCTAAAAATGCTAATTTCTGCTTTGTCCAATTTGAAACGTTGCTAAGGCTACTACCCAAAGGACAGGCCAAAAAGAAGAGCTAGAAGATGAAAGTAGGTAGGGGAGTAAATGAGGAGGAGTGCCATTGCTAGAGTTAGATCCGACAGACCTTGGTCCTCAACCTTAGCCTATTTGGAGTGGCAGAGATCAAAGTGGTTGGGAGACAAGGGAAGATCTTCTGTATAAATGACTCAATGGTTCTTGTGGCTCTAGAATCTAGGATGATTGTCCACATTGAGAGATTCAATGGAAGCATGCAGTTTTGGCCATTTGGGATGGGGAGCTGAGACAAGATAAAAGAATTGGAGCTTTTCCATATACCAACTTGGATCAACAAATGAGTATAGCTGGAGAGCCCAGCTTGGAGCCCACTGAGCATCACAAAACTCCAAAAGAAGAGAAAGAAGTGAAAGATGAAGGTGGTTGAAAGAACAAGAGCAAAGTCTATGGTTGAATCATGGTAGCAAACTCCTAAGTTAGTGAGGAAAAAGGATGGCGAATCATGGTGAGAAAGAAGGGTGGCACTCCATGGTGCCAAGCTCTTAAGTTGGTGAGGAAGAAGGGTGGCGAATCATGGTCAGGAAGAAAGGCAGCGCTCCATGGTGGAAATCTCTTGAGTTAATAAGGAAGAAGGGTGGCGAATCATGGTGGCACTCCATGGTGAGGAAGAATGGTGGCAAATCATGATAAGGAAGAGGGTAGCGAAGTTCAGCTCACTTTTCCCTCCTAGAGCCCACTTTTCCCCTTTTAGAGCCCCCAAGAAAAGAGGGCCAAGATAAAATCGCCACTCCCAACCATGTATAGTGCCCATACTCGTGTTTTTTCCCTTTTAGAGCTTCAAGAAAAGAGGGGTTGCTTTTGCCTTTTTGAAGCTTTAAAGAAAAGCTGGCGAAGCCCAATTTTAGAGCTTCCAAGAAAAGTTGGCATGCATTGGATGCAGGGGAGAGTGTGCAAGGGCAGCATCAATTTAAAAATGTAATGAATCACAATTTAAGAATATAATGATAAGTCAAACCTAAGTCATAATGACAACCAATGGGCTTGCATGAAGGGTAAGTGGAGTGAGGAGCTAATTACTGGTCAAGGAGCACCACTAGGTGGATAGCAAATCCCCATAAACTCTTGGTCAATGGGCAAGTTATTTTCATATTTTCCTCCAATGAGGCAGCATGAACAAGGAGAGGTAGAGCTGGAAATGGGAAGGAAAGTGATCGAGGGATCAGGTCTAGTGACGATCAATGAGCACTCGTCAGAATCAACCACTTGCATCTCTTCTTAATAGTCATTGATTCCCATCGATGTTATAGGCCCTAGGTCTTAAACAACCTCTCACATTGAGGAGATGGCATTGATGTTGTTGCAAGAAGGCAACAAGGGAAGATGTACCATAGAAAGGCCAAGACCTTCTTACGTCAAGCAAAGGAAATTTAGATAAGTGGGCAAGGAAAGCCCAAGGAAGATATAATGCATACATTTTTGCAAGCACTCCCTACTAGTGACTACGTATGGAAAATGGCCCACATACTAACCAAATACACATGTGGACTTATCTGTTGGGGATGAAACTCTGCACGGCTCTTAGGCTACCCAAGACATACATCCATGCAAGATTTGGTTGCCAATCAATTTCGTATGTGCAAGGTATAATGCATACATTTTTGCATGCACTCCCTACTAGTGACTACACATGAAAAATGGCGATCATACTAACCAAATACGCCGGTGGACTTATCTGTTGGGCATGAAACTTTGCATAGCTCTTAGGCTACCCTAGACATACATCCATGCAAGATTTGGACTCCAACTGATTTGGTAGTATAATGCGTACATTTTTGTATGCACTCACTACTAGTGACTACCTATGAAAAATTATATATGTATTATATGATTTGGACCAATCGTACATAATCATGTATTAATGTTTGATACATGTTACTACCATTGAGCACCATTCCATGCTAAACATTGACATTTTTTTGTTAATCTACAATTTATAAAAATTAGTGACAATATTAGTGTAATAATTGCAAGCATTGATATATACAAAATTCAATATGATATTCAAAATGATAAAGTTCATAGCACAAGAGAGAGATTGAGATTGAGAGAGAGAGAGAGAGAGACCTTATACTTGAACACCTTTTCAATGCTTAATGTTTACAATTACTTCACAAGGCATTATTTTTAAAATACCTTATCTATTAGATGTCTGAATTGAGATATCTGAAATTCAAAATAATACTCCTAATTTTAAATGTTTATGTTAGATTTGAACAAACTATAAACTGAGATAAATAAATAGTAAGAACAACATCATGAAAGTACCAAAATTCTCATACATCATAAAAGTAAGAACAACATCATGAAAGTACCAAAATGAATGTGTACATCATCATCATCATCGTGCAGAAGTGCATCCCTAAACAAGATATGTGTGAAGCCTGAACAATCATCTTGAATGAGAATCTGATAACTCCACATATGAACCTCTAGTCATCCTCTGACGTGGCTCCTGTATGACCCACTGCCCAACTGTTCGCTATGTGCCCTCGGGCAAAGCCGGATGGGCTAGCCTCATCCTGATGAAGAGGAGGGCATGCTGCACGAGCCACCACTGCCATCTCTGCCTCCCTCACCTCCTCTATGTATGCGTGCCTCAGCTCCCAAAGTTGTGCATCTGCAAATACCCGTGCCTCAAATCCAGCTCGAGTAATTGTCTCTACATGTAGAAGATGCTAGTCTCACCCAAGCTACTACTCCACCCACTGCTGCAATGATATACGAAGCTCTGCCTCTCGCTCAATACGACGTGTCTCCTCTGCTCGTGCCTCATCACTTGGCATGAAGTCACCATATGAGAAGCATCATGGAACACACGTTGCAACCATTGAAGTATCAGCACCCTCTTGCTACAGTAAAGCTCTCTGTGCCTCCTCTCTGTAGTGCTCTGTCAAGACCACACGAGCAAATGGATCAATGGCCTGACAATGACCAGGAGCAAAGAAGATCATACGCAGCGTGTGGATGAGCAGGTGGGAAAGGGTGGCAAAGGGTTGACAAAAGGCCGAAGGGAGGGGCTCTTTACGTAGACTTGAGCAAATCTTTCAAAAACAACTTCTGGACGTCGACTTCCACAATAGAGCTGTAGAGCGGCTCCTTTCTACTCTCGTGCGCGTCCATCTTTAAGTAACAGCGCGCTTCCTCCCTCACCTTCCTAGCACTTCTCCGTGTTGATCTTCCTCATCTCCTTCATCCCGCGCTTCCCCCAGACTCTCCCCTCCCATTGCCGCGTCCTCTCTCGCTTCCATCTACAGTATTTATCCCCCTCCTCGCTCATCTCCATCCTCATCCAGCATGAAATATTTCCCCTCCCCCATGGCCAACACAGCTTCCGTTTCCATCCTCTCCTCCTCCACCGTCTTCCCCTCCCTCCCCCATGGCCAACACAGCTTGAAGAAAGGGTGTTCCATTTCAGTGGAGAGACGATCAAGCGGCTGAAAACGAAGGCAAGCAAGGAAGCAAATAACTCCTGCACATCTTTCGAGGCGCTTGTCGCATACTGCTGGAAGAATGTCATCCAAGTGAGTGCACTGAGGCCAGAAGAAGAAGTACATACTCTGTTACCAGCGGACTGCAGGGCACGACTGATACCGCCATTGCCCGATTCCTATTTCGGCAACGTTCTTCAGTTGACGATAGCGATGGCCACGGCAGGAGAGCTGATGCAAGAGAGTTTGGGAGCCACTGCTGTACGAGTGCACGAAGCAATTCAGCGCATCAGCGACAAATCGGTGCGAGACATGATGCAGTGGCTGGAGGCCAGGAACAACCCCTTTCAGCCGTTCAAAGTTTGGGGAACGTATGGCATGGTGGTGTCGGGCTCACCCAGATTTCCAGCTTACGATGTAGATTTCGGGTGGGGGAAGCCGGAATCAGTGCGTCCTGGGAGGGTTGGGAGAGAGAGAGAGATCTGTATGTTCCCTGGACGAGAGGGGGGTGGCAGCGTAGATGTGTGTGTCAAGCTCCAACCCAACGCTATGCAGCAGCTCGTTAACAGCAACTTCGACTGCCTCACAGCTTCAGCCATAGCTGCACCTCCCATCACCTATCGTAACAGAAACTGCTCGTGAGCAACATGGAGCAGAAATACTTTCTTTGGCTTCAACCCAATCGTCATTCGTAGGAGCCGGAATTGCCAACACGCAGTTCTCAAATCTTTCAAAAATTAAAGCTATGCAGCAGCTTCGACCGACCAATCCTTCACCTGCAGCCAATTCTTTACCTGCTTAATCCTCTACGCCAGGTAATAATTAGCTTCAACCTAAGCTATATTCCAGAAGCTATTGATCAAATCCATCAGCACTTTTCGTTCATATTCATAGTATTTTCAACAACCATAGCAGCAACCTTCCAGCCCAGGATCGTGTTTAGCTCTTCTTATGACCCCGGTATGAACGCGCAACCGCGTTGTCCTACATTTAGTTTCGCATTTTTTATTACTGCTGGAATTATATATTTTTTGTTATTGTCTAAGAAATGAAGGCTCTACCTCGGTGAGATAGGTAGCTGAACGCATTCGATTTCCTAATGGGAGCATGTAGACTGATGAGCAACCTCTCGTGGGAAACCCATACTCAGTGGGTTTATTATTCAACAACTCTAGGCATTAAACAAGCCAATAAAAATAGCCGTTTTTACAAAGGTTTTATGTCCTAATCCATAGCACATTCCCAAAAAATCAACTATTGAACCCCTTGTATGATGTAGTGTAGTAGAAAATTTCCAAATAAAAACCGACTTTTGATGAATTTGTAAGTGCCAAGAGGGGTGCACTACTAGAAAACTCTACATACAACATGAGTTCAAGGGATAATATGGGCAATACATGTCTTGCCCTTTACAGAACTTTGAATTTTGGTGCACTTATTGGATTAAAAACCCCTATTAAGCCACTTTGTATGGTTACATATTTTCGGGCACGCACCTTGCAAGTGTAATTGCTTTGAAGTACATTATTCACTTGTACATATGTATGTGTTGAAGTGCGCACATGCCTACATACAATATAATATGCACATGTGCGTGCACACACAGACATCATATATGAAAATGCCATCGCTCAAATTCACAATGTTTTTAAAATTTTTGTAATGTAAATTACAATAAATTTTAAAATTTTTGGATTATCATTAAAAAAATCTGTCAATAGTATTGATATAAAATGGGCATTAAATACATATATGCCTTGACTCTAACCCCTTTAGGCATGATGGGACTTGTTCAAACCCCACTTAAAACTCGATAAAAGGGCTTGTAAAACTAATCTACGTAGCCCTAAATATTAGCTAGAACTTCTTGCTAGATCGGACACTAGAAGCTCTCATCCTTGCAGTTGCGCACATTAAATTCAGAGGTAGGCATGAATCAAGCCTGTGCTAACCAACACAGTGCACCATGTTGAGGAACCATCTCAACATCACGTGTTTAATATTGTGCATAGCAGTAACACATAGAGTGCTATAAAGGAAAGGGTTAGATGTCCTAACCCTAAAAGGGTTTCTATATATTCTACATTTTCACAATTAAATCTAAAGTACAATTAGTCATTTATGGTGTGCTCTCTAGCTGTGCCCTCTCTCCTCATCTCCACTCTCTTCCTCTCCTCTCTTCATATTTTGTCATGGTATTAGAGCTTCTTTGCCTTCCGTTGAGGCATTCTGATCCTTGAGAGTGTGAGAGTGATTGAGAGATTGAGAGTTCTATTGAGTGTTCTCCGTGAGAGTCCACTTCTGGTGAGAGATCTTCAACCATTCTTTGAGATAAAATTTTTGTTCATTCCTTTATAGATTTTTGTCCATAATTTCGTTCATTGTTCATGATGAGATTTCACTCTTGAATCTTGTGAGAAAGAGACTTAGTTCTCTTGTTGTGAGTTCTTGTGAGAGATCCATAAAGAAAGAGAGATTTTCTTTTGCCGACTTTGAAAGAGATTGCTGAGATGTTAGTGGAGAGATTGTTGAGACCTTAGTCTATTTACAAGCCTTTGAGTTGCAAACCTAGAGCTAAGCAATAGCTACCAAAGGTGCATCCATCTACAAGCTCTCGGCTACAAGGGATCCTCAGCAAATTTATTTAGAGCCAGAACAAGTATTTGGAGCTATAGCTAGGCTCTCTACAACTCGATTCAACAAAGCAGGCCATATCAATGAAGAAGGCCGACTCCTTCTTCAACGATGCCAACAACCAAAGCAAGAAATCCACGCTTCAACAAACTCCATTGTTGCTATAGCTCCTCGGCCAACTGAGCTCCAATGAGATAACTACGACCTCCCAACCACACAGAGCAAACATCATGCTACAAAGCAACACCTATAAGCTTGCCTTCTACATCGACCCACGAAGCCTGAGCTTCTCCAGCCATGACTCCAAAGCAAAGCTAGCCTTTCACACTGACTCTTGCAACATGGCTAGACTTCCACCGAGACGGCCAGAACCTCACCAAGCTCACGGAGCTTCTCACATGGCTCCTATGCTTGCACAACGCTCAGCATGCGTAGAAGCCCAAGATGGCTTCAACGACCACCATGGCCAAACTAGCCTTCTCATGCCTCCTACGACGATGACCGGCACACACACAAGAAGATAACAAAATCTTTCAAAGATTTTGGGGCATCTCTCTAGATTCCATCGCATCGAAATAGAATCTTACAAATTTCGGTATCTAGGAGTCTCCACGCAGATTCAACACGTGGAACTTGATCCCTTACCACATCATCAATAACTCAGTGAATGTCACGTCAACCAGAGTTATCCTTCTACCACTTGGCAGTTCTATCCAAGCTTATCTGCCATGTAGGCACATGTTATCTGCCATGTGAGTAGGGTCGGCCTTGTTGACACTTCACCAGACACATCATCTGGCCACATCTACTACCACATCAGCAGCACCGAGTCCCCATAGTGCCACATCTCTTGATCTGCCACATCAACTATCAATTTGGCACATCATCAAGTTGACTAGTCAAAGTGCCATGTCATCAATTGACCAATTAAAGTGACGCATGGTAGCCGTCTGCCATGTCATCTGCCACATCATCACTCTCACATGGCACTAACCCCTTGCTAAGCATGCTACCTCTCCATAGGCACACTTGGCACCTTCCATGTGTACACAGGTGACACCTCATCAATGTTCCACTGGCACAGCCCTTGGCAAGCACACATTCTGCATGTGACTCTAAGTGCCACATCATCATTTGCACCCTTTTTGCCCCTCCACCTAGATAAAGCTGTATCTCTTAATCTAGAAAGAATTTAAGGGTGCTCCAAAAAGGAAAAACGCTCGAATTTTTGTGCTCTATGCACTCGTCACATCACACACACATTTTGTAGCAAGCATTACAAACTTTTGGGCCTCGATGACAAATCCACTTCTAGCACACACATCAGCCTCAACATCAATGCATCTTACCCAGTACCTTCATCGCTCGACGTGCGCTAGATCTAGATCAGAGTAGATTAGATCATCCTTATAGGAGATAATCCACAAAAGCCAATCAAAGCCATGTCCAAAAATTCATATATAGTTCCTACTCAAAATCAGTCCCTTCCCTCACATGTGGTTTCACATCATCTCATTTCCTAAAACTTGACATTCCATAGTTCAATGAGCAGACTTCAGAGTGTTCAGATTCATTGATCGATTGATCAGAGGGCAAATAGCACATGATTTAAATTTTTTCTATTTTTTGGCATTTTGCACATCATTTAAGCCTTATAAAGCCTCTTGGCTATTCTCGACATCATTTGCCACACAAGCCTTGTAACATATTGGATTAAATATTGTAGTTCTATCTTCACCAACAGTTCATCTTTCACTTGATACACTCAATGTATTGCAATTGATTCAGACAGTGATTTCACAAGCACTTTGAGTACATCTCTTGCACCACATCTACGACTAGTAACCTCAATTTGGAAGCATCTACCAAGCTAAACAATTCCAATTGTGACACATGGAAATAAGGAATGGAGACCATTCTTATCCTTCAAGACAAATGAGACTGTGTCGATGGATCTACACCTAGACCATTGGACAACCAGCAGTAGCTCCACTCCCCCTATTGTTGTAGCACCAGCAGAATATACATCTACACCACCAGTGTTCGCACATGTAGTAGATCCTGCCATTGCCCAAGCACAGGCAGAATGGGACAAGAAAGACAAATATGCATATCATTTGATCAAGGAGAATGTGCAAGATGTCATGCTAGGACAACTCAACACAGCAAAGACATCAAAAGAAGCATGGGATATGTTCACAGCTCTTTATGAGTCCAAGAACACTTCCAAGATTCTCACACTGAGAAACCAAATCAACGAGAGTTTCTGACAAAATATAAAGAGGGGAGAGGAGAAGAGTGGAGATGAGGAGAGAGGGCATAGCTAGAGAGCACACCACAAATGACCAACTGTACACTAGATTTAGTTGAAAATGTAGAATATATACAAACTTATTTAGGGTTATGGTTAGGGCTAGAGTTAGGGTATCTAGCCCTTTCCTTTATAGCACTCTATATGTGTTGGTGCTATGCACATGTAATAACATAATGTTGAGCATGTTCTCTCAACACCTTCCCTCAAGATCAACATCATGAAGTAGGCCTTCCCTCAAGAAGGACTGAGCATTACATTCCATCACACCCCTTTAATGGGAATGTCCTTCCTCTGAGTCAAACTAGGAGCTTGTCGATGTTTCTAGCTCTTTACCGAGTAGTTTGGTAAAGATGTCTGCAACATTCTCTTGCTATCACAATGATGTAGTGTGATGTCACCAAGTAACACTTTTTCTCTGATGAAGTGCTCTCTGACGCCAATATGCTTTGTCCTGGAGTGATATACTGGATTCTTGGCCAATGCTTGAGCTGATTGATTATCACAGTATATTTTTGTTGGCTTTGATTCATCAAATAAGTCTGTTTTTGACAATAGTTTTCAGAGCCATGTAGCCTCACATGCACCTGTAGTGAGTGCTCTATATTCTGCTTCAGTCAAAGACAAAAAAATAGTTGGTTGTTATTTTGACAACCATGATATAGCACCTTGACTGAGGAAAAATACATATCCCTATGTTGATCTCCTGGTCTCATGGTCTCTGGCATATTCACTATCATAGTATGCATGAAACCTTGGATGACTTCCTCTGTATTCTATCCCAAATCGTCTTGTACCTCTAATGTATCTCAAGGCTCTTTTGTCTGCATTCCATTGAGACTGTTTTGGATTTGCCATAAATTGTGCAAGTGAACTTACTGCATAACAAATATCTGGCCATGTGATAGTCATATATATAAGAGATCCGATGACCTACCTATAGTACATGTCATTGACCGTAGGCTTTCCTGAATCTTTAGTAAGTTTTAAACTCTGTTCCATGGGAGTGGTTGCAATCTTGCAAGACTGTCAACATATTTCAGCTGACTCATAAAAGTGTTTTCTGAATCTCTCCAGAACTCAATTCCAAGACAATAGTGCATAAGTCCAAGATCTTTCATGTCAAACTCTATAGATAAGTCTTGTTTTAGCTTTTTGATGAAGTTCCGGTCACAATCAGATGATCTACGTACAAAAGTGCAATAGTAATGTCTTCCCCTTGAACTTTGTAGTAGAGTATGATCTGCATTGAACTTCATGTATCCTAGATCAGCAAAATACTTGTCGATTCTACTGTACCAACTTCTAGGTGCTTGCTTTAAGCCGTAGAGGCTCTTCTAGAGATGGCAAACCTGATTTTCTTTTCCTCATTCAACATAACGTGCTAGTTGTTGCATGCAGACTTCCTCGTCTAAGTAACCATTGAGAAATGCATTCTTGACATCGAGCTGTTACATGTTCCATCTACTGAGTGTTGCTAGTGATATCAAGAACCGTATGGAATCTATCTTTGCTACTGGAGCATAAGTCTCATCATAGTCTTGATTATATTGCTGTGCAAATCCTTTTGCAACTAGTCTGGCTTTGTATCTTTGAATGCTTCCATCTGGATTGTACTTCACTTTGTATACCCATTTGTTTCATTAGGGGAGAATTGGGGTCTCAAAAGGGCCTCCAATTAGTGTTTCCTAATTTCAAAGGATTAGAGAGTGATTTGAGGTGTACCAATGAGAGTGCTAGAAGGTGTGGGGCAATGGTATGTTGGGGTGGAGGGTGGGAAGGCCTGTAGAGAGCCCCTATTGGTTGCTCCCCTTACACTAGGGACCACCCAAACCATCCCCCCCCTCTTAACCCATGTTTGACCCTCCTACCAGGTGCACCTCCCCCACATGAGCCCAAAACTGCCTTCAGTGGGGGGACGAGCATTTTCCGAGCAAAAACATACGACGAGCGATCTGAGCAGTGGACCTTTAGTTAAGTCTAATTTGATACCTTCAATATATATATTTTTTCAATAAACATCATGTGCAAAAAAATAAAGTAAAAATAATATTTCTTCCAAACAATTTATAGTCAAATGGTCTAGAATCTCAGGAAGATTGAATTGAGAGACATGGATAGATTTCTATAAAAGGACCATTCAAACACACCAAAAGGTCACCGAAAACTATAGTGTGGTGAGTAATACATTGTTCATACACAACTCTTAAAGAAGCTGTGGGCAACAAAATACTGTTTACATACATATAGCTATATTGTGTCAAGCAAATGACTATCAAAATGCACCCAAAAAGTCAACACAAGCTACAATGGTCATACAATATTTGTATGCACCTATGCAAGTTCCTTTAATATAACCACAAGTAGAGATAAACGCCCTTCTTAGCAAGCAGGTAGAGCTTGGTAGAGTTCTTGCCTACTTAGTGCAGATTGGTGAATGAACATGTGTATCTTCTCATCTAGACCCAAGTATTGCATATAAATGTAATACAGATGTTTGCATGGGATATATCTGTTTTGCCCTTGAGAATGGCCCATAAAGTCCAGACATGTGCATGATGGAAACACTAAAACCACAACATTGTACTTGCTCCCTTTTCTATGTGATCCTGGAGTGGAAACTAGGTACTCCACATGCTCTCTAGGGACAACTATATTAACACTGTGAACAACACATTCCAAGGAAATAGACTTAGCTATCCTTGTTCTCATTTCACATGTCACCTCAGTTACCCATTCCACAACCATGCCATCCCTTGTGCTCGGTCTACTTGTTAAATCAGCAGATTTGGCCCTAGTGCATTGCTTTTTTAATCTAAATCCTCCAGCTACTAATAACCTCATTTCTTCCTCATCCAGGCTTGTCCCTTTCTCAATAGGCCACTCCCTCGGCACCTCAGGTGGTTTTCCTTCAATGCAATTTGATGGTGTCCATGTGTGGTCCATGTTATCCCCACAAAACCAAATCAATTGCCTTCGAATGCCTGCTTTGGTGTTGATTCTCCCAAAAAAGCTAGGTGCAGGAACACCTCTCTTTCCCGTCCTACCCTTGTGATCTATCAATTTGTGGCATTTGATTCCTTTGTCCTCTAAGTATCCTTGACACCTCACCTCACTACCTGCATTAGTTCTTCTTATAGCCCACATAGTCTTGTGTACTACCTCTTCTTCAACATATTGATTTGTTTTCAAGATTGGCGTGGTATTTTGTTTTCTCTTTCTTGGCTGATTTACATACTGGTATTCTGGACGATGTGAATCATTTGCATACACTGCTTCTGAGAAAGATTTTGACCGCTTCCTTCTCACAGTCTTCAAATCACCCATACAATCTTGACCTCCAATAGTTGCATCCACCTTGCTAGCCACCTCATTACTGAGATCAATGAACTTGCATGAGTTGCTCCCTATGTCCCCATAAGAGTGCCTTCGAGATAGCTTTTCCAAACTAGGTCCACAACCCAAGTGTAGTCCCTTTAGATATTCTGTGTATCTTGCAGTTTGCAGCAAAGCACCCGTCATATCTGTCTCACAAGCATTTTTTAGTGTGACATATTTCACTCCGTCATTCGATGCCAACCAACTTCCATGGACTGACTCTGCAAGGTTGGCTCTAGGAACTAAAAACTGGTCAGATCCCTCCATGCCCTGTGCCACAACATAGATTAGTTTCCAATAATCAAAAAACAATAAAGTTGTGAATGAAATAACAAGAGACCTACTCTTTGAGCACCTTATTGGCATCACCATTGAATACCATTCTAATTGCACGCCAATTTGCTTGTGCCTCATCAGCCATAAACCCTTTAAATTGAGGCTTTGGGAATCCCTCCTTCTCCATGACTCTATTTAACATTTCCCAAAAAAGGATCTGGGCTTCTGTATCCTCAACCTTGAAATCCCCAATAGCAATAGTCTGTAGCTCTTGAACAAAAGGGTTGTAAACATGGCATGCCATTGTATTCCAATCATGCATACGTTTGACAAAATCAAAGCAAACCCAGCACGATCCTAACTCTCCACCTGGCCTCATCTTGTTCACTAGATCAACACCACTACCATGTCCCTTGGTAGACATCTTGAAAACATGACATCTTTCAAATGAAGAAAATTCAAGTTGTCCAGGGAACACCATGCTCTGAAAATAATCATATACACACTTTCTTTTCAGTTGTAAAAGAGCATCATAACCATCTGCAAAGGATCCACTTTCAATTTGGGCCTCCCTTTTCCAACGTGCGAGCCTACAGTTAAGAACATGTAGCATCAAAATCCCATTACTTATTTTTCAAAAAAACTTGAGTACTTTTAATCACATTAAAAGGACAAGTATGCACATACCTTCTCTTGTCCAAAGTTGGAGTAATCTTCTCTAGTAATGATGTCAATTCAGCATCACTCATGGCTTTCGGATCATCTTGAATGACGGCATCCAATATTATTTTCTTTGCTAATGTTTTTTGCAAGGCTTTAGGTCTTCCCATCCCATCTATTTGTATGAGCTTAGTCAACCTAGCCTTAACTTCCTTCACAGCACCTCTAGAACTTCCTTCACCAACGGGATGCAAATGATACCCTGAGTGTATAACACACCTCTTAAATTGTGTATCACCCTTGGGGTGTGGGTAACATAAGAATAGCCTACATGGGCACTCTTGCTCGCAGAAAGGACGAGCACCACAATGCAAACACTTAAGAGTACTATTTTCGCCAACATATGATCTTTGAGGACACACTCGTGAAAGTCTCCCTTGCCAATGCTTCTCATTGGCCTCTTTGGTTCTCTCCAAGTAAGGACAAAATATGTTTTTGCATTGTAGATGCCCACCACATCTTCGAATTCTAACTAAACCATCAAATCCTGTCATATTACTTGTTATATCATCCGTCCAAACATGGCTGTCGTATTTGGTTTCTGTCCCCTCAGCATGGTTAGGGAGGTCCGAAGCGGGAAGCTCAAACAAAATATTGCCATCATACTTTACTGGAAGTGCATCAACTTCTTGTATTGTTGTTACAATGTCCATAGCTTTTTTGAGTGCACTTCTTGCAGGAAGGTTTTTCAAGAGAGGAACCAAACTCATGGTCTTATCGGATTGTTCATCTACTTGTTTTTTATTCGACACTTCCTTACTGATTTCCGTCAAAAGCTTTACACCTCTAACAATGAAGGTGGTTCCAAACTGAGTGTCAAGATGAAACAAGGACTCCTCACCTACAAAGGGAACCTCAAAGGACAAGTCGTCACACTTGCTATCAAGTAGTTGATGCAAAGAGATTGAGCTCGGTGAAAGTCCAAATGCTAAGTGAAGGTATTCCCTACTAATGCATGCAACACCATTCGTTGTTGCAACTTGCAGTGTCTTCGACCTATTGTCATTGGACACAATTGCAAAATCCATGGAGCTTGTGGAACACAATCTCCCTTCCTTCAAGTGAAAGGAAAATTAGTCATTACCAGTTTTGAGATCTATTGCTAGCAAACGAGGCACAAGTGAGTAAGCATGTGAGCAACAGTAGTTCACACACTTGTCTCCTTTCGAACTCTATACTAACCAACTCAGCTAGACGATCATTGTTCTTTGATACTAAATCAGCTAGACGATCAAACTCATAATATAACCACATTCATTGCCACCGCCACGTCCCAAGCACACAAGTCCTTGTAACCGCCAATTCAGAAGAATCTACTCATATAATCTTTGCCGAAGAGGCCTTAAATGGGTGTGTATCCCTAGTATAATTTTTACTCTAAAAACAATCATACCAAAGGATGGAATAGTTGCGAGAGAAAAATCATGGACATGATGCCATCATTAGTTCAAATGAAATATTAGAGCTCAAGAAGGTTAATGGATTGAAGGTTGTAGGAAAAAGTAAAGACATCATAGTTTCGCTGGCGAAACACTATTGGAGGCCATTTCATTTGGAGTTCAAAACTATAGTTTCGCTGGCGAAACTAAACGGGGCGGAAAAAACGAAACTAAGCGAAGGAGGAAGGTCGAAGGGAAACGGAAGTGGAAGAAAGGAGGGTGGAGAGGGAGAGGAAGAAGAAGAGGCAGAGGCAAAGAAAGAGAAACTAGTTCAGAGAAAGAGAAGGGGAGGCAGAGAAGACTAGTTTCGTTGGCACTAGTTTCGCTGGCGAAACTAGTGAACACGCCTACGCCTACGCCTACGCCCACGCCCATGCCTACGCCCACGTCCACGCCTAGTTTCGGTGAACACGCTCACGCCTACACCTACGCCTACGCCCACGCCCACGCCTACGCCTACGCCTATGCCCACGTCCATGCCTACACCTATGCCTACGCCTACGCCCACGCCTACGCCTACGCCTTCACTAGTTTCGCTGGCGAAACTAGCCAGCGAAACTAGTTTCGCCAGCGAAACTAGTGTTCACTAGTTTCGCCAGTTTCGCCAGCGAAACTAGTGTTCACTAGTTTCGCTGGCGAAACTAGTGGCGTGGCGAACTAGTTTCGCCAGCTAAACTAGTGTTCACTAGTTTCGTTAGGAGCATCTGTTGTGATTCCTGCCGTCGTTAGTTTGAGTTTTCTCTAGTTTGCTATCTCTAATATGTTTCGTTTTGTTTCTAACAGTCTGCAATCATGTATCTCATGTACTATACTAACGAAAATGGCGAGAAGGTTTACACGTTGCAGGTATTTCCTCTGAAGTATAAATATTTTGGCGGGTCGGTTTTGCCCGTAATCTGTTTGTGTCTGTTGTCAAATTCTTAGGGATGCTAGTTTTCATAATGCTTTTCGGGCCAATGCCTACGCCTTCACTAGTTTCGTTGGCGAAACTAGTGAACACTAGTTTCGCTGGCGAAACTAGTGGCGGAAACTAGTGTTCACTAGTGAACACTAGTGAACACTAGTTTCTAGTGTTCACTAGTGTTCACTAGTGAACACTAGTTTCCGCCACTAGTTTCGCCAGCGAAACTAGTGTTCACTAGATTCGCTGGCGAAACTAGTTCGCCACTATTTTCAGTGGTGAAGTTCACAACTAGTTTCGCTAGCGAAACTAGTTGTGAACACTAGTTTCGAAACTAGTGTTCACTAGTTTCGCTGGCGAAACTAGTTCACCACTGAAAATAGTGGCGAACTAGTTTCGCCAGCGAAACTAGTGAACACTAGTTTCGCTGGCGAAACTAGACTTGTGTTCACTAGTTTCGCCAGCGAAACTAGTGTTCACTAGTGTTCTCTCGTTGTCTCCCTCTGGCTGCCACAGAAAGAGCGCACAGCAAGGTGGTGCCACTTTCCAACGTAAGGAAACAACTTTTCACCGAGGCTTGTGGGATATTTCAATGAGGGGAAAAATCGCAAGAGAAAAATGCCGTGAGCCATTTTACATAAGGTGAAAGGTGGGCTAGAGCAGCTTTTGAGCCGTCCAAATGTTGAGGGAGTTTGTCGCAATAAAAATCTTGCTGACACTTGAGATTTACAAAAAGGCGGGGGGGGGGGATGCAATGGCGAAGCGACAGTTACCATGGCCCGTAGACTACGATTACAAAAGGCATCGGAACGAGGGGTTGAGATCCATGAATGAGCCGACCCGAGCATTGGAAAGGGTTTGGATCGAACGGCTGAGGCGATGGGAGGATGGTGAGGCAAACTGAGAACGTTAAGGTGAACGGACTCAGACAGAGGTGGTGAGGTAAGGTGAGAAGTATGGTTAAGGGGAGGGAAGGATGGGATAAGAAAGAGGGGGGGGAAGATGAAGGGTTAGTTTTGTTGTCTTGTTGCCTTGCGAGCAGGTGGCAATTCTAAGACACCCACATCTGTCGCCAATCGCTTCTTCTTCTTCTTCTTCGCCAATCGCTTCTTCTTCTTCTTCTGCGGCTGCATCCACCTCCAGCTCCCGCTCCCGTTCCCTTTCAGCTCACCCTCTCCTCCGTCAGTCATCCTTCCCCCCTCTCCTCACACTTCTCTTTCTTTTCTTTCTTCCACTACCCTCCGCTTGCTTGTTTTGACGCTCGGAACTTCATCTTTTGTTGGCGAGAAAATCCCAGACGTTCCTGATATTAGTGATCAAAACTGACTTTTTCATGGCGATCTCCCCACCACTCGCGTAGCCTGCAGGGCTTGCTGCCGCGCCCCTCTTCACGCACGCACTTGGTTGCACTTGAACTTCGGGTTCATGATCCTCAACAGATTCAACAGGTTCACGCTCTCAAACTCATCGATGCCTCCTCTGGGCGATAGTTTATAAAATCGATGCCTCCCCATCGATGCCTCCTCTGCTCTCCAGGTTCTGATTTCTTCGCCTCCACCCCTTCGATTTCGGTTTCTTTAGGACCTCCTCTGTGAGCATTTGGCATTTCCTTTATCCGGACCACGTGCCTTGGTTTTGCTTCCCCGGCATTTAGGATTTCTCGGCGTGCTGCGCTCCCCGAAGAGTTTTGGGTGAAGGAGGCTGGTCTGACGCTTGGAAAGTGGGCTGGAACGTTGCGAGGATCCTTTCATTTTCAGATTGCTGGAACGAAATCCTTGAGAAGATCCTTCTGTTGAAGATCCTTTTGTTGGAGCAGGAGGAGTTAGGAACTGTGCCAGCCGTGTGGATTTGCACGAGATTGCTGGAAGAACTCCAGTACTTGACAGGATAGGCCATTTTTTGGGCCTCCCGGCTGAAACAGGCGTCGCGCCGCAGGAACCTAGTTGGCAGTTGTGTGATGAGAGAAGCTGCAGGCAGATTTTCGGAAAAAGAAGGCTAAATCCAGGCATTTTGTGGCGTCTCTCCCGGTTCTGTAACGTGCAATCTGCGCGCGTTGGAGCTTGGGGCGATATCCGTTATTTGTGAATAGTTCGCGCGTTGGCCTCAGATCTTGAGTTGCGCCTTCATTTTGACCTTCGTCACGTTTTGTCGGAATGTTCGCTGAGAGAAGATGGCCTTGCTTGAACATGTGACTCACCCCTGCCTATCCATCGCCAGCGTTCAAGATATCAGGACGGGCAGCCACTTCGACTCTAGTTTTTATAAAGTCTTGATAGTTTTTGGGGGGGGGAGTTGGCGAGCCAGTCTCCCTTGTCGCTCGTTTGTCCTGTGCAAAGTCTCATAAATCCCTTCGTTCACTAGTTTCGCTGGCGAAACTAGTTTCGCCAGCGAAACTAGTGTTCACTAGTGTTCACTAGTGTTCACTCAGTCCTTCCTCTTCCTCTTCATCACTCAGTCCTTCCTCTCTCTCCCTCCATACTCCCTTCATCACTCGTCCTTCCTCTTCCTCCATGCTCCCTTCATCACTCGGTCCTTCCTCTCTCTCCATGCTCCCTTCATCACTCGTCCTTCCTGTCTCTCTCCTTCCCTCTCCCTCCAAGGCTCGCTTCCACCTATCTCTCCATCCATGCTAACCACCAAGGCTCCTTTTCACCTGTCTCTCTGTCCAAGCTAATCAACAACGCAAAGAAATTAATCAACGCTAGTTCTTTTTTCGCCAACGCTAGTCCTTCTTGTCTCTCTTTTTTCGCTTCTCCACTCACTTCCTTACGCTTCTGTTGTTGTGGCTTCCTTACGCTTCTCCACTCACCATAGCCTTGGCTTCCTTACGCTTCTTTTTTGGGAATCAGTCTGAATTTCCATGCTTTCTTCTGTTCAGCTGAATTTCTCCCGTGCCTTCACTCTGTCATTTTTCAGATGGTTACACTCTGTCACTTTTCATTTAATCATTTCAAAGATGGTTTCACTATGTCATTTATTTGTTTTTCTTCTTGTGCAGGTGAGCTTATTGAAAGTTGTGCAACAAATGCCTCCAGTAAGTTTGGATTCTTTTTCTTTTTCTAGTTGCATTTCACCTTTGCATTTTTGCAAATCTTGTAATTGAGTTCTTCAAATGTGTAGAGAAAGAAACGTGATGTGTCTAGTCCTATCACAAGGAAAGGTGGCAAAAGGAAGAAGCAAGAGTCAGAGGTCAAGAATGAACTGAAGTAGCTTGAGCAAGTTGACATTGAAAATGATATTGAGGATCCTGAGGACAACAAGGATAAAACTATAGATGAACCATCCAACAAAGTAGGAGTTAAAGATGATGTGGAGGATATCATTCCAGAGTGTGTTGAGAGACCTTCAGGTGCAGATATTTTAGAGCTTCTTACAGTAACTAAAGAAATTCCACCTCCTCGAATTCCCTTGTGTCGTTGTCTCATAAACCCAGTTGTGCGTCAAATTAGGAATGATTTGACCATTTTGAAAAGAGCATTTGAAATAGAGGGATACATTCCGACAAAAGGATCTTTTATTCTATCTATCAAAATGCCTGATGGGTCTTCGAAGGATGTTGATGATGTCACAAGAGAACGTTGGGACAAGAATTGGAGCTTAGTTAATGATGAGTTTGAATCAGAGATAATTGGCACACCATGGAGCTCTCTATCAAACAAAATGTTCTTCGTGTGGGAAGGAAATCATCGTACAGCATCTTGGATGGAAAGCATAGAAGAGCTTTACACAAATATCAAGTCTAGACACATTAGAGTGCAAGCTCAAGTTATTGAACCGGAAGCAAAGGATGAGCTTAAGCTTGTTGCTGCTCTGCAAAGATTTAACTTGTAAGCCTTGTTGTTTATGTTTTCTATATTGAGATGGTAAGTGCTTGTAAATGAAACCAATTTTGATCCATTTAAGTCAATGGTTGCAGGCTTAATGAAGATGCAATTGTTGTTACTAATCGCAAGGATTATTTGTACCACACAAGCACACTCGTATCTTGTGATGCTCAATATTTTACTCAGGATTTTAGTGAGGAGGAGAAAAAAGCTATTGAGTTGGCAAGACAGAAAGAGATTGGAAGTGGACGAAGGGTGTGGTATCCCCTCACCCAAACTATTCTTGGGAGGATGGTATTTGCTGTAAGTATTAGTTCTTTAGTTTATATATTTTCTTTTTTTGTGACTTTGCTTTGTGTTCCAATAACATTATGATGAGATTATCTGTTTATGTTGAAAGGGGAAATGGAAATCAGATTTTGAGGCTCAATGCAAGAAATTGCATTCTTCCATGCCAAAGGATGAGAGAGAGTCCAAGATTCATGAGATTAAAAAGACTGTGGGAGCAACATATCGAAGAAAAATTACACGGGTAAGTTTTCAATTTACCAAATTTTGTATTTATAGATCACAAATTTGAATTTGTAGTCCACAAAATTCTACGTTTTATATCTCAGATATTTGAATTTATAGTTTGCAAATTTGAATTTATAGTTTTCAAATTCTAATTTTACAACTCATAAACCATAATATATGATTTGAAAATTATAAATCTATAGTTACAACTTGCAAATTTTTAGTTTGTACTTTGAAAACCTTAATATATGGTTTGTTGTGTGTATCAAAGTCTCTTCTAAAACTTTACTATTTGGCAGATGCTTTCAATAGTCAATCCTTCCCATGGCAAGGAGTGGTTTAATATCCTTTGGAATTTACCATTTGAGGATACATCAATGAAGATCACTTTGGAGAAGCTTTACCAAGTATCAATTGCAACCTGTTCCAAGGCAAAGCAACTATCTATTCTTTCTCTTCTTGGTAAAGATGACAATCTAAAGGAGAGTTATGGGATGCCTATGACTGACCATGGTTTCATACCTTGGCTTGCAAAAGAAGTATGGATGGACCATGTGTTGGCAGATGCTGGGCGATTGCTTGACCAAGTGATGAAATCATCAAGCATTGAGGGTGCAGCTACACTTCCAGACAGTCCTTCTATTCTGGAATACTTTGATGGCATTATAGTGAGACACAGGCCTTTTTTGTTTGAGCCTTTTGCTTCATTGATGACAGTTGCTGTTGTTCCATCTAAGCAAGTTGATCTTACAAATGCCAGCAGACGATTGGTTTACAGGTGCGTTTTGGCTTTCGTTTTCAATTGAAAGATATCTTTGTAATACCTTGCATTCTCTTATATTATCCTAAAAATCATTTAGGTATCTCCATTATCTGGCTGCAAATAAGAGTCTTAAGGTGGTACCATCCATTTGCAAGGCTTGGACTATGCTTGCACCTGCTACTTATTGCATGTACACCTCTCATATTTTTAGAGAGAATAAGCATAAGGATGGTCATATATTGCTTACGGAGTGGGAAAGGAAGCACTGCCCTTGGTGGATCGAGATGAAGGCTGGAACATGTATCGAGGAAGAGAAGGAAACTTATGATCGCCATTTAAAAGGTGAGTGCAAGTCAAACTCGGGTTCGTCGAGCAACATGGATGAGGCACAAAAGAAGAGGCTTGAAGAGGAGCAAAAAGCAATAGTAGAAAAGCAAAAGGCAAGTCATGTGACTCCAAATAACAAACGAGGTGGAAGACCTAAACCAACGGGCACTTCTAACACAGGTCTATTTTCTTATAACTCTTTCTTTCATGTTTCAAAGTGATTAGAAGCTTCCTACAAATTTAATTTAGGATTCTTTGTTATTGTAGACAATGATCCACGAAAGGAGGAGTCTCTTCTTAGCAAGAAAGTGTGTAATATGGATATGGTTTATGTTCCTTTGTCCACTTTCTCATCATTTGCAACTCGTATCTCACAAGAGAACTACAAAGTTTGGGAGTATGATTATGTATCACTTGGAAAAGAAGTTAAGCAATACAAGTATGATGGGGCTTTTCAAATCATAAGAAATTTTTACCATGAACTTGGTGGCATGAAGAAGTCACGCAATGGAAAAAATGCTGCATGGAGTGTGGATTTTTGCTTGATTGACCTTCCTACAGGATCAATAGTGAGTGGAATCAAGGGTGGAATCCCTGGATGGAACATTCTAAATGAGGAGCATATCTCATGCTCACTTGCTATTGCTTCATCTGTGATGGATGATTATGGATGGACATTGGTGATGTGTTCACCTGTATCCACTTCATTCATTGAGCGTTTGGCAAGACAAATGAGACTAGAGGTTTCTTGTAGGTGAGCAATATATCACAGTTGATAATGTCTGTTTATGTGAATTGCATTCAGCTATTGGTATCTTATAGTTAGTACATGTAGATGGATCGTGGAGACGGGAGATTGCATTGATGTTGCGGATAATGTTGGCTTTGGTGTCAAGGTATGTCATTTGGCTATTTACATGATTGTCATGTTCTTGTTTGTTCGTATTTTAGTATTCTCCATTAACTTTTTCAATCTATGTTTTATGTAGATTACTGCCTTTCAAATCCTATTGTTCTCTAGGATTGGCAAGAAGGCACATCACTATCTTGATAGGGCAAATAAAGTTTCCCAATCCCTTAAGGTGTGCATGGACAATTATTTCATCACTCATTACTTGCCTTCAAGTGTACGGTGCATAAAAGAATTGGAGGCTCTGTGCTTGAGCTTGGTGCAGGTACAGCACCTGGGATGAAAGCAGCAATTCACTCAGGACGTCCATGCATGGCAGTGGACAATGACAAAGAGATTTGCACAGGATACTTAGAAGGCATGCTTAGAGACAACTTCACAGAGGCAGGGCCTTCAAGTGTGAATCAAGCAGTCCTCATGATAGATGATGAGGAGACAGACTATGACTTTGATGCACCTCTTGATTAGTGAGTAATTTATTTGATCTATGTGTATAATTTAAGCATGGTTAGATACTGACTAATTGAGCTTAGTGTTCTGCCTTGCTATGCAGAAGATGTGGCTACCCAAATGGCAGGAGATAGCACATTCGATTATGAGTTGGTGGAGAGGCATCATGGGCATCTAGACTACATAGATGACTTGGCTGATGAGGTCTAGAGAGCATGTCCTGGCTTTTTATGGATTGATGCAAAACTTAATTTCTCATGTTTTCATTATCATCTCATGTAGACCTGGTTTCTTATGGATGGATAGCCATTACCTTCTTATGCAAACCTTAACTTCTTATGGATTGATAGATTATGGCTTCTGAATCATGTGATTTTAATGGTCTTTGACCTAATGATATGAACATGTCATAGTTGTTTTGGAAATGTATGGCAAGTTGTAATTTTTAGGTTTGAATTTTTAGGTGAATTCATAGTTTACACTCGGGGGGGTCACTCATCATATGTAACCCTATCACGTGAGTTCAACAGAAGGATATTTTTTATTCCTAAAATTTACAGAAATAAATATACATAAGGGACTATTTAAAATAGTTTTGGAAAAAAATTACAAAACTGTATAGAAAAGGGGTACATTTTATTAATGAAAAATTTTACAGATAAGGGATTTTAAATATAGGCCTTGAACGCACGTGATATAGAGGGTTTATACATAGTGACCCCCCCGAGAGTTTACATCTTTGATTGTTAAAATATATATCCATCCCTCTATTGAGTTTCGAAAGACTAAAAACAAATAATTGTTGGCAATCTCACAAGCTTGAGGGGAGGTATTAATAAGCATATCTACTTAAAAGTGAACAATGCCACTAGTCCTAATTTTGTTGGCATGTTGAGGCTTATAGAAAATACAATGAATGTGCAAATATAATACACACAATTGCATCATGAGAGCATTCAAACCAAGGGTATATGTCTTTGGCTCTTTGTACCTTGGTACATGCATGCAGCTAATATGAGAGCTGTCGATTGAGGTTTTTAAAAAAAGATATTCCATAAAAAAACATTCATTCAAGTATAACTCCATTGAGTGTTGCTCGGATAATCCGCTCAAGGGTTTCCGCTCATAATATGTACGCACCCATTCAGTGGGATGGAAGGGCCCTTGTGGCGAATTTTTCTTCTCCCCTCCCTCTTTCTAGGGCCTCTGTACCCCACTGTTCTAGTCCAGCTTGCCAAATCACTCAGATTTGAACCAAATCCTATGCATTTTCCCTCTTCCCCCTCTTTCTTTGCTCCCTCCTGCTCTAGCCTTCTTGCTGCAGCTCCTCTCTCTCTCTCTATCTCCCGTCTCCCTCTCCTATGCCTTTGTTGGAGCTGCTCTGTCCCTCTTCTTCTCCCTCTCATGTGCCTTTGTTGCTGTTGCTCTGTCCCTCTCCTTCTCCCTCTCCTGTGCTTCTACTGTTGCTGCTCTGTCCCTCTCCTTCTCCCTCTCCTATGCCTCTATTGCTGTTGCTCTGTCCCTCTCCTTCTCCCTCTTTTGTGCCTCTGTTGGAGCTGCATTGCCTTGTGTAGGAGTCCCATTCTTGCTGTTGCAACCTCTGCAAGCATGGTGAGGAGAAAGGCTACAAGACCACGCAATGCTGTGACCTCTTGTGTCTTCCACAACACCAGAAATGCATTGGATGAGTGGATCCCTTGCACCTACAGCTTAAATCACTGGATAGTGATGAAAGGATCAGCCAAAGATCCACATAAGCTTCCCAAGAGCAAGAGAGGTGACATCTTGCATGAGTGGAAGGGGCGCATCTTGAAGTTCAAGTTTGGGAAGAAAGGATGGCTCCCAAAAGTGCAACATGTTTACATGGGAAAAGATATGCAGCTTCCTCCATCATTCAATCAATCTAGGATACCATCACACTGTGAGCCTTTCTATCTATGTACCTTTTTCACCTATAAGTGTAATGAGTCCATTTGGAAATTTTGTGTTTGGTTTCTAAGAGCTCTTATTCATGGTGGCAGATGTCTTCCCTTCGGACCTCGAGGAGTGGGAACCAGTTGAATCATTCATAGATAAGTTCACTGTGATTCATGAGGATTTAGGTAAGCAAATGCATGCTGGGGAGAAGTTGGCCTCCTTGCGAATGAAGAATGTGTATTGGTATAATGCAACCAAGATATGGCCATCTGCAAACCATTGCACCACCACAACTTCAAGACATGGATTGCAGTAATGTGGACACGAGGACATTGCAATCGTACAAGGACAAGATTGTAAAGGATGTGGGCATGGCCATGAAGTTTACATTTGGATCCAAATGGGCAAGGTTATCTTGGTTGATGCCTCTGCACATTTTTGCTTCTTTATTTCAGAATATACATATGCATAGAACAAAAACTATGTGGTCGTACAAGCGTGTAGATGAAAATGCTCTTGAAGATTTACTTGGGATGAATTGGGGAACCAGGTCAGGTGACCAAAAGGGTGATGTGTTTCAATGTCATGCATGTAAAGACAATGTGGTTATTAGATACCATTTGTCACGCCAAATTTTGTATTTAGCTTTTCAGTACAAGTGCTGGAAGAAAACAAATGGCCGATGGCTTCCCCTAGACTCTAATGATGAAGACAATACAGGGGTAAGTTTCTCTATTGATGTTGAAGAGGGAGATGTCAAGAATGTGAATGTCACATCGCAATGGACTCTAAGGGATGTGCGAGAACACCTATTGGTCATGGAGGATGGCATGTCAGAGTCCTTCTACTTTACCTTAAAAGGTGGTAAGATCAGTCGCCATGTGGAGAAGTGCATGCATAGTGCCAATTTCATTCCTCTTGCAACTTTGAAGATTGCTAACAATGTGTTTGACTAGTGCAGCATTTAATTTTTTGTCTGTCAAATCCTAGTTATTGCTTCAAAAGATGATGGACAATTAAATTAAAATGTTATTTCTTTTAATGTTTTCTCCTTTCAGTTCGTGGTGGTAAATGTTTTTCAAAAAATTTGGGGATTTTATGATTAATTTTAATTTTTAGGGTTTTGATATATATTAAGGGGTAAGAGCCCTTTTTACATCACATTCTCACTTTCACATTTAGAGAACCATAGAGACTCCCCGTCCTTAGAAGTTACTTTCCCCATCAACTGCTATTTGCCATGGATTCAGCTAGAACTGCGTTCCATGACTTCATCTCACGAACTACATTTGCAGATTGTGAGGAAGAGGTATTTTTAGTGTTTGATAGGACTTTAGATGTCCTAGGCACATATATGCAAGCCAAGGATGACTTCTCAGATCTCATCCTTTACATGCAAGATAATTTCTCAAATTTTGCCTATACACTTGACCTCACTTCAAAGAGATGGGTTCCCATAGATTACATAAAGTATCTATTCATAGAGGAACCCAAGTTTGTAAGCGCTTGGCCCACTTTTGTGACAACCTTACAGACTAAGGGTTTAGGACAGTTGAAGCTCAAGACATCCTAGATGCAGGGATCACATGAAATACAGGCACCAAATTCCTTTCATGGGAGATGACTTTCATCTTCCTTCCCCAAGAAGGAAATTTAGAGGAAGAAGCCTCATCGTCTAGCACCCCCTCTATTAGAACTGCTGATCTGGTTGTCCCTAGACTAGACTCGGATATCTACATGGAAGAGAGTCTTGACGATCCAATAGAGGAGATGGATGTAGCTCAAGCATTGAGCCTACTTCAAGATCCCCCAGTAGAGTAAGAATCTGCATCGGAGACCGTTGACCCAGACTCAGAATTATGGTCCTTGTCCCCCCTCATCATTGATAGAGAAGAGTACGTATTCCTCCATGACATAGAGATTCTTTCTGGACTACGAGAGGATGAGGCACTTGGAGTCCTATCGGGTTCGATGTTGACACGTGTCAAAGATCCTAGGGTTTTAGGTACTGAAGACCAGACAATGGAAGACTTTCTCTTGACAACACTGGTTTCAATGAGGGATGTAGACATGTCCGTATATGATGCACAAACCTCTCATGTAGAAGCTTCCACCTCCAACACAGGTCACGAGAAAGTGTCCACCTCCCAAATGGAACATCACACAGCACCTGGTGCCATCAACATTGCAAATGAGGAAGGGATAGAAGCTGACGACACTATAGTGGTAAGTTCGAACAATATTTTTTATTTTGATGTTCTTTCAGTATAATTTGTTTTGTCGGTCTTCTAATGTTTGTTGAATTATTGCAGGATGCGTTTGAGCTTGATGAATTCTCATCTCGATGGGGTAATGTTCGCAGCACATTTGGGCGAGATCATTCTTTGGCCCATTACCTTGGCAAAGTCGCAGAGCATATCGTGGTCTTTCATGGAAAATTTTATCCTCGAGGTCCTTCGGAGCTGCTAAAGTGCAAGGCATTGTTGCGCGCAATCGGATACTCCAACATTACTCGGAATACTGACAAAGTCATTTTGGTACACCGCCTGGCCGCTATCAATGCCTTTGGATCGAACATTCATGGCAAGGCATTGACGGCAACGGCTATGTCTTTGGCAACAAGAGAGGAGGATGTTAGTGCTGTTGCGGCTAGATTTATATCTAGGAATCCACTAGGGGATTCAAAGACCCTTATTCTCAATGTACTCAAACTAGCCAAGAAGAAAGATAGCCTATGAGGCCTTTTGTATATATAAACATATATTTAAATAAATATTTCAATGGATACATGACTACATGTCTTTATTATTTTTTTAAAGTTATCATTGCTCCTCATGAATTCCATTGTATTTTGTTTAAGTCGTTGATGATATGTTTTCTCCATCATTTTAATTGTGTTAATTTAATAAATTTCTAGCCAATTTAGTATCATTTTCACCAATTCTAGGTATCAAGAGTTCATTTCTGTCAAATCTTGAAGGAATTTCACCGTCGCGCAGAAGGGAAAAGTGTCTGGCACGTCGCCATGCCAGAATGCCCAAATTCGTGTCGTGGTGGGTTTTAGGCTTTCTGGGGTCCTGGCGACATGCCAGACACTTTTCCCTTCTGCGTGACGGTGAAATTCCTTCAGGATTTGACAAAATTCAAAACTTAACTTAAAATGATCATTTACTACAAGCATTGAAATGGAAAATATATAACAATGCGATAGTGTAGAGAATGTTGATATATTTTATTTAAAAAAATCGACCCTTGGGCCTTAGATACAAGATAGTGCCTTCAAGGGCAGGGGGTGGTCTAAGTCCTAAGAGTGGGCTATAAGAGAATCTAGGGCTTCAAACTTGGGTCACTCCATAGCCACTTCGCCAAAGCCATGTCCTTGTCCATGACAATGATGCACTTTGCATGGATGGCACACAAGTTGGCGTCCTCGAACAAAGCGGTGGTCACTTGCTCTGTAGCCTCATGGAGTTTCCCCATAGCTCCTGTGATGAAGCGCACGTCATCCTTGTATCCCTATGCGATCTCTTGTACCACATGTTGGAAGGGAGCATGCTGGATCAAGTTGTCGATGGTCTTCTACATTTGCCTGATCTCCCTCAAGGCCCACGCTCCTGGTTTTGCTCAGCACGGCTTCCTGACTCTTGGTGGGGGCCTTACAGGTACCCAAACACCTTCCCGCGGCCTCATGTCTGCCATCAACTTCTTCTGCTACTCCCGTTTGCGTTGGTCCTCCTCTGAGTCCTCCTCTCGCTGACGTCTGGCGCTTTGGCCTTCTTTGGGATGGGGCTTCCTCGGAGTCTATTTTACCCTCCTCATGAGCATAGGGGTCATCTCTGCCATGGGCTATATCTCCGGGAGAGGGAAGATGGTGCTCTTCCTGGCAGTCTGTTGACCCTCAGGAAGCCTCTCTATATCCGGGAGGTTATCAAACACATTTTGTTCGATTGGGAGAGGGATCTCATGGGGAGGGGAAGGCTGAGGGGAAGGCTGAGGGGAAGGTTGAGGGGAAAGCTGAGGGGAAGACTGAGGATCAAGTTGAGGCTGAGGCTGAGGGGAAGGCTGAGGGAAGGTTGAGGGTCATGCTAAGGCTGAGGCTGAGGGGAAGGCTGAGGGGAAGGTTGGGGAGAAGGCTGAGGGGAAGGCTCATGCTCTTGGGGCTAGGGAGTGGGCTCACGGGACTTGGAAGGAGAAGAAGGCTTAGGAGACTGGCGAGTGGGCTCATGGGACTTGGGGGAGTTGGAGGAGGGCTCACGAGAGTCAGGGGAGGTGCCACTATAGAGCTGGATAGGTTCATGTGCACAGATGCCATGGAGGTGGTGGAGCTAGAGGAGGAAGGGTGGAGGTGGCATCCAGTGGGTCTAGTAGTGTTCTTCACTCTTGCCATTGAATAATGAGAGTTAGGGTTCTTTTAAACTTTTTATAAGGGCCCATCATGTTTTGACATCCCTTTTAAACACTTATTTCATTAATTTTGGACTCATATGTCTACTTTTGGACTATTCCTTAAAATACTTCCCAAATGAAAAGTTTACTTTATGAAACTGTCATTCGAGAATCAAAAGTTTACTTTCTGGCACTATCATTTTCACATAATACATTTCAAAATATCTCTCTACAATGTTGTACAAATAATGCAAAAACTACTATTAAATCCTAAATTTGTATTTCTTGTTTATAAGAATCATATTCTTAAAATAAGAAATCTGAGTTATTAGTTTAAATCCATGAAAAACCATGCTATTGAGGGTTTACAACATTTTAAAAATGTATACGTAAGAGACCTGTAAGATTCTTTTTACTTTCAATGCAGAAAACTATAACACTCTTGAATATTCAAGAAATTAAAAGGCTTATATAGACATGAGACATGATGGAAGCCTCTTTTGTACCCCAAAAAATAGCAATAGCTATGCTTGCAATTTTACATTATCATGTCATAAATTTTACAACAAATATTGCTCTGAATGAGTCTTTGTACAAAGGATCTCTTGTGGCCTTTTCAATAATTTAATTTTTCCTTTACAATGAGTTTAGTACAAATGGGCGATCCAAACATTTGCTTGTTTGAATGTCCTTTTCTATCATGATCACAGAAATGAGCGATCAAAACATTTGCTTGTTCAGAATGTCCTTTCTGTTGTCACTTGTCGCTTGGGTGCCATCTTCATTCACTCTCATCTGACTACCACCACCACCTTCACTCTTTCATGATATTTGAATGGTGTTATCATGGGCATTCTTCATTTGTGCTATCTCCTTCTACTTCCTCCTGGGCAAGCATCTTTATGAACTCTATAATGTGCATAATAATTGGTTGTGGTAATTTTATTTTGTCTTCTACATCATACCCCATGTGCTTCTTTGTTTTCTTTGACCTTGATTTCCAGGATACTATGACTGTCTCTGTGGAAAGTCTTGAAATTGCATCATGGTTTGGGACCCATTCCTTTTTCAGACAACTACTATACAATGTACTGTTATCTTGGTTCTCCTTCCTATCCCTTGGCTCATACCATACCGCTGTAAATGTTGTAGCTCTCCCCCGGTCATCCATGCTCACGTCAACTACTTTCACAACCCAAAACTTCACGTTCTCATTTTCATCATTTGATGGTCGAACTGCAACAAAACAATGGACATCTATGTCTATTTGTGGCATAAACTCTCTTCTTGGGTTCACAATATGGATGTGGGAGCAACGATTCAAACTCATTTTCAAAGAGACCACATGCTGGATGCAAGTCATTACCAACATTTGGCCAAAATAAAGGCGGTTCTGCCTTAATATCATCTTCTTGCATTTTTGCAAGGTCCTTTATCAATTGGTAGGTCTTGCTAATTACAACAGTAGTGTGTTCCTTCCAAGAGGGCTTCCAATCAGGAAATCTCCAGAGCATTTCCTCTTTGTATGTAATAAAAGCTTTTAAGCCTTCTATTTCACCTTTGGATTTCTCGCTGAATTCTTTTATAGGAGCCCACGTTGGATGCATTTCTTTGCTTGGGATTGAGGTTAAGACAGAGTAAGGTTCTTCAGGTTCCCATTTTGTATCAAGAGAATAGTGTTGCCATTGCATCATTGGTTTTTCATCCTTTAAGAAAAAGTGAAAATAGTGTGGAGCGCTATGACCTATCAGGGCATCACCACCTTTTTGTATGAAAGGTAGAATAAAGCTCTTCCAATCATACATCCTCTCAACCATTGAGCATATTGTTCCTTCCTTACGGCCACCAACTTTCCTCCCACATTTTCTTATCAAGTCATCCATCGTCTCCATGTCCTTGTGTTTTAGTTCTCTTGAAACTGTGCTAAATACCTGATCGATATCCTCATGTGTGTGCCCAACCAACAAAAACCCAACTTCAATCTCATTGAAGACTCTATGAGCGATTAGCATTGAGCAAAATGCAAAGAAGAGTACATTCTTATTCTCTCATCTGCAATTATCTGCTTGTATTCTCAAAGTTGCTGGTAGGCGACCTTTTTCTGCATGTACATTGTGAATTGCCTTCATAATGGATGTTACAACTTGATTGCTATCATGTAGATGCAAGGAATCAATCCATATGTCTGCAAAAAACTTAAATCCGTGCACTAACACTCCAGATAGATGTGTCTTTCAAAAGTATTTGCCTTGTAGCTTAGGTGGAGTGTTAACGAATCGAGGTAATGTTGTTGTATTTTGATCCATACCATCTACAATAATGCACATGTACTCATTTGGGTGAGAAATAGCTTGCTCCTTCCAAAATGCATATTTTATTCTAGAATGTCGAACAAGTCCATGATGAAATTCTCTCTTTTTTTGTAAGCTTCTTTTTGTTCTGGAGATGTTGCACTCTCAAGTGCTCGCTTTAGATCATCACAGTCATTGCACTTTGACATTTTTTGCCTCTTTGGGATTTTAACATGTCCAAAGCTTTTTTTCCAAAGAGTATACAAAGTATGAAAAGATGCCGGCGGTGCATGCCCTCTTTGCCTCTGTGTTTCTCCAATAGAGTTAAATACTTCTTTTTTGGTCAAACCTATCAGAAGATGCATCTCTGATAGGTGGGGTTGCGGTAAAGCATTTTCATAAATGTAATCTTTCAAAATTGCTGTTGCCGCAACCGTTGAGGCTCTTGTTTTGGGCCTTCCTATGTTTCCATGAATGTTAAATTTAACTCCATACTTTGCTTTATTAGCCAAATTCTAATATGTGCCATGTGATAATCCTATAATAATGCGATATGCATTATTGCAAATACTTTTTCCATTTATAAGAGGCCTTATCTGCTATCCTGAGCTTCGCCTTCTCTTATCATTTACAAGAAAGAAAGACAATCTCGTGAGTAGGTATTCATTTCTTCTGCTTCCTTTCCTTTTCCAGACATGTTCTCTACAACCCTTGATGTCATGTAAGTTAATGGATCACATACATGTACGCTTACAACATGTAGATCGCATTGCTTTTAGCATAACATCTTCATTCATTACTCTTATTCTCTTTGGTTGCTTTTCTAGATCTGCCTGGGCTTGTTGTCTTTTCATGCATCTATATGTCCGTTTTGGGACCTTCTATACATTCTTATTTGGATTTGTGTAGTTCTCCTTGTAAGATTTATTTGTCACGTTGTTTTCATGAGATGTTGCATCCTTGATCTTATCACTCTGACAGTTAAATACTGAATATTCCTTTGTTGATGTCATCCTTGCTTTTGATACATTCGCCAAACCATTTGTAACATTAACTATTTCACAATCAAAGTCAAATACCAAATAGTCCTTTATTGATCTCATCCCTACTTTTGATACAATCATAGAACCACTTGTCACAATGGCATTAGAGTGTCCCGAATGATCTTCAAACTCATCTATTCTAGAGAGAACATCACTCATTGATGCACTTTCTATGGATTTCATAACTCCATAGTCAGTGGTGATAGAGTGTCCAGAATGATCTTCAAACTCATCTATTCTTGAGAGAACATCACTCATCGATGCACTTTCTATGGATTTCATAACTCCATAGTCTTGAAACTCCTCTACTCCATAGAGAACATCACTCATTATACTATCGTGCATGATTTCCATAATTCCATAGTTACTTGGTTTGACTCCAAGAACTTTATCAGTATCCATGAAGCCATCCATGCTTGAAAATATATCACTTTTGACATCTTTTCCCAAGTTCTCAATGTGCATGAACTCATCCACCCCGGATAAGGCAGAACTTGTGAAATATTTTTCTTTCTCAGTACCAATGAACTCATCGACTTCTGATAAGACATCAGTGCTATAGTTGAGTGCATTGGAATCATCCATCTTTGAAGGAATAGAGCTTGGTACATTGGCATATTCTTTCAATTCTTTGATGTTGTAGTATACATTATGTTTATCATTGAAAACCACATGCCGAGTCTTTCCAATCTTTAAAATTTGCATGCTCCATCTCAAATCCTTACCTACCTCATAGTAGGGACCATCAATGACATTGAGTTATCATCCATACCATCATCAGTAACTTTTTGAATTCTCATCTACGCAAATGTCCAGTGTTCCACTTGTTCAAATCCCAAGACTTGACCTTCTGCTACATTCTTATTTGCAAATGATAACATTTGTAAAACATCTCCCACTCTAAAATCCAAAGATATGCACTTTGTATTCCTGATGACATGTGTTGGATAAGTCTCATCTCTGTCCCATGCAATAAATGCTTTGTTGGAAGTATTATAGGGCATAACATCTCCAAGGATTTCCATATCCCCACACTTATGCTTTAGCTCAACATGTGCACTAAGAATCCTTGATATGATAACCACCACCTTATCTTCGCCAAGTCTTCTAAAGTGACAAATAGAATTTAGATCACTTTCATGGATTGTAGCAAATGCAACTACTTCTCTTTTGCAACATAGAATCACCTCCATCCCCGGAATAAATTTTGTAGCCATCTCCTTTGTGAGTTTCCTTTGCAAACAAGCTGTAACAACCATTATAAAGAACATTAGTCTCTTCTCAATAATCGACTTTATTAATGATTTAAAAATCTAGATCTTGTTTAAAAATTTAATCAAACCCTAAACCCTAAACCCTAAATCCTAACCCCCAAACCCTAAACCCTAACTCGACCCTTGAAACCATAAACCCTAATTCCTAAACCCTAAACCCTAACCCCTAATTTCTAAACCCTAAAGTCTATACCCTAATCCCTAATTCCTAAACCCTTAAACCCTAAGCCCTAGATCCTAAACCCTAATTCCTAAACCTAAATCCTAAACCCCTAAATCCTAATCTGTAAACCCTAACCCCTAATCCCTAATCCCAAAATCCTAATCCCAAAACTCTAATTCCTAAACCTTAACCCTTAAACCCTAAACCCTAAACCCTAAACCTAAACTCATAAACCCTAATCCCTAATCCCTAACCCATAATCCCTAATCCCTAAATATTAAATGTTAATCTTGACTCTCTAAACCCTGAACCCTAAGCAATAAAAACCATAAACCCTAACCCTAACTCCCAAACCCTAAACCCTAAACCCTAACTCCCAAACCCTAACCCCCAAACCCTAAATCCAAAACCCTAACTCCCAAACCCTAAACCCTAAACCCTAACCCCCAAACCCTAAACCCAACCCTAAAACCTTAACCCCCAAACCCTAAACCCTAAACCCTAACCCCCCAACCCTAAACCCTAAACCCTGCCCCCTAAACCCTAAACGCAAACCACCAAAACCTAAACCCTAACCCCCAAACCCTGAACCCTAAACCCTAACTCTCAAACCTTGAACCCTAAACCCTAACTCCCAAACCTTAAACCCTAAACCCTAAACCCTACCCCCAAACCCTAAATCCAAACCACCAAACCCTAAACCCTATCTCACAAACCCTAAACCATAACCCTAACTCACAAACCCTAAACCCTAAACCCTAACTCACCAAACCCCAAACCCTAAACCCAAACCACCAAATCCTAAACCTTAAATCCTATGAGTGTTTTCAGTAATATCATTTATTTAAGTAATAGTTTTAATTAGAATTCATAAGTAGTAGTGGAATTGATCATAGGAATGTGGGAATGGGAGTGGGAGTTGGGAGGGTGGTAGTGGGAGAAAGGGAGAGTGGGAGTGTGGAGAAAGGGAGTGTGGGAGGGTGGTAGTGGGAGAAAGGGAGAGTGGGAGAGGGAGTGGGAATGGGGGCAGTGGGGGTGGGGGTGGGAGGATAGGAGTGGGAGTGGGAGAGGGAGTTGGAATGGGGGAGGTGGGGGTGGCGGTGGGAGAATGGGAGTGGGAGTGGGAATGGGGGAGGTGGGGGTGGGGTGAGGGTGGGAGGATGGGAGTGGGAGTGGGAGGGGTGGGGTGGGAGGATGGGAGTGGGAGAGGGAGTGGGAATGGGAAAGGTGGAAGAATGGGCGTGGGCATGGGAGTGGGAGAGGGAGTGGGAATGGGGGAGGTGGGGTGGGAGGATGGGGGTGGGAGTGGGAATGGGGTGGGAGGATGGGAGTGGGTGGGAGAGGGAGAGAAGATAATCTAATGGAGAGGCCAATGGGACAGGAGATAATGATATAGAAGGACCAATGAGAGAGAAGTACTTAAAACCCTAGTTTTTCTTATATATACTCTCCTTCTCTCATTGTTTCTCTCATTTCAACAAGGAAGAGCAAGAGGAGAAGCAAAAAGAGGAGGAAGAGCAAAAGCAAGCACAAGCATAGATCTCAACTTTTTTCCAGGTACTTTTTTTTAAATTTGTATTCTTTGAAATTTTATTATAGAGAGAGAACTTAGAGAGAGAGAAAAGTGAAGGAAAGACTTTTAGAGAGAGAGTCTTGCTGCCTCGGTAGCAAAAGAGAGAGAGAGGGAGAGAGAGGAGAGACTTTTAGAGAGAGAGAGAGAGAGGAGAGACGTTTAGAGAGAGAGAGGGTGAGAGGTAAAAGAGAGAGAGAGGGGACGGCCGCACGAGAGGAGAGAGAGAGAGGGGGGCCGCGAGAGGAGAGAGAGAGAGAGAGAGAGGGAGGGAGAGATTCGTGAGACAGAGAGAGAAAGAGACCGCACGAGAGGAGAGAGATGTGAGAGAGATAGAGGGAGAGAGAGCGATAGAGGGCTACGGGAGATGGGAGAGATGAGAGGGAGAGAGAGGCGAGAGAGAGAAAGGGAGAGAGGGAAAGGAGAGAGACCGCGAGAGAGGGAGGGGGAGAGAGAGAGAAAGGAGTGCCAAGAGAGAGAGAGAAAAGAGAGAGAGAGAAAGGAGTGCCGAGAGGGAGAGAGAGACCATGAGAGAGAGAGGGGGAGAGAGAGAGAGGGGGGAGGCGCAACGAGAAGGAGAGAGAGAGAGAGAGAGAGGGGGGGAGAGAGAGGGAGGGAGAGAGTGGGGACGCTGCCGTGGCAGCGCGCGAGAGATAGAGGGAAGGGAGAGAGAGAGTGGGGACAGAGAGAGAGAGGGGGGGAGGCGCAGCGCGAGGGGGGGAGAGAGAGAGTGGGGAGGGAGATAGGGGGGGAGAGAGAGAGTGGGGAGAGAGAGAGAGGGGGGAGGCGCAGCACGAGGGGGGGGAGGGAGAGAGGGGCACGCTGCCATGGTAGCGCACGAGAGAGAGAGGGGGGAGAGAGAGAGTGGGGAGAGAGAGAGGAGGGGAGGCGCAACGCGAGGGGGGGAGAGAGAGAGTGGGGAGGGAGAGAGGGGCGCAAAGGCTGCGGCAGCGCGAGAGAGAGAGAGAGGGGGGAGAGAGAGAGTGGGGAGAGAGAGAGGTGGGGAGGCGCAGCACGAGGGGGGGGAGGGGAGGGAGAGAGGGGCATGCGAGAGAGAGGGGGGGAAAGAGAGAGGGGGGGAGGTGCAACACGAGGGGGGGAGGGAGAGAGAGGGAGGGAGGGAGGGGCGCGTTGCCACAGCAGCGCACGAGAGAGAGAGGGGGGGAGAGAGAGAGTGGGGAGAGACAGAGAGGGGGGGAGGCGTAGCGAGAGGGGGGGGAGAGAGAGTGGGGAGGGAGAGAGAGGGAGGGAGAGGGGCGTGCTGCCACAGCAGCACGTGAGAGAGACAGGAGGGGGAGAGAGAGAGTGGGGAGAGAGAGAGAGAGGGGGGAGGCACAACGCGAGGGGGGGAGAGAGAGAGGGGGAGGGAGAGAGGGGCGCATTGCCGCGTTGTCGCGACAGCACACGAGAGAGAGAAGGGGGGAGAGAGAGAGTGGGGAGAGAGAGGGGGGAGGTACAGCGCGAGGAAGAGAGTGGGGAGGGAGAGGGGCGCCATTAGGGAAAAAGGAAACTCATTTTGGGGCCCTGTAAGAAATTCACTATTTTTTGATTTATTTCTCTCCTAAAAGACCTCAAAAATAGTAAAATACGAAAACGTGGCTCAGATTTGTCAGTAAGGACTACAGAACTGTCAATTCAAAAAGGAATAAGATAATCTTTTGTCTGACTAACACAATTTTGTATTAAATATCCTCTTAGATTTTTTTTTGTTTATAGATTCCGCATCTCTTTGGCGGACGTGTGTAGGTCTTTCATTAAGAGTCCATCACTGAACTTAGTGATTGCAAGTTTTCAAAATATTCACATGGATACCGCCACACTTCCACGATTCATGTTACAAAATGACTATGAGATTGAAAAACAAACTTCGCAACCTGAGGAGCACAAAAAATGGCCGATACTAGTGAGTCACTATCTGAGAAGGAGCGATTACACCATCTTCACATCGACTTGGAAGAACAATATGCTCCAGCACAAAAAAGACGAAAGGATACGGTGCCGAATGCTCAACAGCGGGAAAATATGAGAAGAGAAGGGCTTCAACATATTGACTTATGGTGCGATGGAAGCATATATCCAAAATGTCAAGTAAAAAACTCTACACCTCCATTTGTCAATCCCACCACATTACTGAGGTTTGCCGGCGATGGACAAAATGGACTTCTTGGTTATATTTCAGCGCAGTCTGCATTTGCGGAAACGTATAAAATGATGTACCTACAAGAAAAGGGGGCCAAGATGGAGGAGATAGCCATTCGTGCAAAATTGGAGCAGCAGTTGCAGAATGAAATTGAGGAGCATTCAAAGAGTAAAAAAGAGTTGACAAGAGCAAGAAAGAAGAGAACCGTGCTTGGAGACAGACAACGTAGCAGGAAGATTAAAAACATTGCAAATTTGAAGGCTGGGACTGGTGGATGCAAGCGACGAATTCAGGAAGCAAGGTTAGATTGAAATTTATCATTTTGTATACTCAAAAAGGCTCTCTTCCAGACGAATCTATTTCGTTGATTGTCGCAAAATAAGAATGGAGGTGCTGAATAATATAGTCATATTGTGTTGTTATTACAGGAAATTATTGGAGCCTGCAAAAGAAAATATGGACCCGAACCTTCTTCCTGTTAAATAAATGAAAGGATTGCTTTCTTGCGGTGTAGCAAAAGGTTTGATTGAGGAAAAAAAATACAAAACAGTCAAACGCAATGTTGTAGAGGACTTTGTATCCAATAATCAAGTTGATGGCACTATAATCCAAGAGGCTCTTGATGTTAGTGGAGTTAGCAGGAAGGGATATAGTTCGATTTTCCTTGCGATATCCTCAACTTTGAAAGATCAAAGGATTAAACGTGTTTTACTGCCAAATCCAGCAACCGTGTGGAGGATAAGAGGTCATTTGAATGAAAGTATAGATGAATTTATTGGGCAATATATCCATATTGAAGAAATATTTCATGGTGTTAAAGGAACCACTGTGTATGATCCTTGGAACAATATATTTTTAGATCTGCAACAACTTCAAAAAAGAATGGTCGAGTTTTATGGAATAACATTTGAGGAGTGCAAAGGCATTTTGAAATCTGTTATCAAACTGGATGAGTGTGAGGTTGTAAAGGAAAAGAAAATGGAAAGAGTTACTATTACATTGATGAATGGAGCGATTGATACATCATTGACTGAAGCGAGTTCGAAGTATTTTAGTGTGCAGTCAGAGAAACACATATGGTGGTTAGGCTTCCAGGTATGATCATGGGTTGTTTTATACTTGATTTTGGTCATTGTTTTCAAATCTGATATAGTAATACTTTTGTTTTCTATAATCTCACAGGTGAAGACCGAAGACCATGAAACACTAGATTGGGTGTTTCATCACACGGAAATACCAACAATAATCAAAAAAGGCGAGAATCTCCATGTTGCAGGAAAAGGTGATTTTCAAGTAGAGTGGCACATGGCCGGGGATCTTAAAACACTTAAGTGCATGTATAACATTAGTAAAGGAGGCAACTCAAAGTCTCCTTGTCCTTACTGCAAAGAATCAGCTCAAGTAATGGATTCAAAATGGTGGAAGAGAGCACCTAATAGAGATAAAGTTGACCCTGACTTCAAGGCCATTCTGGACATTCCACTATGTAATGTTCACATCTGCACATTGCATGGTCTATGTCGAATTATTGAGAAATTGGTATTTTTATATATTGGATTTGCTTGGAAACTCTGTCCCGAAAAAAATAGAAAGGATGCTCTTCAAGCATTGGAAAAAGTGTTATCCGATATAGGTCTGCATGGAGGAGATGTTCAAATCACAAAGGATTTTAAAAAGTCTACCAATGGCAAGGAGGTACCAATCAAGCCCTCTATTGGTGGTGTTAAGGCAAGAAGATTCTTGTCTCGACCCAAACACAGTAAGCAAGTAAGGCAAGGTAGAGCAGTTTCAAAGATTAATTATGGATTGTGGAAGCAAGTCCATAATGCTGTGAAAGATCATGAGGCAGATGGGGAAGCACGAGATAGGAAGGCAGAGGTGTGGAGGTCTCTTGATCAACTCTTCATGTTCTGTGACAAAGTAACATGGACAAAGAGTGATTACAAGAACTTTGAGGAGGCAATTAAACATTTTGGAAAGTCAATGAAAGACGCGTGGACAACCTGCAATATAACTCACTACATGGTAAGGTTATGTCTTTTTCTTTTACTTAAGTGTGATCTTCTTTTTTTTTATTACTTACTATGCATTCTTATGTCTTATAGCATATCATATACAACCACCTTCCCTATTTTGTCAAAAAGTATGGATGCCCAGCTATTTGGTCTACCCAAGGCATGGAGAAGTCTCACTACATGGCACGTAATGCATTTTTTAGACACACACAACACTATGGAGGGAGTCAGAAGGCGAATAGTCTGAAGGAAGTCTTCCAATGGTTTTACCGAGGCATACTACAGAGGCTGCATGCTAAAAGAAAAGTTGCTAGCTCCAAAATCAAGCTTGCTTTTCTTCTAGCCCAAAAGCAAAGACGAAGACAAGCTCTAGACAATTCAATTGCAGCAGAGAGACATAGACAGTGGAGGGAATCGAAGATATTTAGAAACCATAAATGGACAAGTAAACATGAATAGGACTCATTTGTAACTTATTGGTGTTATGTCCACATGTTTTCAAACTCATTCAATAGAAATTTTTTTAGTGGAACAAGTGACTCTTGGTGTTATGCATGAAAAAAATTTCAATGTGAAACATATGATCTGAACTTAATACAATTTGTTTACAATTTCAATATATTGTTCATTTAATATTTAACGACACCACTCTATGTAAATGTACAAATCATTTCATCATCAACTTATTAATCATTTATACAAGATCATACCAGATATCAAAGACTTTATACAAATTAGTTCAAATTTAATATAATGTTTGTGCTATATTTGATGACTAAATCCTATTTCTCCCAGGGCCTGCCGATCGGAACTCTCTTTTTGATCTTGATTGGAGTCTTTTTCTTCTTTATTGGCTTGATGTCGACTGTCTCTTTATCCTTTTCTTCAGCTCTCTCCACCTGTTCCTCTTCTTGGACTGTGTGGCCTGATGCAATCATGGGTGGCTCTCGAAACCTTACGAGCTGGTGTTTTCCATAGCCCTCCAGATATTTGTGGTCCTTAACACCACATGCTAATGCATAAGAAGTATAAGACAAAAATTAAGCGGCCCTAGAGGCCTGCTTATTCACATAATCTCCAAATATATCTATGGCAGACAACCTCTCTATCAAAATGATCTTTTCCTTTTGCCATGAAAGAGCATGTCCACCTAAAGCCCTGGACAAACATTTTAGGAAGTAAACAATGGCTTCTCCATTGTTGCTCAACTGCCTATGGTAAATTAAGATCTTGGCACTGCCTAGATCATGAATATAATGAGCTAGGCCTGACATTTTGCGAAACCCAACCTACCTGCTTCCACTTGATCTCTGGAGGAATGTGTCATCCTCAATTTGTAGCTGCAACATATCAAAGGATTGGAGTGAGACAATACACAACCTACAAAACTAAAGCTAAGCAGAAGTCAAAGTATATGATTTGAAGTACCTTCTCATTTTCATCAGCAACAAGCAGTTCATCTTTCCAAAGATTTATCCCTCTCCCTTCTTGTCCAGCCTCTTCTCTAGTCTTTTCTGTGTATAGTGCTGAGAGATTCATAGCTTCCTGTGTGAGCTGGAAGGCAGCTTCATCTGGCTCTTGGAACTTTTCAGCCTCTTTGAAACAAAATGAAAGGGCCTCTACAGGATCAAACATTGTTTCCAAATCCAGTAGTGAATGGTCATCCTCTATGCCAACCTCCTTGTCAAGCCTTGAAGCCTAGGCAATAAGGGAAATGGCATAGTCCTCCCTCAAATCAAACATACACTCTATATCATGGAGGAAAACATAATCCTTTCCACCAATCAACACACCTGGAAGCATGGGCACTGCATAGTTGCTACTCTGAACATCAAAATCTTCAACTGGCTCTGCTCCCCTCAGAGTTTTTTTCCTCAGTTGAACAAGGTCAAGAGCAGCCACTTGCAGCCCCTCATCCTGAAGGTTGATATCTTCTTCTTGCTCTGCCATTTCAGAGACCAAAGAAACATCCTCCTTTTCAGAAGCTTCAGATGTGTCTTCTTCTTCTGTTTCCTGCCCTTGTTCATCCAAAGACTCCTGACTGAAGACAATGTACATAAGAAATGCCATGCTCTCCTCCAGCACTATGCACTTTCTGGTGTGCAAAGTACAATTGAATTTATAGTGATCAGGCGACCAGGCAGGCTGTCAAATCTTCTGTTCACATGGTACCTCAGCCTGTCATTGGAGACAATATGATTAAGGTGCACAAAAACCTTTTCACCTCCCACAATTCTTCCTGCCTCTGTCAGTTCTTTGAAGGCATCCCAATAGTCTGAAAGAAAATCTTTGTACTGCTCCAGTATAGAGCTCATTGTGAACTCCATGTTGAAAATACTGTGGTATAAATGGAAGTTACTCTGAGCCTTGCATTTGTGAAGAAACTCAAATAGGAGCAAATCTGGAGAACTGTCCTCTTCTGGTTCCATTTGTTTTTTGATGGAAGAATCAGCACTCTGCTCCAGCCTCTTCTTTTTGCCTGTTCAAAAACTTATATACTATGAATTCTATATGCTGACATATGCAATCAGTGAATGTATTGTATATCACCAGATAATTCCTTCATGACATCTCATCACTCACCTGGTGATTGCTGTGGTCTAATTATAGCAGCAGAAAAGTCCAGCTTCCTCTTGAAAGGTGGGGCCTGGCAGCCGTTCCAAAACAAAAACATTTCTCATCATCAAGGAAGACTTCCACAGGGCTAAATATAGCAAATTAATGAGGTAGAAGTGAGAAACAAATATACACAGGAATTTGCAGCAAAATGCGATATGGGCTGTTTAGAGAATTGTAAACCACTCTCCTCGCATTTTGTTGCAAATTCTCAAATTCTGTTCATGTGCATGTCAAATCAAGAACTTGGTTCATCTCAGTGATTCCTGGACACTATGATCTCATATGCAAGAGAAATAATGGAATCAGTGAAACTATTCATGAGGAATGTGTCAACAATAGGAATTTGCAGCAAAATGCGATATGGGCTGTTTAGAGAACTATAAACCACTCTCCTCGCATTTTGTTGCAAATTCTCAAGTTCTATTCATGTGCATGTCAAATCAAGCACTTGGTTCATTTCAGTGATTCCTGGACACTATGATCTCATATGCAAGAGAAATAATGGAATGAGTGAAACTTTTCATGAGCAAGGAGTCCACAACAGGAATTTGCAGCAAAATGCGATATGGGCTGTTTAGAGAATTCTAAACCACTCTCCTCGCATTTTGTTGCAAATTTTTTGTTTCTATTCATATCAACCTACAATCTAATTTCTGGGTGATTTACCACATTGTGGAAGAAGGATGGAGCTGAGTGAAGACATTGGGACATCAAAAATCCAATGGATGGAAGAAATAAATGTTGAAAAACATTGAAACCAAACTAGAACTCTGACCTTTTTTTTCCTTTTCCATGCTGATTGAGTTGCACTGGTAAATCTCTTGCTCTTTCTCTAGCTTGAACTTTGCACTCTAGGTAACCTGGAGATCTGGCAGTACTGTCTTCAGAGGCAGGTTGCAGTCTGGATGGAGTGTGCTGGGTAGGAAAGGATCAGAGAGAAAGGATCAGGAGAGAGTCGTGGCAGGGATGAGAGATTGGAATCCAGGGGAGGGAAAAGTGGTTGTGGTATTGATGATGAAATCATGAATGGCACAAGTTCCAAGGAATAAAGTGTACTTTCACACGTGCTAAATTTCAAACTCCAAGAGATCTGGGTCCCATCTACATGTGTGAAAAACGACTAGATTCCACACGTGTGGGATTTAGTGATTCTTTAATTCTATTTGCACTTCTTTGTGGTATCCTGTTTTAGAACTCTTGCCCTCCAGTCTCTACTCTCTTGCCTCCCTACCTCCATACTCTGCAGCATTAGCATCTTGTCCAGCAGCACAGAATCATCCTGAGCACAGATTACTCCTCAGCAGCACAGCACATCCACAGATAGATTCCAGGTCAGTAACAATGGGTTCTCCCCTTAGTCTCTGCAATCTTTTTGCCTAAAATAGAAAAAATACATACTGTATGGAAATGCATAGACTCAAACCAAGACAGAGAAATCACTGTAGGAATGCAGATCTTCAAGTGTGATATTTGCATGTGATCTTCTTGCATAACCTCCATTCATACTGTATTTGGTTGGAGAAACATAGAAATCACTGTAGGAGTGCACCAGCATGTCATTTAAAAAATTTGCAGCAAAATGCGATGTGGACCTGTTTGAAATTCCAAACTGCTCATATCGCATTTTATTGCAAATTTCTCTATTTGGCTTCTTCCACCCCTATGATTACCTTCTCTTTGTGAGAACATGTTCTGGTTTTTTGACTTCCATAGCTGTAATCTTCTTGCATAAACTCCATTCATACTGTATTTGGCTGGAGAGACAAAGAAATCACTGTAGAAGTTCACCAGCATGTCATTTCAGAAATTTGCAGCAAAATGCGATGTGAACCTGTTTGAAATTCCAAACTGCTCATATCGCATTTTATTGCAAATTTCTCTATTTGGCTTCTTCCACCCCTGTGATTGCCTTTTCTTTGTGAGAACATGTCTGGTTTTGTGACTCCCCTTAGTCTCTGCAATCTTCTTGCCTAAAATAGAAAAATTACATCCTGTATGGAAATGCATAGGCTCAAACCAAGACAGAGAAATCACTGAAGGAATGCAGATCTTCAAGTGTGATATTTGCATGTCATCTTCTTGCATGACCTCCATTCATACTGTATTTGGTTGGAGAAACATAGAAATCACTATAGGAGTGCACCAACATTTCATTTAAAAAATTTGCAGCAAAATGCGATGTGGACCTGTTTGAAATTCCAAACTGCTCATATCGCATTTTATTGCAAATTTCTCTATTTGGCTTCTTCCACCCCTGTGATTGCCTTTTCTTTGTTAGAACATGTTCTTCATGTCTGTGATCTCTTTCCAATCCTTTGTATGCAGTTTTTCAGAGTGATGGCAAGAACCAAATCAACTGCAAGGCAAGTTGGCAAAGGACCAGGTCTTGCACCAACAGCAGCTGGGATAGGTTCCAAGAAGTTTAGTGTGCCTCCAAAGGGAAGAGCTTCACATGGCAGGAAGGGTAAGCCAATGAGCTTGCTCAAGCAAAAGGCCAAAAGATTGAATAAGGGTGCAGGTGTGCTAAGGGAAATAAGGAGGCAACAGAAAGCCATAGGTTTTGCAATACCCAAAGCACCCTTTCAAAGACTGGTGAGAGAAATTTGTGACAGTTGGAACCTTGGGTTCAGGTGGAATAGAACTGTCATTCTTTCCTTGCAGGAAATGGCAGAGGATTACCTGGAGAAATATTTTGAGGATGCAATGCTTGTAGCAGCCCATGCTCACAGGGTGACTTTGATGGCCAAAGATTTCAACACTTTGTCCAGAGTGAGATGGAGATATGACAAGCTGGTTCATCCTGTGGAATGGCAGGACATCAAAATGAGAGATATATTGCTAATTCCACCTACAAGGAAGGTCAAGGTTGATGAGGTAAAGGTTGTTTACATTTTTTGCAAATCAATACTCCTTGTAACTCTTTTATAACCTACCCTAATTATGTTCTGATCCTATGCAACATGATGAGAAGCTGGCTTCATCCCTCTGTACAACATACAGTCCATATTGTTGATCCAGCCATTTCTTCTAGATTAAGAGATGCAAAGGAGACTCCCATGAGTATTTCCAGCTGGTTCAAACACTGCAATTTTGAAGTAATTGACATTTTGCTACTTCCATATCATAGCAGGTATGTGGGTGACTACTTCTTTTAAGATTCTTCTTTAATATTGGGAACTCTTGTAGCCTTTCATTTTCTTATGCTTTTTTCCTTATGCAGTGACCACTGGAGTTTTGTGTCTATTGACATCCAGCAGAAGCAATGCTTTCTATTCAACTCTCTAAAAAACACACACAGAGAGCTGAAATTGTAAGTACTGTGTGTGCTTTTTGAACTCAAAACTTCATTATTTTGATACCATACTAACTAAATTATACATATTGCAGTTGTATTAGAAGGCTATTAGATGCATTGGATCATTGTCCTCCAAATGTCTCTCTGTTGGATTCAATAGAGCCATTAAGTCTAGAGGTAAAAAGTCTATTAAATGCTATGTCTTTGAGCTTATTGAATAATTTTGTTTTGTGCTGATGCTCACAGTTTCTAACATTTTTTTCTAACTGTACAGACACCACAACAAAATGATTCAAGTAGTTGTGGATGGAGGGTGCTGATCAATGCAAAATATATACTTTCAAGCTACTTTGAAAAGGAACAGCGAGATCTGGTAAGGAAAAATACTTTTCATTTAGCTTGAAGATAATTCATAATGATACAAAGTGTTCTAAATTATCCTCTGCCATTGCAGATGAAAGAGGATAGCTTCAGCCCCAACTATGTACATAATTTTAGAGCTCATACAATTTGGAGGTTTTTGAGCTATGCCTCCCCCAAACCTATTGTAGCAGCTACTGTGGAGCTGGGTGAAAGCTCTAAAGTACAAGAAGGTGTCATACACCTTGATCCCACATATGAAGCACCTAATGTTGAGGACCAGAAGCCACAGGAGCAATCACAGAGTGCTGAGGAGGAGCAGACACAGGAGCAAAGACCTGCTACTGATGTTGAGGAGAAGGTGGAGAAGCAGTAAGGAGAGGCTTCTGGGGCAGTGGAGGAGACAGGATGGAGCACGGACAGGATGGAGCAGCAGAGAGAAGATCCTCCAGAAAATGTAGAGCAGCCTCTGGATGAAACTATACATAAATAGAAAATGGATGTTAGAAATATGTTCTACAGATTCAGCTAAACAATTCTGTACAAAATCTTACTTGATTGAATACAAAACCTTTCTTTATGGAGTCTGTGTGATCTCAATTTTAAAATTTTCTATGTCTTTTCATTTAACTGAGCTCTCTCTTCTTCTGAGTAACTGCAAAAAAGCAATATGAATTAGAGTGGTAAATTAAACTAATAGCAATGCTTATAGAGACTAGGATAAATCAGATGGTGTACCTTTCTGTTCTTATAGATAAATAAAAAGTCGTTTGAGATAGAACCTTAAGTCTCAAATAGAATGTCACTGCGCAATTGAGCTAGGGAGCAACATTCTCTTAACGAGATATTGGCTACCACATCACCATTCTCAACAACATCAATATCAATAAGTTTATTTTGTGCACCAAACGACTCTTCATCTTGGTCCATTGGGACAAGCTTTGTGCCTAGCATTCGACTGCGCTTGTAATAAAAAGAGAAAATAAAATTTTGTGATGCAACCATGTACTTCAGTTGCATAGAAGGTTGGACCACCTCACAAAACACTGAACTACATGTCTTCTTATCCCAACCTTTATCCAAAAATTGTGGCATGCATGCCGAATTTGTTGCTCTAACTGTGAACATTGTTTTTGAAACCTTTACTGGAAAGGTATTAAACAAGTCTACAAAAACTGTAAGAGGCATGCACAAAGAAATTTTTACTATCCTAGTGGCAATATTGGGCCTCAGAGCTTTCTGTACTTCTGTAAAAAGCTTCGCCCTATATGCCTCTGAAACACTAGAATGTGGGTGAGGCCAATCCACCGAATTCCACGCCGGAAGGTCTTGTTTTATTAATACACCATGTGTGTTAGCTTTGTCCAGCAACTGATAAAAATGATCAGTAAAAAATATACCCGATTGAGCTAGCTCTGTTGCACATCGACCTTGGTATTGTTGTTCTCCTATCGATCCATGCAGAACATCTATAAATCCCAGAATACAATCGATGTTTTGCCATGTCTCATACGATGAAGGATATAAATCTGAAATAAAACAACACAAGAATGTCAATAAGTTAAGAGAGAAAGCTTCATCTTAAAAATCCATACACCTCATGAAGGAAAAAACCACAATAGAAAAATATACAATTAGGCCTGTGTTGCGGAAGATTTTTTGGATAGTCTCGCAAGACAAGTTCTTTATGCATGTACACATGCTGAATCAAAACTTCTTTCACGGATATCTTCCCTTTGGTGATTTTAAAATCTCGTACTCTTCCCTTCCACGATGCCAAGAAAATGTTTTTTGTCTGGGGTCTTTTTCTTTTGCTAGGTTGCATGAGCACCCATGCTCCTTTCGAAACACTAAACCTTTCCCAAGTTCCTTCTGTTTTGACTGTACTTGAATTCTCTACCGACGAAATAGAAGAAGCAGGTCGACGGGGTAAAGATGTTTGGTATAATTCTGCCTTCGTAGCATTATCATCCACAGAGCGTCTTCCACAAGAACGGCCGTGGTTTTGGTTCACCATGGAGATTTTCTGAATCTGTAACAATAGCAAAGTAATGTAACTAAGATAACAATTTGAAGTTTCAAGAAAGAGAAAGTGGGCAAACAGACAGTTGACGAGAAACATCTTACTCTACGCCAAACAGGATCAAGGGAGCAGTTTTGGAAAAGGAAGGCTGTTGCACAATGAGGCAATGGTGTAGAATGGTAGACCTTTCGCACGAAAGGCGGCACAACATTTGAAAATTCAAAGGAAGCTGGAAGCGGGAAGGATCTTGTCAGATAAAATGTCAGTTTAGATTCTATCTTCTTGTCCAAAGATCTTCTAAGAATAAAAAACCAATCTCCTCATTAATGTAGCACGCTTGTACTTACATAAAGTATTGTTTCTTTTTTCTATTTTCTCTGAGAATTTTCAACGTTACGTTGGCCTTCTATTGATTGGTTGAGAGCTTATTTTTCCAAACCGTAAAAGGCCCCAAAATGAGCTCCCTTTTTTCCTAATGGCTGCCACAGCAGCACGCAAGAGAGAGAGGGGGGAGAGAGAGAGGGGGGGAGGCACAACGCGAGGGGGGAGAGAGAGGGGCACGCTACCGTGGCAGCGCGCGAGAGAGAGGGGGAGAGAGAAAGAGAGGGGGAGGCGCAGCACGAGGGGGGGAGAGAGAGAGGGAGAGAGAGAGAGAGGGGAGAGAGAGAGAGCGGGGACAGAGAGAGAGGGGGGAGGCCGCTCCCGTGAGAGAGAGGGGGGGAGGCCGCTGCTGTGAGAGAGAGGGGGGGAGAGAGAGAGTGAGGGAGAGAGGGGGGGGGGAGAGAGGGGGGAGAGAGAGAGTGGGGGGAGAGAGAGGGGGGGAGGCGCAACGCGAGGGGGGGGAGTGAAAGAGTGGGGAGGGAGAGAGAGGGAGGGAAAGAGGGGCGAGAGAGAGAGAGAGAGAGTGGGAGGAGTGGGAGAGAGAGGAGAGCAAGAGAGAGAGAGAGAGAGTGGGAGGGAGAGAGAGGGGTGTGGGCACCGCGAGAGAGGGAGTAGGAGAGAGAGGAGAGAAAGAGTAGGAGAGTGAGAGAGAGTGGGAGGGAGAGAGAGGGGCACGCTGCCGCGGCAGCGAGAGAGAGAGAGAGAGAGAGAGAGAGAGAGAGAGAGAGAGAGAGAGAGAGGGGAGTGGGAGAGAGAGTAGAGAAAGATAGAGTGGGAGAGAGTAGGAGAGCGAGAGAGAAGAGAGAGAGGCACAGCGCACAAGTGAGAGAGAGAGAGAAAAAGAGAGGAGACAGAGAGAGAGAGAGAGAGAGAGAGAGAGAGAGAGAGAGAGAGAGAGAGAGAGAGAGAGAGAGAGAGAGAGGGAAAATGAAGAGGAGGGGAGAGAGTAAATAAAGATGAGAGGAAACGTAGACTAGAGGGGAGAGGAAATAAAAAGGAGAGGAAAGAGAGAGAGAGAGAGAGAGAGAGAGAGAGAAGAGAAAAAGAGAGGGAGAGGAGAGACGAGAGAGAGAGAAGCATACTAGAGTGAGAGAGAGAGAGAGACAAGAAGAAGAGAGAAGCGTACTAGCGTGAGAGAGAGAGAAGAAGAAGAGAGGAGATGAGAAAGATTGACGAGAGATGGACGAGAGATGAAAATTTAGAGAGGGAGGGCGCAAGAGAAAGTACGATCAGAGATAGAAAATCTTACCAATGAGGAGAAGAAATGAGTGGGTGACGATCAAGGAGAGATAAAGGAGAGATGTTTTGATGGAAGAATTTGGGAGCTACGATCAATGAGGCATATTAGAGGAGATTGGTGTGTGATTTAGTCGAAACTTAAACAAATAAAACTATAAACCTTGGTGTTTGAAAAGAGAAACATGTGGAAACTTGAATTTCAAATTTCCCGCCTTTTTTTAAACTATGAATCCTTGTGTTTGAAAAGATAAACGTGTGGAAACTTGAAAATTGTGATAAAAGACAACCTTGTGTTTGAAAAGACAAACATGTGGAAACTTGAAAAGTGTGAAAAGACAAATGTGTGCGAAAAGGAAAACTTGTGGAAACTTGAATTTTAAATTTTCCTTTGTTTTTAAATTTAAAATGAGTTTCACTTCCATTTTCAATTTACTAGTTTAATTTCTCAATTAAATTTTCTGAAATATAGTTTACAAAAATGCATTTTGTTTTAGAATATAGAAAGTATAATTTTAATTTTATTACATTTTTTAAAATTTTAAAAGTAGTTTAACTTACATTCGTTATTATTACTTTAATTTATTTCTTTTTAGGGAGAATTAATATATTCTTCTAGGTAAATATTAAATTTTTAATTTTAAGTCTTATTTTCTTAATTTTACGTTATTTTTTCATAAACTTTAAGTTAAATTGAATTTATTTATATTTCAAATTTTGTGATTTCAAAATTTTAAGTCTTATTTTCTTAATTTTATGTTGCCGCTGCCACGAGAGAGAGGGGGGGAGGCCGCTGCCATGAGAGAGAGGGGGGGGAGAGAGAGAGTGAGGGGCGCACTTTCGTGGCAGCACGCAAGAGAGAGAGGGGGGGAGAGAGAGAGTGGGGAGAGAGAGAGAGTCATCTCTTTCTTGTGAGGGTCTCCTTCCTTTAATGCTTAGGGTGTCTTACAAGAGTCACAAACGAGGCTCTGATACCATGTCAGAGATCAAGTGCTTGCTATAGGATTTTTATTTAGTGGAAAACAAACATAAACTCATTCCAAAACACACCCAATGGTACAAAATGAACTCATAGTAACATAGATATGCAAAAAATACTCAGTCTATTCATCACTACTGTGGAATAAAAGGAGCTCAAGGGTGAGCACAAACATTCAGTGGGTGTTGGGTAAAACACAGCCAGTTATGGGGTAGGATTCAAGATTCCTCATATGGCGTTCTAGCCAAGGGAGCATGAGAGCATTCTCAAATGGTATCAGAGCCCGGGTGATTTAGCTGAGCATGCGTGAATGCCTCAAAGCTCAGCAGCTCTATGGGATGAAGCAGAAACTCTGTGGGAAGCTTTATGGGTGATTTTACTTGCATTTGAGTGCGCAAAGATCTTGAAGGAACCTTTGGAAAAGTTACTTTGAATTTGCGAAGTGGTTTTGAGAGCTTGTTAAGTGTTTTCAAAGAAAAAGTCATTTTTTAAGCTTTTCGCTGCTCCATTCGACGACAGAGACTCCGTATTGACTTGTAGAGGCAACTATTGCTTGCTTTTGGTGTCCACTTCACTTCAAGAGCTTGGAAACACCTTCATTCTTGAATCTGGGATCATTTCATTGGATTTCTGACTCACTGTGTCAGTTCCTATGTTTTTTTGTCTGGGTGTTGGAACTCAGGTTCGGAGCAACCATTTGTAGATCTGTCAATTCCGGTGGACTCAGGAGGTTCTAAAACCTCTATGTGGCTCATCATTTGCACTCCGGTGGAGTTTACAAATAGTTATGTTTCCAAAAACGTTTTTCAATCCGTGTGTTGGACCCAGTGATTGAGACCACGTTCTGTCCCATTGCGTTCCGGAAACCCAAAAACCCCTACCTGTTAGTTCTTGCGCATTTTGATAGAGTATTTTTAGAGTTATAGATCTATGTGTATTGGATTTCATCTCTCTGTTATGCATTTTTCATTCTAAGGTTTTGAAACCTTAAATTTATGCCACATGGCAGTGGATAAGTGTTCACTCCCATTTCTCACTCATCGGTTGGGATTTTGGAGTTCCGGCAGAAGAGAGATATTTGCAAATTTTCTTGCTAAGTCTGATTATGCAATGGTGCCCATGTTTTGAGGCATCTTAGGCTCTATTTTTAGTAGCAATCATTATCGTGGGACCATGATTTAAAGGGACCATTTTCACCCTATGCACCTCGTTACATTAGTGAAGGTGCAAAATATGGAATGGGTCATTAGGATTTGCATGTCCATGTGTTAGATTGGGCTCAAACTTTTCACAGGTCCTAAGCCCTATGGTCTCCATGCTCTTGTAAAGTTTGAGTCCCATCCGACACCAAATGTTAGCACGGGGAGGTCAAAGGGCCCATTTTCACCCTATGCACCTCGTTACATCAGTGAAGGTGCAAAATATGGAATGGGTCATTAGGATTTGCATGTCCATGTGTTGGATTGGCTCAAACTTTTCACAGGTCTTAAACCCTATGGTCTCCATGATTTGCAAAGTTTGAGTCCCATCTAACACTGTATGTGGGCACTAGGAGGTCAAAGGGCCCATTTTCACCCTATGCACCTCATTACATAAAAGAAGGTGCAAAATACGGAATGGTTCATTAGGATTTGCATGTCCATATGTCGGATTGGACTCCAAATTTTCACAGGAATTAAACCCTATGGTCTCCATGCTCTTGCAAAGTTGGAGTCCCATCCGATACCGAATGTGAGCATAGGGAGGTTAGTAAAATATGGAATGGGTCATTAGGATTTGCATGTCAGATTGGGCTCAAAATTTTCACGTCCTAAACCCTATGGTATCCATGTTCTTGCAAAGTTTGAGTCCCATCCGACACCGAATATGGGCATAAATGGAGTAGGAGGTGGTATCCACACTCGTGGAGGAGGGGTACCGAGGGGGTACCCAATCAGGAGGAGGGGCATTGTCTAGGCGAGTCTAGATTTTGTTGATATCATCAACAAATTGTTCTCTGAACAAAGTTCCACATTTAGGTCAGAGTAGCCGTTTAATCGTGGAAGCTACATGAAATGCAAAATACAAAGTAAGAGCCTATAGAATAAGAAATGAAAGTTATTACATCATTAAAACACTTCATATATATATTTTCCGATGGCAAACTAAAATTGTGTGTAACAAAAATCCAGCATTCAGGGCCGAGTCTCTAGCCACTGCAATTGTAGCCATCTTGTTGAAGTGGACTAAAATCGAAAAAATGGGTCAAATACACGTTTTTTCCTATTTAAAACGGATCGGCCCTACTAACACTACACCAAACACATCATCTGGCCACATTTGCAGCACCGAGTCCCCACACTACCACATCACTTAATCTGCCACATTAGCTATCAATTTGCCACATCATCAGGTTGACTAGTCAAAGTGACACATGGTAGATCCTTGCACATCATGCACATACACATGTTGAATTAAAAATACAGGAACCTATTGGTTGTTTGACATGTATCCCTCTACCTCTATGAACCTCTGCAACAAGTTTTGTGCTAATGTCTTATGTCTCAAGTCTTAGAGCTCTGGTTGCAAATACATATTTCTAGCAATCCGAGAATGAAGAAACAACATATTTTGCACAAACTTGGTTGGGCATAGCTTCACGACTTCTCAGAGTCTCCCATCATTTTCTCATTGTCCAAGGGGCCCATAGAAAACACTCCTAGGCTCTTCTTTCTCTCTACTCTCGCAATATAGCTTGTGCCTCCTCATGATTCACAGCTGCTCACCTAGGTCTGCCTCTTCATGCCCAAAACCCACCGAGACATCTAGGGGGGGTTTGGCACGTTGAGGTGGGGGTTCTCATCCATGAAAATAGGGTCTCCCTCGGCGCTCATTGTGTAGCCTAAAAATATGTGACTTAGGATGTAAACCTAGGATGTAATACAAGCAAGCATTTGAGATGGAAACATATTAATACAAATTTTAAACATACTAAAATTTAAAATGCAAACACATTGATTAACAAATGGAATCATAAACATTAAGATTACATCAAAGAGTTCACAGGTTCTTTCAATCGCAAATAATTGCATTAAATCATAAAGTTGCATCAAATTGTAAATGGTGCAGTATATTGTAGACTTGCATTAAACCGTAAACACTTGAATCCCTAGTTCATGTTTGCTTTAAATCATAAATCACATGATAGTTTCACGTTTGAAAGAAATATAAATGCTCATTACACAGTCATCTTGAAAAAAACTAAAGTTACAAATATATGTAAATAGAGTCATGTTTGAAACTTGTACATGGCCATAATGTGATGGTATACAACAAATATTTATTTGTTCATAGGCCTAAGTCTTGCATTTGGCATGAGATCCAGTACCAACCTTAGGTTAAAAATAAACATTAAAATCAAAGCGGAGACTACAACACACAACTCTCGTAAACATGCACACATGAATAGTGAAACCAAGATTGAACACACAACTCTCATAAGAGGTATGAGTGCCAATCTCGAACATGGAAGATAAGTTTAGCTATGCGAGAGCAAAACTGGTGCACTGGTAGGGAGGTGGGGCACTAGTAGGAAGGTAGGCAGGAAGCAAATGATGGAGTATTCGTCTGAATACATGTTACAATTGAAGGTATATATAATCTTGGGATGGGAGTGGTAGAAGTATAACTTTGGCTGACATGGCATTCACCAAGTTATTGATGATATGGCAAGGGATTAGGTGCCACGTGTTGAATCTGCATGGAGACACATCTATCAAAATCTATAAGATTCTATTTTGATGTGATGGAATCTGGAGAGATGCCTTGAAATTTGAAGATATGCCCCGAAATCTTTGAAAGATTTTGTTATCTTCTTGTGTGTGTGCCGATCGTCATCATAGGAGGCACGAGAAGGCTCGTTTGGCTGTGGTGGTCGTTGAAGCCATCATGGGCTCCTACTCGTGCTGTCCGGTGGGCTGAGCACCGTGCAAGCATGGGAGCCATGTGAGAATCTCTGTGAGCTATGGCAAGGTTCTGGCCATCTTGATCATAGAGTCACAGTCATGGATAGAGACATGCACTCGCTCCGCATCCTTAAGTTACAGATTTGACAAAACTTGTGAACCTATGGCTTTACTGGATCCGAAGATGCAAGCTATACTCACGCTACCTCCTGTGAGGCGTATCCAAGTTATAATCACTTAACTACCTCCAGACATTGTGCATTCTCAAGAAACATAGTTTAAGGCACCAAGGATGGTAGTTTAGGAGTCAAGCAAAAGGCCACCAGGGGATCTTGAAGTTGAGATGGAAGTCGAAGCAGAGATGAAATGAAGCAGAGATGAAAGCCGCAAGAAGAGCTACTGAGCAAGCCAGTACAGCTAACCTCTCGGCAAGAATATTTGAGTGGCTGTGCATAATTCAAAAGAAAGACACCATAAGGGAAATGCGGCAATCAAATAAGTTTGCTTTATCCTTTCTTACTCGTTCTTTCAATGTACATATAAGGTTGAGAGGTAGGCCATATTAATTTTCCTTTAGTGAGGATGACATTCAAGTTCTTTCAAATGTACATAGAGACATTCAAGATACAGTCATCAACCCTTTGCTTAGGTTTGTTTCATCATTATTTTTCCTTCCAATTGCTTCTTTCTTACCAAAATAAACAAAATAAATGATGTGATGCAATTTTCATATGTAGTATAGTAGTGTCAAGACTTCCAAAGGAGATTCAAGAGTGGGTTTATGTTTTGGACTCTCTTATTTCCCAGTTGCTATCTTGAGATGATACTACATTCCTTGATGTTGCTCCATGGCTCGAGCAACTGAACTATGACTTGGATGTCCTTAGAATAATTTTTTTGGCCTACCACGAGGAGTAAGTATTGTGACATATCATTACTATATGCATATAAAGTGTTTTCCAATTCACATAATCAAAGATTGTTTTTGTAGTGGGCAGTGAAGTTTGCTCGCATTGGATATTGAAAGTAGACATTATTACCTAGCAAATTCAGCTCAAGGTGACCATGGCCACATAAGAGAGTAAGTCCAAATAATGTATGAGAGAGAGAGAGAGAGAGAGAGAGAGAGAGAGAGAGAGAGAGAGAGAGACTCCTATAAATTGGCATGTAGATCGATAAGGGGGGACGAGCATAAGGAAACTTATAAGTGCTTTAGAGTGTGTCACCCAAAAGACGGATAATATTTTTTAGAACACCATGATAATCAGAGTAAAAAATTGAATGAATTAATGCAACTTAAATCTTGCTATGAGTATGATGTTTTGTATGGAAAGATGAGCTACATGGGATCCTTGAATAATATTTGATCTACTAGGAGAGATTAAAGAATTAATAGGAGGTAAGTGTTTAAAACCCTTAATGCAAAATTTGAAAGGTCTTGGCATTGAGCTGGTTGTTGAGCCCTAAATGCTCCAGTGAAAGTGTCAGAGGATAGGTTCATTGTTGTTTGGTTTGTCTATTGGGGTTTGCCGTGTAGTATTTGAGATGGAATTTAATTTTAAGAAAATTATATTTGTAATATTTGAAGTGGGTTTTAGCTTTAAGGTACTTATGTTTGGTCACTGCTCTTAATGTGTAGCTTGCTTTTCTTTTCTATCTCCATTTAAAGGAGATGTTGGAAAGAGGAAACAATTTTGTGTCCAAGGTCCTTTTCTTAGAGAGGTGAGAGATAGGTCTCTTAAATGTACGACAAGAGATCCACTCTAGATTACATGGTCTCCACTCCTCATGATTTTGTACACCTTTGAGTCCCATGTTCTACTAGTTTCCCTTTTCTCACTCTTTCCGCATCTCTCACTTTTCACTTTGCCTCTTTTCCACATCACTCTCTTTTTCTTATTTTCCCTCTTTCCATATATTCGCACTTGATCCTCACTAGCCAATTATTTCTACTCACTATAGCGCTCCCTTGCTTGCTATTTCTTCCTTATGGGACTTTGGTCTTGTATTCCCCTCTAAGAATTTTTTATATATAGCACTTACGTCATTATATTGTATCCCTCTTTAAAGGCATCTTTGTAATACATGATGATTATGCTTTTGTAGCATTCTAATTGGGTGCACTCCATTCCCCACAAGATCTTTTAATATATACACAATGTTGGTACTAGGTGACGTGTATACCAACATTAACTTTGCTAGAAACAGCGTCGATGGCAATGTTGCCATATTATTTACAATTCTTTTTCTCATGTATATGCCAATGGTTTTACACTTTTTTAAAATTCAAATTATTCACAAATTCTCTCAAAATATGTGAAAAAAATGGGCAATATCATTGCCTTATCCCTACATTGTTTACATTACCTTCCTTTGATTAAAAGATTTCTAGATGATCACATGTTGGTACCACTCTACAAATATATGTAGTTATTTTCCTAGCAATCAACCTGATCTCCTTTATTGATTTGCTCCCTTATATAAAGTCACACTTTGTCTCCTCACATAAGTAGAAAATCACATTTAGCAAAAGTTGAAAACATTCACTAGTTGCAAAAAGTCTTAGTAGCCACTGCTTATCCAAATAAATTTTGTTGATTCAAAAGTGCATTCCAGTACAAATAAGGTCCTAGATATTCCACTTGATCTCCATTAGAGAGGGCTCTAGAACATGAGGCAATGGAAAGAGAACTTCTAGACATAACTTTGTGTTACAAGTATGTGTAACAACTTTGTGATACAACTTTGTGACACAACTTTGTGTAACAACTTTGTGTTACATCTTCTACATGAAGAGAGAGAATGTGTTACAACTTTGTGACACAACTTTGTGTTACAACTTTGTGATACAACTTTGTGTTACAACTTTGTGATACGACTTTGTGTTACATGCAGAGAGAGAAGCTCTCCAACTTGTATAAATACCCCATAATGGAATGAAGCCCACACTCTTGGGGCATTGTGTTGAGTCTACATTGGTATTCCAAGCATTTGTCTCAAGTGTCCATGCTTCCTTGCACTGCACGTCCAAAAGCATGTCCTAACCTTGCAACCCTTCTCCCCTCTCCTCCAACCCTGCAACCCACCCTCTCCCTCTCCTCCTCCCTCCTTCTCCCTCACATTTAATGGTAAGCCCTCAACATGAGGCACATTTAGCAATAAGCCCTCAGCATGAGGCATACTTGATGGTAAGCCCTCAACACAAGGCAGTCCCATTGACATTAGCACAGTCTAATTCTTATGATGCACATCCATCATCTTCATGCATGGATCCGGACTCCATCTATTATTACATCAGATGCAGATATAGAGCAAGAGTTCACCATTGATCATGCAGCCTTACAACAGGTAAGTTCTCAGTATGAGGCACTCACATCTCTAGCTGCATACAAAGATAATCCCACAAATACTCGTTAATTAGTTATTGGTCGGGATGGTCGGGTTTATTACAAGGCGCTTCATATGACAATAAATGTAAAAAATAGCATAGAAGGCTTTACAAGGGTTTTTATGACAAAAAAGAAGCTTAAATATTTATATGAATGCAATAAAAATAACCAATAATCATCAAGCTCCAATATGTCCCATGACATGTAATCTGTCCACTGATATATGTAATCTGTCCACTGATATCTGCTCATGCAATCTGCCCACTGATAAACTTCTTGGTAAATGGTAAAAGGTCTTATTTAATAGCATGTTATGAGTGTTAAACCGCATGTGAGCGAAGGGACTGACAACGATTAGGAACTAGTTAGAAAAATTTAAGCATGGCTTCGATTGGCAACTTGGAGAATTCTCTCCTCTAAGGCAATCTAATCTATGCTAAACTATGCTAAACCAACCGTCGAAGCGAAGAAAAGCAATAAATAATTTCTTTTTTTGTGTTCATTTTAATGTGATGGGGTTTAAGAGGCTTAAATATGCAAAAGAAGGGGTTGTGATGTAGAGGCTAAACCTGCATGTGATATAAATGAAGAACAAGTATCTAAAGAAAAGTTAACATTTTTCAATTTAAAAGATGAATATGTATAAAAATATTATCTCACCTTCAAAACAAACCATAAATTCACTCTTTTATAATTTTTTAAAAGTATAATATAAAACATGTAAATATATAAAACTCTCTTTACTTTCTCTCTCTCTCTCTCTCTCTCTCCTCCTAAATCTCTTTGTAGCCATAGTCAAGACACCTCATTCTCTCTCTTAATCTCTCTCTCTCTCTCTGACAACTCTTAAGTATTTTTCTCTCTATCCTCATCCCACTTATTCTCTCTCTCCCTCTCCCTCCCTCTAGCACAGAAGTTTCATTCCTCTCTCTCTCTCCCTCTCTCTCCCTCTCTCTCTTTCTCTCTCTCTCTCTACACCTAGTGGCTGAACTCATTAAGTGGACCAATGAGCACACGCAAAGGCACATAGCAATGGCACTAAATCAGGCTTTGATGCATGGTATCCCAACAGAATGGCAAGAGAATTGGATCAAACCAATCTACAAAGGGGGTGACCGCAATCAATTAACAAATTACAGAACAATTATGGTATGTTCCACTCTAGCCAAACTATATAGCACAATAGTAGAGGCAAAATTGAGTGCTTGGGCAGAGAAAGAAAATAAAAGACCAATGGGACAAGCTGGTTTCAGACCAAAACACTGTACAGTGGATCACCTAGTCACTCTTCGAGTTTTGATGGAGGAAAGCCGCCTCAAGGGGAAGCCACTCTTCTGTTGTTTCATTGACTTTAAGAAGGCATTTGATACAGTGCCTAGGGATGTGCTATGGGAGAGAATGGAATGCATAGGGGTGCCCGAGGAAATAAGGTTTGCTGTCTTTAGACTTTATGAGAAAGTAAAATGTCAACTAAAATGTAAGGATGGGATGTCACAAGAGTTCTATAGTAATATGGGGGTAAAACAAGGATGTCCGCTCTCACCCACTTTGTTCGGCCTATGCAATGATAGACTTGAGGAGTTAGTGAATGAAGAAGCATGTAAAGATGAGTTATACAGCCCTCATCTAGCAGGTCTCGTGATTTGGTTGCTTCTTTACGCAGATGATGTGGTTGTTTTCACTGATAGTGAAAGTAAGATGCAAAAAATGATGGATATCTTCAGCATATTTTGTGCAGAGAGTGGGATGGCTATTAATGTCAACAAAACTAAACTCATGATAGTCAAGACTATACAGCCAAGCAGCCCCCTCCAAATCTTATATAAAGGACAACCCATTGAGACAGTGCACTCATTCAAATACTTGGGTATTGAAATCCCCGCCAATAATAGATGGAACAGCTGTGTGCAACGGAGACTTGATGCAAGATGGGCAAAATACTTCCAATTTGAAAATGAGTGCAACAATAGCAATACGAGAAGGTGGCAAGTACGAAATATGATCTTTGGGGCATATGTGATACAGACAGTACTCTACGGAGTAGAGGTATGGGGTGGGAGTATATCTCCATCAACGTGGAATGAGATAGAGAAAATGCAAAAGTCTTTCATTAGGAGGCACCTGGGCATCAAGGCTACTACACCATACTCTTTGTTACTCCTAGAAACAGGATGTATACCCATAGAGCTACATGCTCTGAAGAGAGTACTCAGATACATCACAAAGGTCAAGTGCATGGATAATGAAAGGCTACCAAAGAGAGCATGGAATGAAAGTCAGAAGCTTCAAAAGACAAACAAGGGCAAGATTTTGACATCCGGATGGGCACAAGACCTAAAAAAATGGTTCAAGAAGTGGGAAGTAGAAGAGTATTTAAACTACTCTTCAGAGGAGATTGATGAAGAGGCTTTTCATTATGACCTGCTGAATGCACTACACAGGAAATGGCAAACAGCAGAAAACAAAGATAAATTTGAGTACTATCGCACATATATCAACCCCGAATATTGGTCAATTTATACAGGAAGGGAGACAACAACGCAGAAGTACATATGTACACCTATAGCAGTGCATAAACGGAGGGCTTTAGCCTCACTTCGCACCCGATCACACCAGCTGCAAATAGAAATAGGGGGATGGAAAAAGATGCCAAGGGAGAGTAGAATATGCCAACTATGTGATCAAGGTATGGTTGAAACAGAAGAACACATGGTAATGATATGCCCTCACTATGCACACATTAGGGAAGAGTTCAATCACCTCCTTGAGGGACATAACAAAAAGGGTCACCTTCAGCTTTAGGAACATTTGTGTATAAGCTCTTCAAGCATAGGAATCCACCTGAATCCTAGAAGGTGGTTTCTCTTTCCACCCTCCCATCTTCGGGAGGAGCTTTCATGTACTTGTGATATTGTATTGCTCAGGTCCCATAGGCCGGTTTTGGTCTTTAGAGGACGATAATATATTCTTCTTCTTCTTCTTCTCTCTCTCTCTCTCTCTCTCTCTCTTTCTCTCTCCGTAAGTCTCCCTCTTCTCTTCTCTCTCTCTCTCTCTTTTCCTCTCTCCTCTCGCCACATTTCATTCTGATAAACATCTCTCTCTCTCTCTCTCTCCCTCTCTCTCTCTCCCTCTCTCTCTTTCCCTCTCTCCCTCTTTCTCTCTCTCCCTCTCTCTCTTTCTCTCTCTCTCCCTCTCTCTCCCTACTCTCTCCCTCCCTCAAGTAGCCATGGCCCCCAAGAGACCCTCTTCTCTCTCTTAATCTCTCTCCCCCTCTCTCCTCTCTCTTTCTTTCCCTCCCTACTCTTCTCTCTCATTTAAGGAGATGTCAACAACACTAGTAACTCTGCTGCTTTTGTAAGCCGACTATGCTACGCAATTAGCATGAAAATCTATGTTGCAGGCTCGATCTATTTTCTCTTCTCTCTCTTAATCTCTCTCCCCCCTCGGGGGGGTCACTCATCATATGTAATCCTATCACGTGAGTTCAACAGAAGGATATTTTTTATTTCCAAAATTTACAGAAATAAATATACATAAGGGACTATTTAAAATAGTTTTGGGAAAAATTTACAGATTTGTATAGAAAAGGGGTACATTTTATTAATGAAAAATTTACAGATAAGGGATTTTACAAATAGGCCTTGAACGCACGTGATATAGAGGGTTTATACATAGTGACCCCCCCGAGTCTCCCCCTCTCTCCTCTCTCTTTCTTTCCCTCCCTACTCTTCTCTCTCATTTAAGGAGCCCCTCTTCTCTCTGTGAATCTCTCTCTCTCTTTCTCTCCCTCTCTCCCTCTCCTCTCTCATTTAAGGAGCCCCTCTTCTCTCTCTTAATTTCTCTCTTTCCCTCCCTCCCTATTCTCTCATTTCTCAAATTTACAAACTCAAATATAAATTAAAAACTAATTAAAATAGAACTCAAAAACTCAAATAAGAAACTAATTTAAAAAGAATTGTAATGCCTTCTAAAAGACCACCCTCCTCAAAAACTTTAAGAATAAACTAATTGAAAAAGAATTATAAGTAAAGAAAAAGAATTACAAGACGAATTTTAAGAAATAGAACTCAAAAACTTTAACAAGAAACTAATTGAAAAAGAATTGTAAGTAAAGAAAAAGAATTACAAGACGAATAAAAAAGAATGCAAGTACCTGGAAAAAGTGAAAAAAGTAAGGCTCCGCTTATCCTTTCTCTTCCGCTCTTGGTTGCTTCAATGAAATGAGGAGAGAGTTAAAACTAGCCCACTCCTCCTACGCATAAATTTGAATTTTCAAAAAAGAGAGGGAAATTTGAATTCATTATAAATTTGAATTCAAATTTGTGTTCAACATTCTTCTTATACTTTCTTCTAACATTCTTCTTATACTTTCTTCTCATACGTTCCTTTTGAATTCAAATTTGTGTTCAACATTCTTCTTGATACTTTCTTCAACATTTTTCTCGATTCTCATAAGTCCTTTTCATTCTTCTCGTAAGTCCTTTTCATTCTTCTCGTAAGTCAAATATTATTTTCGCTCTTGCTCGTGATAGTAAGTCAAATCCTCCTCTCCCCTCTCTCTCCTTCTGCTCCCTCCTCTCCTCTCCCTCTCTCTCTCCTCTCTCTCCTTCCTCTCCCCTCCCTCCCTCCCTCCATCCATCCCTTGACCTGGCCCTCCCCCCTTTCCCTCCCCTCCCTTCCCCTTCCCTCCCCTCCCTCCGCCGCCAAAACTCCTCCCTCGACCCCCACCCTCCCCTCCCCTCCCCTTCCCTCCCCTCCCTCCCTCCCTCCGCCAAAATCCCCCCGTCAACCCCTCCCCTCCCGCTCCCCTTCCCCCTCTCCCGTCGCCTAACCCCTTCCTCCCCTACCCCTTTTTCCCCCCTACCCCCTTTCAACCCTCCCCCCTTTTCCCCACCCCCCTTCGCGACCCCCCCAACCCTCCCCCCCCTCTTCCCCACCCCCCCTTCCCTAGGCTGGTGGCCGCGCTCTCAACCCCTCCCACCCCCTTGCCCCCCTCTCAACCCTCCCCCCCCTCCTTCGCGACCCCCTCGAGCCCTCCCCCCCTTTCCCCTCGGGCTGGCGGCCGCGGCCGCCAGCCCCCTCCCCTCCTCTCAAACCCTCCCACCCCCTTGCCCCCCTCTCAACCCTCCCCCCCTCCTTCGCGACCCCCCCGAGCCCTCCCCCCCTTCCCCCGGGCTGGCGGCTGCGGCCGCCATCCCCCTCCCCTCCTCTAAACCCCTCCCACCCCCTTCACCCCTCCCACCCCCTCCCCCTCTCAACCCTCCCCCCCCTCTTCCCCACCCCTCCTTCGTGACCCCCCAGCCCCCCAGCCCTCCCCCCCTCTTCCCCACACCCCCCTTCCCCCGGGCTGGCGGCCACCAGCCCCCCCTCCTCTCAACCCCTCCCACCCCCTTCCTGCCCTCTCAGCCCTCCCCCCCCCTTCGAGACCCCCCTAGCCCACCCCCCCTCTTCCCCACCCCCCTTCCCCCGAGCTGGCAGCCGCGGCCGCCAGCCCCCCCTCCTCTCAACCCCTCCCACCCCTTTTCCCCCCTCTCAGCCCTCCCCCCCCCTTCACGACCCCCCCAGCCCTCCCCCCCTTCCCCCGAGCTAGCGGCCGCGGCCGCTAGCCCCCCCCTCCTCTCAACCCCTCCCACCTCCTTCCCTCCCACCCAACCCCCTCCCCGGGCTGGCGGCCGCGGTCGCTAGCCCCCCCCCTCTTCACCCTCCCCCCCTTCGCGACCCCCCAGCCCTCCCCCCCCTCTTCCCCACACCCCCCTTCCCCTGGGCTGGCGGCCCCGCCAGCCCCCCCCCTCCTCTCAACCCCTCCCACCCCCTTCCCCCCCTCTCAGACCTCCGCAGCCCTCCCCTCGCTTCCCCCCCCCTCCTCTCAACAACATGGGAAAACAGACCCCCCATCCACGCCCAACGCCCATGCACAACACCTCCTTCAAACAACGACTGGCACGGCGGCATCCAATGCCATCTCTGAATGACTGGACTCACTGCAGTCTCTTTGACAACCACAAGAAAAGAAAGCTCTAGGCTCTCAATTCCTCCACATCATGCTTCGACTTAGCACCATCGATGCCTTCACCTCTATCGTCGCCATAGCTCATCTCCAAGGTTCCCCCACCTTGAGAAATGACATGTGGCACAAGTTAACCGAGCCGTGAGGAGATAGGGTGGTGGAGACTAACTCTGGTAAGTTAAGCTTGGGCCAACTAACACGTCAAAGATAAGCTTGAACCTTGGTCAGGTTCAATGAACCATGAGTTAATAAGTCTGGTTAAGACTATGCCACATGGTAGCCTCATCCACAATTGCCACATCATCCTTGTCTGCCTAGTCAGCATGCCACCTCCTCAAGGCCACGTGGTAGTCCCCTTCTAAGCACTGTATTCTCTTCACAAGAACACCTTGTAAGCAGCATGTGACCACCATTGCCATGTCACATTGCCACATCATCACATGTCATCATCATTTTTCCCTCTCTTGTAATCAAAGTTTCACCATCCTTCTAGGAGCCATAACTTTTGATCCAGAGGAATTTTGCGGTGATCCGAAAACCAAGAATGATTGCTAAATTGTGCTCTACGCACTGAGCACCTCAATTTAGCCATATGACTTATCCATAGGTAAGAATAACTAAATCTTCATTATTGAAACCACCTCGTGATCCATTGCAGTGCATCCAACACATAAAATGAATGAACTAAAACTCATTTTGCTATATTTGACTCTTTGACATGTAGTCTAGCTGTAGACTAGCACCACCATAGAGGAGATCCAAATTCACCAAGCTAAGTCAGCCATTGCCACATTACCTAATTAGTTCCTAGCGGTGTCAGCCCCATCGGATCTATCATCGGTATACATCTGACACCAGTTCAGTTATCTTGGCATTCAGCAATTCATCACGACTGGTGACACTTGGCAAAGTTATCCCTCTCTTGGATTAAGGATTGTTGCATGCTTCTTTACATGCATACATGCCGCCCATGTAAAGTCACACTTGTTGACTATTTTTGGCATTGGTCCCTGCACATACATATCAGCCTTGTACAGCCTCTTGGCTACTTCCAACGCATTGTTGTCATCACTTTCACTACAGGCTTGATCTTTGGCATACACAATTGATCTCATATGACTTGGTTTTGACAGTTTATCTTAAGCCTCCCAGTGGCAGCTCTCACACAGTGTTCTCATGGGTAGACACTCTCATGGTATGCACAGAGCACCAAACCGCCTCTAGCATGGAGTTATTCACATCATGTAGTTGATGATACACCAGTCGTGACTCTGAACAAGATTTGTGAGTGGAAAGAGAACCTTCTTCGACCATTTATTGCCACAGGATATGTACCATGGTGTTTATGATGCAAACTCGAGCCTCATTGGCCTTGAGTGAGTGGACACAGATGTTCCACATGTTAGCATGGATTAACCCGTAGTTTTTTATCATACACATTTAATGGTAAGCCCTCAACATGAGGCACATTTAGCAATAAGCCCTCAGCATGAGGCATACTTGATGGTAAGCCCTTAGCACAAGACAGTCCCATCGACATTAGCACAGTCTAATTCTTATGATGCACATCCATCATCTTCATGCATGGATCTGACTCCATCTATTATTACATCAGATGCAGATATAGAGCAAGAGTTCACCATTGATCATGCAGCCTTACAACAGGTAAGTTCTCAGTATGAGGCACTCACATCTCTAGCTGCATACAAAGATACATGTCACATCGCATCTACCTCCTTAGGTGATTCCATTTGAGCATCCATCACTAATGCTTTCACCTTTGATACGGAGCATACCTTGGATATGGTTTCCATTAGCAGTACAGATCATTAGATCAATCTTCAAGACATTCTAGCATCAGCTCAATTTTGCTGCATTGCAGCACCCTTGGATCCAATGATCACCACCTCTTTCGATCATCAGTAGAGATAATTCCTCAACATAAGGATATTTATGCATTAGTGCAGTTGTCCCTAGTGCAATAGACATCATCAGGTTTAGCCATAGCAAAACCTAGGGAGACTCAGTGTTTCAGTAGGCACTTATGGTTGTCATAATACAGACCATAGTTGATGAAAATTAGTGGTTGGATCCACGACTTCATATCACTCCCTACATCAGCATTCGGCACCTCATATTCCTTAGGGACATCATATGTTTTTTCAGTTGTATTTCAGGCTTCTAGGCCTTTATACTGTCAACTCCTTCTCGACAAGCCTATGAATATGCTACATCCCATGCTAATGGATGTTTAGCCATGCACACATTAGATGACCTGTTGTCATACCTTGTCAGTTTTACAAGCCTATTCTTCATCAGTAGAGCAACATATCATATTTGCGCCTTCAGCCCCAAAATTTCAACCCTTAGATCACTCTGTCCACACTGACTTTGTAGTCTTCTTCGACACCACATCATTCGACAGAGATCATAGTTCTACTGCAACATACATCCGCCATTATTATCAGTTCTTTTGGATTGGTGATGCCCTCATATGTTACAACCTACTAGATTTTTTCTCCATCGCTACATTGACTAGCCTCACATCCAGATGCCTCTTCTTCAGACTAGCTGCACAATCCATGATGACTTATGACATGTTCTTAGTACACATCCATACATGCAGTCATCTTTTGATTGACCAGTCTTTGATCTAGGTGGACTTTAAATTTTGCATATTTCCTTCCTCTTCCCTTCAGCCTATCTCTTGGGATTTGTTCCCAAAGGTGAAGGATGATCCACAACTTAAAATGGGAAAATCCACATTATGTATAGGATCATAAGTCGTACTCATTGTACATGCTTTCGCTACGTAGTCACTGTAACACCATATTAGAGAATTTGGGAACTTTTGAGGGGTTGTAATTATGTAACATTCAATGTTTTTCATTGATTTTTCCCATAGATTTGGGAGTCCATCCAAATCTTGCAAATGTGCATGGTTTGCATCAACATAAATAAAATGTCAAATGTTGAGGTTTCGACCAATGCATGGTATTTTTTGAGGGGTTACAATTACAATGCATTGAGTGGACTCCATTGACTTTCTCCCTGGATTTGGCCGTGTATATGAAATTCACAATTTGGAGTGTGCCTGTTCTGCATTAGCCGAGAAAAAAACATCATATGTTTGAGTTTAATGAAGCATTTTTTGCCTCTTCTCAAAAAAAGGTGGTGTTCAAAAACACCATTTTAGTTTAGTTGGAGAAAAAGTAAGAATGCAACACTAGTCCTTGATCTTTTGTCAAGTGTGCAAAACTTGCAACCACAAAGCAATGGTCTGCAAAAAAAAAGATAAAGAAAAAAGATCAATGTCATACCTTCCAAATATTTGTCAGTATTCAAATATATTATTCTTGTGCAAGGAAAAAAAAGTCATGCTTTTCAAGTACCTTCACTCCATTGTGGAGTCATCATCAGAGTCAGAATCTGTTCTATGAGCCAAATTGGATAAAGCTCGCTTGCGTGCAATGGTTGGTATCTTCACCTTGATGGGGAGGTTGCTGCTCTTCGAGGAAACCTTCTTTGAGAGGTTACATTTTGGAACCCATGACCATACAATAGCATCAACAGATTCCCAACGTGGAGGATCACCTTTATTGCACATCCAAATCTTGTTCCAACAATCTGCATACACCTCCTCAATTTCTGCATTGTGTCTTTTGCATATAGGTGCCCAATATTGTATGAAAACCTTCTTGAAATTTTTAGATTTATTATCCTTTTGTACATCAGTTTGAGCAATGCCTAGCCAAATTGGGTAAATTTTTTCTGCTGGTCGGACCAAAAGAAAGTGTCCTTTTTGTACATCAACCATTGGATCAAATGATTGTTTTGGCTTTTTCCTTTGAGGTCCACAGTAATGATCATTCAACTCTTCAATTCCTTGAAACTCATCGTTTTCATTATCAAATACTTGCACACAATCAATATGTTGCGTCTTTGGCCAAAATCTCTCGTACATGCCCTCTACACTATTGTTTGGTTTATCAAGCTCATCAATCATGTTCTTCCAGTACTTCACTACTGGCTTGTAAAACTTTGTGAAAGATGCATCTGGACCTTGCAGGTGTGCCCATTTTTCCCAAAAGCGTACATACTCCTTGATACCAACTATCACATCTAAGTGATCCTTCACATACTTGAACATGGTTACATAAGGCGGCTCTCCACTTGGTAGCATTGGATGACCATCCGGATGTCTCTTCCACAACTCAATGCCACCTTCACTTGGTTGCCAATCTAATGATCGTGGATGCACTTTATATTGCATGATAGGAACTTCATTTCGCATAAAGAACCGAAATTGGAGAGGCTTTGAGTGTCCCACTAAAGAATCTTTCCCATCGCATAGGCATCCATCAACATAGCTCTTGAAATCAGGGACTTCCGTTACCAAAAATGGCGTTGGAGAAGACTCCTCACATTGTCTAAAAGTATCCATGAGATGTGCAAATGTCAATGTTTGGCTAGTTCTTAACCTCTCTGAAAACCTGCTAAACATTGCATCAATATCCTCATGTGTATGCCCAACCATCAAGAATCCCAATTGAATTGACTTGAAAATCCCTCGAGCAACAAGTAATGATAGGTATGCAAACAAGTACCTATTCTTGTTTTCAGAACCACAATTATCCAACTGCAACAATAGGTGTTCGGGTAGTTTCTTATAAGGATTTTCTTGATGGGAACTTCCAAGTCCAAGGTCTTTGACTGTTCCACCCACTGCTCCAAGATGAAGTTGTTGCTTGCCATTAGAAACATAGTGAGAATCCAATGCTTCTCTTGAGGTTAGTGCATTTAGCAGAGCGTTGTCAGACCTGGGCATCCCATCATGTACTAAATCTCCAAGTGCATGGTTATCAAATCTTTCAAGATTTCTCAAACACAAAGCCAATGAACCAATCGTGAAGTTAGGATCTGACGGCCACAAGGATAAAGAAAAGTGACCATAACGTCCTTGACCATGTCCATGTGTTATCATGCCAGTCAAAGCCACTGGGAGCTGAAAGGACTTGTCTGTGTCCTTTGAACAATTGCGTAATCTAGGGATGGCTGTCTTCTTTTGGTCCATCTTATCATGGATAATGCACAAGTATGTCTGAGGATACATTTCAGAAAATCTGCGCCAAGTGTAGTACACATTTCTACAACTTTTTTGTTGTAACATGTGTTTTCTTCTATCTTCCATCAACTTATTACGTTCATTTTGGCATTTTGTCGCTGCAAGCTGAGCCTTGATTGCACTACATAAACCACACTTAGAGAATTCACTTGTTTTTGACAAAGTTACATGCTTGAATTCAGAGTTCCATATGCGGTTGAATGTGGAAGTTGACATCTCTTTACAACCCAAACTATGCTTTAATTGCATGTTAACTTCATAGAGAATATCAACCTGCTTGTATACATCCGGTATCACCAACTGTGTTTCCCTTGATCCATCCTGAAGTGTTCTACTTTTGTGTGGCATACGCTCAGAATTGTTATCCACAAAATCTTGGATTATGGCTCTACCCAGTTCTGTGTGGTCCCAACCTCTCCGCACGATTCCTTTATTACCATGTATGCACCTTCGTATACCAATTTCAAATTGCTCCCTGTATCGATAAAATGTTGTTTTTGGAATACCATGCATTTCATACCATGCTCTACAACAAACTTGAATACCATTCAATGAAAAGACATATTTGAACTGCCCATTGTCATCTTTTCGACAAGCAACCCCAAGAGTGTCATATACATAATTGGTGCGAGCCTCCAAACTTTGGCCCCAATACTCTATGCGTAATTTGGATATCATTTGACGATCGGCAAATTGACAACAATTTTGTTTACAACAATCAATCATCGATACTTTTATGACTGCATCCCTTGTGAGTCTAGATGATGCTAATGGCATGCCATGTTTTTTAGCTTTTCTCTTTATCATGCAATAACGCCTCTTTTTTGTGGATTTTTCCATTGGGTCCTCATCTTCCATGTGCTTTTTCCCAAAACCACTTGAAGAATTCATGGTGTCATCGATTCTTAATGAAGTTCCATCTAAAAAGGTTATTTGTGCAATGGGCCATTTTATTAAGTGGATGGTATCGATGCTTGATACATCACTATGATACTTTTCAATTCCCACACCTAGATTACCTTCACCAAGCATCTCAAAATTTATAGGTTCAAATGGGTAGACATACAAAACAACACCCTCTGCAATGCTCTTGGTTTTCTGCTCATCCCATATTAAGACTTTCTTGTCCTTCCATGATTCTCGAATGGAAAACTCATCATATTCACATAGAGGTTCAACGTCAATGGTATCTGATGTTATATCATTCATTGGTACAATAGCTCCATTGACATTGTCCACACAACTCATTGATCGTGCTTTCCAACGAACAACACTACCCAAAGCCTCATAGACTAAGAATGCATCCATTGTAGGAAATGGAAGAAGTGCACTTTCATCCATACAAATATCGATCGCCACTGATACATTGTTTTCCCCCAAGGGCACACCTTGGCACATGTCATCATGTGATGTAGAGAATATTGTCCCAATGGCAACAATCTTTCCACTGACAAGCAAGTTGACTTTAACCCCCACTTTCAATGTGGCACCTGCATAGTACATAGCATTTGTTATAGTTCAATATTGATATCTGATGGTGTGACTTAGGATGAAAATGCTTTACAAGATTTCATTGCAAGACCAAATCTTCCTAAACCTTGGTGCTTTGAATGTTAGGCAGCAAAATTTGGCTACATGGCCAAATCTTCACAAACCATGGTGCTTTGAAATGGAGATAGCAAGATTTGTCCACACAAACAAATCTCCTGAGACGCTGGTGCTTTCAAGAAGCCATCAAGATTTATCCACACATCCAAATCTACTTAGACCTTGGTGCTTTGAAAGAAGCCCACAAGATTTGGCCACATGGTCAAATCTCCCCAGACCCTGGTGCTTTGAAAGGAGCCAAAAAGATTTGGCCACATGGCCAAATCTCCTAAGACAGTAGTGCTTTGAAAGAAGCAATAAGATTTGGCCACGCGGCCATATCTGCTTAGACCTTGGTGCTTTCAAAGAAGCTAGCAAGATTTGGATGCACGGCCAAATCCTTCGAGACCTTGGTGACTTCTTTCAAAGCACTAAGAAGATTTGTTTGTGGCGTTCTTTCAAACTTGGGGAGATTTGGTCATGTGGCCAAATCTTGTAGGCTTCTTTCAAAGCACTAGGGTATGGAGAGTTTTGGCCGTGCAACCTCCTCTTGCATGCTTCTTTCAAATCACCAGGTTCTGGGGGATTTGGCCATGTGGCCAAATCTTTCAAAGCATTAGGGTTTGGGAAGATTTTGCCGTGCTGCCAAATGTTGCTAGCTTCTTTGAAATCACTAGGAAGATTTGGCCACATGGCCAAATCTTCTTTCAAATCACTAGGAAGATTTGGCCACATGGACAAATCTTCAAACGTTAAATTTAAAAATTGAAAATCTAGATTTTAAAATTTAAAATTTAAAGTTCGAAATTCAAAATTCAAAATTCAAAATTTAAAATAAAAAATTCAAATTTCAAGTTTCAAGTTTCAAATTTTGAAATTCAAATCTAGAGATCCTACTTTCAAAAAAATCGTACATGCTTTTCATGATTCACACTATTACACTTTAAAATCATACTATTACTTTAAAAGCAAACTAGAAAATCTAAAACTATTAAAAAACCAAAACTTTAAAAGGCAAAGCTAAACAAACCTTTTAAACCAAGCATAAAAAGTAAACCTATGAGAAGGAATTGAATTCGTCTTCATGGGGGATCAAGTGCTAGGCTCACCTTGTTCTCTCCCTTCCTAGATCTCCAATGTGTACGTAGGGTGGTTTGAGAGCTTTAGGACAACGTCTTAGATGGGGTAGTTCTTGAAAAACACTCCTCCACCCTTGCTTAGCTAATTGCAAGTAAAAAAGTTCAAAACTATGTCAAAATGAGAGGTCCCGGGAGGCTCCCCATCCCAGTTTTGTCCTAACAATGTGTACTTAACTATGTAAGTTTTAAACTTCCATTACCAATTCAACTCTCCATAGATTCCACACACAATAGTTGGATTAGAAAGAGGTCTTTTTTTTTTTTTTTTTTTTTTTTGCTCTACAAGCTTTTGGGTGGATTGCTCCTTCCCCCCCAAAACATGCTTTTTTGGGGGGATTGCTCCTTCTCTCCCCGCCCCTCCTATTTTTGGGTTCCCTCCTGTTTTTGGGTTCCCGCCCCTCCTCGTCGTCTCCGCTTCTGCTCTTTCTCCAAGCCCCTCCTCGTCGTCCTCTTCTCCTGCTCCTTCTCGCGATTCGTCGCCGTCTCCTTCTCCAAGCCGCTCCTCATCGTCGTCTTCTCTTCCGCTCCTCATCCCTCCATCGCCTTCTCTTCTGCCCCTCCCCTCGTTCTCGTGGTTCCTCTTCTCCCCCGCTCACGCCGCTCCTCCTCCTCCTCCTCCCCGCTCATGCTCCACTCTCCTCGTCCCTCCGCCATCTTCTTCCCGCTGCTGCTCCTCCTTCTCACGGTTCCTCTTCCGCTCATGCTTTGCTCTCCTCGTCCCTCTGACGGAAGCTCGCTCACGCTCCGCGTTACTCCTCTCCGTCCCTCTAGATCTTCCCTAATGAGGAGACACTGAGCAGCCGCTTCAGAAGGATCACCACCGAAGAGCTTGTAGAAGGACTACACCGATATGAAGGAGATAGGATTTGTTGCAAGACAAGAGATAGGATAGGAGCCAAAACGTGGAGTCTCAATCCGACACTGAGAATAACGAGAACACTGTCCACAATTGATTGAAATCCAAATAGCACAAGCTCACGAACAACAATGGCTACTCAATCATCCAAGTAAGAAAATGAAAGAAATCGAAAGTGTACCTAATTCTTGCATCTTCTCCATTTTTTCCATTTCGAAACACCACGATTTGAAAGAAAGAGTCTTGTAAAAGTAGGAATCTTGAAGTGTGATTTGAAAGTAGGGTCTTTATTATATGATTTGACTTTCAGATCTTGAAATTTGAAATTTGAATTTTGTATCTAAGATTCAAAATTTCAATTTTGAATTTTGAATTTTAAATTTTGAATCTAAGATTTTGAATTTTGAAATTTGAAATTTTCAAATTTGAAATTTGAATCTTAAGATTTGAATTTTGAATTTTAAATGGGGAGATTTGGCCATGCGGCCAAATCTTCTTGGCTTCTTTCAAAACATACAAGATTTGGCCGTACGGCCAAATCTTCCTAGACCTTGGTGATTTGAAGAAGCTATAAAGATTTGGCATCACAACTAAATCTTCCTAAACCTTGCTGCTTTGAAAAGATTTGTCCACATAGCCAAATCTTCCTAGACACTCATGATTAGAAAGAAGATAGCAAGATTTGGCCGCATGGCCAAATCTCCCTAGACCCTCGTGATTAGAAAGAAGCTAGCAAGATGGCCGCATGGCCAAATCTCTTTAGACCTAGGTGATTTAAAAGAAGCTAGAAAGATTTAGCATCACAACCAAATCTCCCCAAATCTTGCTGCTTTGAAAAGATTTGGCCGCACGGCCAAATCTCCCTAGACCCTTGTGATGAGAAAGAAGCTAGCTGCACAGTCAAATCTCCCTAAACCCTTGTGACTTATAAAAAGCTAGAAAGATTTCACATCGTAGCCAAGTCTCCCCAAACCTTTGTGCTTTGAAAACTTGGTGCTTTGAAAAGATTTGGCTGCACGGCCAAATCTCCCCAAACCTGGCGCTTTGAAAAGATTTGGCTGCATGGCCAAATCTTCCTAAACCTGTGCTTTGAAAAGAATTCGCTGCACGGCCAAATCTCCATAGACCCTTATGATTAGAAAGAAGCTAGCAAGATTTGACCACACACAAATCTCACCAAACCCTGGTGCTTTGAAAAGATTTGGCTGCACGGCCAAATCTCCATAGACCCTCGTGATTAGAAAGAAGCTAGCAAGATTTGGCCGCACGGCCAAATCTCCCTAAACCTGGTGCTTTGAAAAGATTTGGCTGCACGGCCAAATCTCCCTAAACCTGGTGCTTTGAAAAGAATTGGCCGCACGGCCAAATCTCCCTAAACCTGGTGCTTTGAAAAGAATTGGCCGCACGGCCAAATCTCCCTAAACCTGGTGCTTTGAAAAGAATTGGCCGCACGGCCAAATCTCCATAGAACCTTGTGATTGGAAAGAAGCTAGCAAGATTTGACCGCACGCAAATCTCCCCAAACCCTGGTGCTTTGAAAAGATTTGGCTGCACGGCCAAATCTCCCTAAACCTGGTGCTTTGAAAAGAATTGGCCGCACGGCCAAATCTCCCTAAACTTGGTGCTTTGAAAAGAATTGGTTGCACGGCCAAATCTCCATAGAACCTTGTGATTGGAAAGAAGCTAGCAAGATTTGACCGCACGCAAATCTCCCCAAACCCTGGTGCTTTGAAAAGATTTGGCTGCGGCCAAATCTCCCTAAACCTGGTGCTTTGAAAAGAATTGGCCGCACGGCCAAATCTCCCTAAACCTGGTGCTTTGAAAAGAATTGGCTGCATGGCCAAATCTCCATAGACCCTTGTGATTGGAAAGAAGCTAGCAAGATTTGACTGCACACAAATCTCCCCAAACCCTGGTGCTTTGAAAAGATTTGGCCGCACGACCAAATCTCCATAGACCCTCGTGATTAGAAAGAAGCTAGCAAGATTTGGCCGCACGGCCAAATCTCCCTAAACCTAAGTGATTTAAAAGAAGCTAGAAAGATTTGACTGATTTGAAAGAAGCTAGCAAGATTTGGTTGCACAGCCAAATCTCTCCAGACCCTAGTGCTTTGAAAGAAGCCCACAAGATCTGGAAACAAGGCCAAATCTCCCCAAACTTTGGTGCTTTGAAAGAAGCCCATATGATTTGGCCACACATCCAAACCTCCCGTTCCAGTGCTTTAAAAGAAGCCCATAAGATTTGGCCGCACGGCCAAATCTCCCTAGAATCTGGTGCTTTCCAAATCTACTACTATGTCTAGTGTCCAATTCTAGATTCTATTTCATATATGTTTATCGATAATGTGTTTTGTCTAACATTAAAGATTATAAAGATGATACTTTGTATATTGCTTGGATTTTTTTTACAGGAAAGACACAAATGTGAAGAAGGTTGAGAAAGTTATAAGTGGATTTGCAGAAAAAAGCATACCTTGGTACTTTGACATATATAGTATTGAGGGAGCACAGTTGACACGAGTTCACTTATTTGTTTTGTTACCTAATAAAAGTGCATACACTTGTGTTGGATCGGTACATCAAATCACTGAAGATGTGGTTGGAAAAGAGGGAGATATTGGATTGTTGATCATTATAAATCAAAATAAGAAGTTTCTCTTGGATCCCAGCGATTATGAAGCATCTCGTATGAAGTCTGATGTAGATGACAACATGCACTCAAGAGGCTGGATAAGTGTTGAATCAATTGATGGAAATGAAATTGACACAGTGACAACAATCATTGAATCATATCGCAAAGTTTCAGCAACATTAAAGAAGCGTAAGAGTGGGGAAGATAGTGGGGAAGGAACAAAGAAAGGAAAATCGACTGTGGCTCAAGCACCAGGTGGTAGCGGAGAAGGGGCAAAGAAAGGAAAGCTAACTATAGTTGATGTACCACAAGAAGGAACACCTCCAGAGGGTATGCTAGCAGTTGTGGAAAGAAGCAGTGGTAGTGAATTGGAGCCAAGTGGAAAGGTCATAGGAAAAAAAGGGCAAAAGAAACCATCAGGCTTGGTGGAATATGAAAAATACTACCCATTCGGGTTGCATGCAACATTTTCAATTCCAGTTACAAGATGTCAAAAAGCTCCTCCAAGCTATGTATATAGAGGGTTGAACAAAGAGCATGTGGAGAAGCTTGCTGCAGACTTCGGTTATAACTCTAGGCCTCCTGCTGCTGTAGCGGATTTAATGCCTTTCAATCCTGAAACAAAGCAGCCCCTGGAAAGGGTAGATAAAAAGGATTTAACCAAGTGCCACTACTGGATACTATCTGGACAACATTCAATATATGCTGCTAAAATATTCACATCTAATGATGATAACAGCACGGCCCAAAGAAAGAACTACTACCGCACCCGCCAGGCGAGGATTGTAGTGAATTGCCCCGCACGCTTTTGTGTAGAGATATCAAAGATGGCAAACCTGGAGTCTCAAAATATCTTGAGACAATCTCCATACATTGATATACTTAAGAAGGTGAGGGGACAATGGATTCTCTTTAACAGACCCAAGAAAGCACAACAAGGGCTTGCAAAAGGACATCCAGATCGTGAGAATTGGGATGTAAGTACAGATTTTAATTATGAATCATTTTTTACAAGTCGGTTTCATAATTATTACATTCTAATGGATTCATATATTTTGCAGGCTTTCATTGACACTGGCAAGGTAACATTGGGCAATAGCTTTGCCACGAAGGATGTACATATGATAATCACAAGCGATGCCATTTATGATGGTTGGATCTCCATCCTTGAGGATTACATTGCAGGCAAATATTCACAAGATGGAAAATGCCGTAGGCAACCCACAGTCTCAATGTTTAGATGCTTGCGTGGATTGAGTGATGATCAAATTGGTCAAATTCAAAATGACATTAAGGAAGGTAGAGTAGTCATAGCTAAAACAAAGACGGATGCCATGATTCTTGATATTGAAGGACGAGCTATGCAGATCAAGAGAGATGCTGCACTACAAGAAGAACTTTATATGTTTATATCCGCAGAACGGCCTTCTTTAATGTTAAAAAATTGGGATGAGTGCAGATTACATTTTAAAATTACTCCAGAATTGTATCATCGGATTCGTGGTTGCTCTGACTCATGGTTAAAAGTGAAGCTTCAACAGGGCAAGGAAACTCCACCATTGCCTGATGCTGCAAAGGGGTATCTGAGGTGGATTATGGGACAAAGTGAAGGTGCAAGTCATGGACCGAATTCCACCCGGCCTTGGAGGTTCTACACAGTCGGTTCAAACATGGAGGGAATGGAATTTATACATAATGTGTACCAAGAGCCAATGGCAATAGGGGTTGCCTTTTTGGATGTAATGTATGGACCAAGCAGAAGTAGAAATTGGAATGAGGATCGCTTTGAGTGTTTGTTGAAAAGCTTGATGACAATCGCTTCTCCCCCAGTGCAATTCCTTCTTGTGGTGTTCTTGACCATGGACCATGTATCATGTTTGAAGAATGCATTAAATAAGACATGCGGAAAATATAAAATACACTTCGGTTGCCTTAATTTTGAAACTGCAGATATCTTTGTCACTGGATCTATGGATGGCTTAATTGCCTGTGTATTGGTAAGCAAGGAAAAGCATTTCAATGATATTGAGCGCTATACCAATGCACAATGTAAGCCATCAATATATGTTGCAGATGAAAAATATGAAAAATCAAGTGGTGCAGAAGAATCAGGTGATGAGGATGATGATGACGAGGATGATGATGATGAATTTGACATTGAATTGTCCTTGAAAAGAAAACGTTCAAGTATCATGAAAGACATGATCATGGGTTTCTGTCGAGAAGATGAGTATGTATTGGACTTGTTCTCTGAGGGGCTTGCTGCAATAGAGTCTCTTTCTTGTAAGAGGCGTGTTGTTTCAGTTGTTGAAACTTATGAGGAGTTGGCAAAGGTTGAAAGTATATGTTGCACGTATGCTTACAGTAATCATGAAATTCGACAATGGGCTGGCTTGCAAGAACCAATATTGGCAATAGAGGGGGTGCCAAAAGAAGATGATACAATTGAAGGTGGAGGGGATAAAGAAATTGATACCATACTAGGACAAAAAGAGCTTCAACCCTTCAATGAAGAGCAGCATGAGCATTTACAAAAACACGCTTCAAAGTTTTGGGAAACAGAAGAGGAAGCAACAGGTCCTTGAAATTGTCCTTTTATATGGTGTTCGTGTTTTCCATATGTTATCTTGCTATATTCTCCATATGATGTATTAATTTTGTTCCAAAGATCTTTTAATATTTCTTGGAAATTTCTTCTATCTCATTGCCATAATTCAAACATTCATATGTATTCTTGAATATGTTTAATTTTCTATATTTCATGAAAAGATGTGTTTGCATGTTGTAATACCTTTGGAGTGTGATACACATCCAAATTTATTTACGAGTTCATAAATGTTAAAAAGTGTGTTGAGTCTTGATCGTGATGAATGAATTAGTGTAAATTGTTGTTTCCATCCTTATTCACTTCATATGAATGCTCAAATATGTTTTGGCTGCTTGGCCAAATATTTTCTTAGTGGGAACACTCGGGCAATGCTAGATAATGTTGGACTCCACTCTATCTATTACGCAAAGGTTTTTGGCATTGTAAGGATATGTAATTTTGGGGATTAAAATAACTTGAAAGGGTATAGATTCAACAACTTTAGGGGGTATACTAAGCATATGAACATGAATGCTTTCTTTATTTTAGTATTCCAATTTTGTTTTGAAAAAGAAAAACATGAATAGAAATTGCATTGAGAGCACACAACCTAAAGTTTGACAATTTGGTTTTCCATCTCAATCTTCAGTTTGTTTCTACTTATGAATTTCATTTCCTTGTTTATCAACAGATATTGGCCATCTCAATTTCACATCGCTAGAAGCATTGCCTGTACATGTGACACCTGATCCAATGATTCATTATGTGCCTAATTTGAACATTAGCATGCAAGTTCCAAGCTCAACATGGTTGATTGAAAATGTTGAGGATGCAATGTCTGCAGTTAATGTTCCATTGACAAATGTGAATGCAAGCTTAGAAGGTAAAGGAGAAGATGCAATGTCATTGTATGAAGCCAAGGTGCAGGAAGAAATCTTAGAAGGTAAAGGAGAAGACATAATGTCACGCTCAGAAATAATGTCAAAAGAGGTGATAACAAAAATAAGACTAGCAGTGATAATAGATTTGAAAGGGTTATTGCTCGAGCATTGTTTTTCAAAGTCAAATAAACATATGAGCTTGCACAATGGGAAGCATTGGCTTGTTCTCCGTCCTGGGTGTTTAGAGTTTCTACAATGGTTGCTCGATCACTACCATGTTGGCATTTGGTCCACTGGAGGAGAAAAGGGCATGGTGCAACACATGCTGGACACTTTGGAGCATCATGTTAACAGAAAGTTACATTTCTTCATGGTTTGGGGTGCGATGGCATGCCACAAGCATACAAAGAGTAGAATCATTCGACCAGATAGGATGAATGTGGAAGCGGAGTTTAAACCATTAATGAGAGTGTGGTGTTGTTTTAAAGAGGAATGCAAACCAGCAAGAACAGTGTTCATTGATGTTTCGCCTTACACGGGTTGTGTTAATCCAGCAGAAAATTGCATTTTCCCTACAAAATTTGATATAGATTGTGGTGATTCTATTTTGCTTCATGAGTTATTACCATACCTACAGATGCTAGATGATGCAGTAGATGTGCGCAGTGCCATCTCTTCTAACAGATTTGGTCAAGCTCCGATTGTCGAAGGGCATGATATGTTCTATTATTTTCAACCAGTGATCCTTGAATTCAAAGAAGAAAACAAAGAAGTTCTCGAAAGGATGAATGTCGAATCTCATATGTCTACTCGTAGTTCAAAAAAAGACACAGAGAAAGGTATTACTTCACCTATAACTAAAACTAGAGTGAGAGGGACTTGTCCTACTACAAGAAGTATGGTGCATGCTCAACATGTTACATTGAATGAAGAGGAAGAATGCATGCTAGGAAAAATTGCCAAAATGGGGCCATTGAAAGATAGTGAGGCAAAACGCTTTGCTATGGTTCTTGGATGCAAGGAAAGGGGAATCACTGCCGATGCTGCAAGGGCATTCTTAGCCAACTTGATTCGATTTTATTGTATAGACAACCCTTAGGGAATGTGAGTGATCTTGTTAATTAGAGTTGCAAACACAAATGCTCAACTAAAACATTTGTACCTACATTCTGATTTATATTTGGACACTATTTGGTTAGATTCGATTTTCAAAACATTATGTTTCAATTTGTTTTGTGAAAGAATTAATAGACGTTGAGTTAGTACCTTGTCCAAAAAATGCTATGTGCTTTATGATGTGAGTTTGTATTCCTCCACTAAAAGAATGATTCTTTGATTTTAAACATATGATAGGTGTTGCAGATTGTCCTGAAAAGTTGAAGAGCTATCTTATTACAAATTTTGATCCTGCATCCAATGGCTTATGGAAACATAAATTGCCCATACCCATTGAGCACGTGTTCGAAATGAATGGCATCCATTATGAAGTAAAGAAATCAACAATACCTGGGGCAGGATATGGTCTTTTTGTACATACGAGCATCAAGAAAAAACAAGATTTGATGGTATATAATGGTCCAAAGTATGATTATGATACTTGGAGATCTCTCCTCAAGTTTTTCCCAAGGATGAAGACTTATGGAATGTTTGAAGATCCATTCATTGAGCCATTGACAGATGTGAAATGTATTGTGGGAGATGTATTGTATGGAAACATTGCTGGATATATAAATAGCTCAATGTATTATAAAGAAAGAACAAATGTTATATTTGTATACATCCCTAAACTACCACCTTGGGCTCAAAAGTCACAAGGAAATTTGAGTGCCCATGGGTACATTACTGTGCAAACCATAAAGGATATCTCCTTCGGAGATGAGCTACTTTGTGAGTATGAATACTAGTATGGAATTGTTAATGATTATGTTAAACAATGTGGTGAAAAATTGGCTATGTGTCAATGGTTTTGATTATATTTAGTACAAGAAAGCAATTTAAAAAAAGGTTTTTATCAAGACCATGTCTCTGAGTTTCATGAGCTCTATTGTGATGGAGAGTTTCATGAGCTCTATTGTGATGGAACGGTGTTTTTGAACACCACATTTATATGATGGATGTCAAAGCTCTACCATAATCCTATTGCATATGTCAATACTGCAATTTATCAACATAGAAACATAAGCATTTGACATTAATTTTATACATCTAATATACCAAATAAAAATTGACAGTTGTTGCAAGTTTAATTTTGTTTTTGAAGACCACATTTATATGATGGATGTCAAAGATCTATAACAACCCTATTGCATATATCAATACTCTAATTTAATTTACTCCAATGAATCTTCCTAACGCAACATCTATAAATTGGTTTTTCTTTGTGGTTTCAATGCATACAAAACAACAAACATCTTTCTTTCACTAGTAAATCAACAAGTGTTTTGGCCATGGAGCCATGTTCACATCTATTAAGGCCTTTTGCCATAGCAACATACAGAAGATTTTTGCTTGGGTTTCTAGGAATTGGGAAAGTATTGTGCATGGTCTAGTCTCCCCCAACATAATTGAAACTTGGGTCCTCAATGGAGCTAATGTTTCAATAAAAAACATCAAATTTTACTTTTGAAGTGACTATATTTTATTTCGTGGGAATTGGGATTTTCCCAAATTCTCTAATATAGTGTTCTGTGCTCACACATGCACATACTACTTTAGTTTTGGATGCTAGCATATGCACCAAAAAAAAAACACAAAAAGGATTTGTACATGCACCTTCTACTTACCCAGTGCAATTTGAGAGGGGGTGTTGAGGATGGTGTAAATTGCACCATCTACATAGGGCATAGGGGAAAACCCTAACCCTAAACCTAAGGGGTTACTCATGTATATATTCATGTTTATCTTCAATACAACTTAGTGTATAGGTAGCTATATCATGGGCACTCCTCTCTCTCTCTCCCTCTCTCACTTCCGCTATCACCCTGGCCCCCTCCCACCACCTCCAATCTCCTCCACCCTCATCCAACATAGGGTCCACCCTCGGCCCCTTCCACTACCTCTAACCTTGTAAAAATTATAAAAATATTTCAACAAATCTTGAACCTGATCCCAACACGGGGGGAAGCGAGGCCGAGTGAGGAGATGGAGAAGCAAGGCCGAGTGAGGAGAGAGGGAGAGGAGAGGGAGAGGAGGGAGAAATACTAAGTGGAGGGAAGAGGGAGAGGATGGAGAGGAGAGGATAGGAACGAGAGGGAGAGAAGGGTGAGGTTGAACTGAAAGAAGAGAGGAAGAGGAGGGAGAGGCCAAGTGGAGGGGAGAGAGGAGTGAGAGGGAAAGGAGAGGAGGGATGTCAGATGAATGAGAGGGAGAGCAAGGGAGAGGTCAAGCGGAGAGGGGCAAAAGGGATGGGAGAAAAGAGAGGGAGATAGGGCGATGAGTGAGAGTGAGGGAGAAGGGGGTCAGGAACGACAATGAGTGAGAGGATGAGGGAGAGGATGAGGGAGAGGAGAGAGAGAGAGAGAGAGAGAGAGAGAGAGAGAGAGAGAGAAGAAAGGGAGAGGAGGGCGAGGCCAAGGGGAGGAGAGGGAGTGGAGAGGAGGGCGAGGACAAGCAGAGAGAGGAGGGAGGGGGAGAAGGAAGGAATAGGAGGGAGAGGCGAACGAGCCGGGGAAGAAGGGAGGGAGGAAGGCTGAGTGAAGGGGAGAGGAAAGGTAGAGTGGAAGGGAGAGGAGAGGATATAATATGATATGAGGGGAAACGAGAGGATATGATATAATATGAGAGGAAAGAGTGCTATTGGTGACGGTGAGTGGAGGAGAGGAGAATTGCCGAGAAGAGTTTTTTTTTAATGTTAGAAATTTGTAGAAGCTAGGGGTTAGTAATATATAAAGAGCGATGTTACTCTTCCCCCTCATTCTTCTCCTACTACTTTGTGAGAAGAAGGCTTCCAACGTGGGGCTTAGCTCTCGAAGAAATCCAAAATGAAGTTAAAATTATGGAACATATGGCATACACCATATAAAGGTACAATTATGGAACATATGGTGTATGCCATATGAGGGTACAATTATGGAAATATGGGGTACACCACATCTCAACTCTCATTTCAAATAAGAATGCAAAATTAAGCAATAAGTGTGTTCCTCTCAAATGCCACACCTTCGCCTAGGGATCCCTTTGTGAAGGTATGGTTGAAGCCACATCTCAACTTTTTTTAAAACTTGTAGCTTGTTTAGAGTACAAATGGAAAAATTATGTAGATTCCTCTCCACATATGGCTCACACCACGCCTTCACATAAGGAATGCTTCTTGTGAAGGTGTGGCTCAAGCCACACCTTCATATAAATAGTTCTAATTTTGAGAAGAAAATTCAAATTCTTTACATTATTCTAAGAACATCTGGTACCTTCTCTTCTTTTTTTTCTTGGAAACATATGGCATACACCATACCTTCACATAGACAAGGCTCTTATTTTTCAATAAAACTTGAATTAGATAACCAAAAACATGCTATCACATTTGTATTTTATTTTCAAATCTAATACCAAAAATCAAACGTTTCAAAAAATGTATTCACATTTTTCAAATTAATAGCAAAAAGTGAGGGTTTTTCAAAAAATGTTTCTACATTATCTTTAGATAGACAATGTCGTTGCATCATTGTATACCCCACAAAGATGCCCATTCTAGACCCCTTTTTTCGATAAAAAAGGGTTTTTGGGCTGTCATTTTCCACATGAAAGCAACCCAAAAACCCCTTTCTTCAACAAAAGGGATTTTTGGGCTGCTCATTTTTAGGAGGAAGTAGGCCAAAAAACCCTTTCGTTGAAGAAAGGGTCTCCCAAACCCCTTTCTTCAACGAAAGAGGTTATGGACTACTTTCATGTGAAAAGGATTGTTGGGAGACTCTTTCTTCAATGAAAGGGGGTTTTGGGCTACTTTCATGTGAAAAAGAGAAGACCAAAAACCCTTTTCATGGAAGAAAGGGGTGTTTTGGCCTCGCCCAAATATCACTTTCTTCAATGAAAGGGGGCTTTGGGCTGCTTTCTTCTAAAAAAGAGCAGCCGAAAAAACCCTTTCATTGAAGAAAGGGTTTTGTGGGCTGCTTTCATGTGAAAATGAGAAAGCTTTCTTCTAAAACAGAGCAGCCCAAAAACCCGTTTTATTGAAGAATGGGGTTTTTGGACTACTTTCAAGTGGAAAAGGACAGCCCAAAAACCACTTTTGTCGAAGAAAGGGGTCTTTGGGCCTCTTTTTTTAGATTGGCCATGCAGAAAAAAGAGGCTTAAAGACCCCTTTCTTTGACAAAAGGGGCTTTTGGGCTGCTCTTTTTCACATGAAAGCAACAACCCCAAAACCCCTTTTCATGTGAAAAAGACTCAGCCCAAAGACCCCTTTCGTTTGGGTCTTTGGGCACATGTAAAAAAAAGAGGCCCAAATACCCCTTTCTTCAACGAAAAGGGTTTTTGGGCCTTTGTTTTCACATGGTCCATGAAAAAATAGCCCCAAAAAGCCCTTTCTTTGAAGAAAGGGTCTTTGGGCCTCTGTTTTTTTATTGCCCAATATGGGCAATGTAAACAAAAGAGGCCCAAAGACCCTTTTATTCACAAAAGGGGTCCCTATGTATGGCTTCATTTCATGAACTTTGAGACAAAAATATGCATTCACAATTCAATTTGCTCAGATGCTTGGATGGTTTTGATCAGAATATATAAACCTTCCTTGGTGGGCCTTTGGTATGGGATTGGGTCCTCACTCTCACATCTTTAACCTATTAACCATGAACAGGAGAAAAAAAAATAGAGGACGTATGGCAACTTGGAGGAGAAGAGCCTATCACGTGTCACAAAGAAAGAGCTCTAGGATGGAGGCTTGGAGAGGGGAGGAGGTGGAAAAACAAGAGGTAGGCTTTGAGTGGGGAGAAGGTGGAAAGACAAGAGGCAGCTTTGGGAGGAAGAAGGAGACAAAAGGTCAATGGAATGGAGGAGATGGAAGTTCAGCTTTGGGAGGAAGGAGGAGATGGAGGGTCAATGGAATGAAAGAAGGAGATGGAAGGTCTCAGAGACATGGGTTAAGACTTAGCCAAAATTTTGAAAGCCAATCCAAGTATGCAAGGTGAATTGATTAGCAATTTAAGAATCGATCAATTCATGTGCTAAAAGGAGCCTCTTTCTCTCTCTCTCTCTCTCTCTCTCTCTTTCTCTTTCTCTCTCTCTCTGATATGTGTGGTGTGTGTGTGTGTGTGTGTGTGTGTGTTTGGGGGGGGGCACTCACTATATGCATATGAACATATATATACATTTGTGTATCACATATGTACACACATGCTCACATGTATGTATGGTACACTCAGGGGGGTCACTATGTATAAACCCTCTATATCACGTGCGTTCAAGGCCTATATTTAAAGTCCCTTATCTGTAAAAATTTTCATTAATAAAATATACCCCTTTTCTATACAAATCTGTAAATTTTTTCCAAAACTATTTTAAATAGTCCCTTATGTATATTTATTTTTGTAAATTTTAGAAATAAAAAAAATCCTTCTGTTGAACTCACGTGATAGGGTTACATATGATGAGTGACCCCCCCGAGATGGTACGGGAGACAAATCAATATATATATACATATATATATAGAGAGAGAGAGAGATATAGAGACAGAGAGAGAGTCCTCATCACAATGATGTCCAAAAGAACACAATAATACAAAAGAAATTCTTAAAGCCTCCAAATCCATATACAAAAAAAATAGATCCACATAGAGCTCCTCTAATAAGTTGAATTGTTTTTGTTGATTAACACCTATTTCATTAATTTTGGACTCTTGCACTGTCCAAATTCATTTTGTGAGATAATTTTGGATAAAACATTTCAAAAAAAGAGGCTTTTATAAAACAAAACATTGAGTCAAAAAGGAAGATTTTAAAAAATCAAATTAGAAAAAATGACGTGAGATGTTATTAAAACTAGAGTACATTAAAAATAGAGTACATCACATTGTTAAAAGAGACAAAAAGTAAGATTTTTATAAATCAAATTAGAAAAAATGGCGTGACATGTTATGAAAACTAGAGTACATTTCAAAAAGAGCACATCACATTTGTAAAGAAGTAGATCATATTACTCAAAGCCATATGGTGTCAAAAAACACCTTAATACAGTCTCTCTTAACATCATCTTAACATCACATTTGTACAAGAAGTAGATCATATTACTCAAAGCCATATGGTGTCAAAAAACACCTTAATATAGTCTCTCTTATCTTCTTAATCATCCTAAGTCTAGAAGATCTCATCATTGGTCTCTCTTATCTTCTCAACAACCCAATCTTTCACTGCCTCCACAGCTGTATCCTCAACATAATTACATGCGAAGAAGAAATTTAAGCAATCACAAACTGTTTCTTTATAATTTCTCTGAGAGGCTCTTATTGTTCTCTCAGCATCCGCATCAAATCACCCATGACGAGAGCTGCGATAACGCAGGTTACTTAAGAAGTCTAATAGATCTTGTCGTGCTTTTATAATACGTCTTAAAGGTATTTCACTCTCTGCTATCTTGAGAGTCTCCTCCCTCTCTGCGTGCCTTTGTGCAGCAAATTGCTCTCTCTCCATGTGTGTCAAAGGAGAACCTTGTCGAATTTTGGCCTCTCTCTGTGCTCCTTGGTCAACAATCCATTCTTTGAGATTGTTAATTCCGAACTCCACGTCTTCGACAATGCCAAGGACATCCATGGGTGGGGAGATGATAAAGAAAGGGAGATGGACTACGATGCAAGAAAGAAGAGAGTGTCTGCGGAAGGACTACGATGGAAGAATACAAGTTAATGAGAAGCACTAGGATGGATGAAAGAAGAGAGTGTTTGTGGAAGAACTAGGATAGAAGAATACTTGGTTATCAGGATGGATGAAAGAAGACTCTGAGAGTGTTTGCGGAAGGACTAGGATAGAAGAATACAAGTTACTCAGAAGGACTAGGAGGTAAGAAATAAGAGAGTGTTTGTGGAAGGACTAGGATGGAAGAATACAAGTGCACTAAGGCACGATGTGTTCACTATGATAAGGATAAGGGTTGGAATAAAGTGAGAGGCACGATGTGTTCACTATGATAAGGATAAGGGTTGGAATAAAGCGAGTGGAGATTGAATGCTCTACTTTTAGTGAGTGGAGATGATAAGGATAAGGGTTGGAATAAAGTGAGAGAAGCATTGCGAATGCTCTACTTTAAGTGAGTGGAGACTGTCCAACTGAATAAAATTCTCATCACACAAGGATTTATTTCCAAATAATCACATCATCACACATTCATATCATAAAATTGTGTGCATGAAGAAATATATTACAAATATTACATCATCACATATTCATATCAAAATTCTCATCACACAAGGATTTATTTCCAAATAATCCCATCATCACACATTCATATCATAAAATTGTGTGCATGAAGAAATATATTACAAATATTACATCATCACATATTCATATCAAAATTCTCATCACACAAGGATTTATTTCCAAATAATCACATCATCACACATTCATATCATAAAATTGTGTGCATGAAGAAATATATTACAAATATTACATCATCACATATTCATATCAAAATTCTCATCCCACAAGGATTTATTTCCAAATAATCACATCATCACACATTCATATCATAAAATTGTGTGCATAAAGAAATTATATAAATATCATCAGATTATGCCACTTAAGTAATAAGTCACAAATTGGTGTATAATCAACAAAAACTACAAACACAACATCATACATGCATCACAACTCTTGTGATGCTTCTAGTGGAGACTGTGGCAACTCTTCTGATGCTTCCAATGGAGGCTGTGGTGCTGTAGATGTACATTTAGTCTCTACTTCTTTTGTAGTATGTAGTGCTTTTGGAGTAGACTCAATATCCTCTTCCTTAAATGCAAGCAGAGGCGGTGGCAACTCTTCTGATGCTTCCAGTGAGGCTGTGGTGCTGTAGGTGTACACTGGGTCTCTACTTCTTCTGTAGTGTGCAGTGCTTTCATAGTAGACTCAGTCTCCTCTTCCTTAAAGGGAAGCTCTAATATTGCTTCAGTTGCACGTTGTATTCTAATGGCAGCAATTAGGTCTCGAATGATTTCAGCCCTAAACAATTGCATATCCTCCTCTGAATATTTGAGCTCCAAAGAGTCTTCCGATGAGATCTGTGGCTTAAGTGAGAAAATTTCTTTGAAAATCAACATGTAGTTGTAGGCAACTCTCCACCCACAACTATGCCCATCTTCCTACTCTACTACTAAATGCTTTTGGAAGTCTACCGAGTCTTTGTACTATCCTGTTTCTCTGATAGCAGATACCAACTTCTCAATCGACCTGCTCATCGTGACATATTAAAAAAACTTAGTGTGTCTATCACATAAGGTACATAATATAGAAGTAACAACAGATTAATAGAATACTTACATTTGCACTGAGCCACGAAAGCCTGCAATCGAGTTAACAAACCAACAATAGTTGTCTTCAAGGTCCCAAACCACCAGACTCCAATGTTCCCTACACGAATAATTAAGAACCATTATTATTTAACACAATGTTGCCAGTATAAGATGAAAATAAAGGTTGCCATGATACTTACATCTCATTATATGCCATAAATAGGACTCGCACGCCATGTAAATGTAAAGGCTGTAACAATTTACAAACATCGGCTATTGTCTTTCTGCTATCACTAAGTATAGGAGAAAGGAGGGAATCCAACATATACACATGATTTTGTACGACTCTACCAAATCGTGAGATAACTATACTGCACCAACAAATAAATGAATATTAGCTTATTAGATTTAATCAAAATATTGAATTATCAAGTAGAGAAAAAGTTTGTATCAAACCTGAGAATGGCCATCATAATGTTGTTATTGACCTCATTTGAAGCTCTAGAGAGAATTGAAATCTCCTCTCCCCCAAATTCAAGATACTAAGGTCTATGTTGAATCATAACCCTAACATTAAAAGAGCTTCCCAATTCTTCCAATGAAGCCGTGTTTGTAGAGTTGAGGTCTTATATCCTCTTTGACTCTTTGATGGCATTCATTTCGCAATCAATGATTGCTCGAATGGTACATGTTATAAATGCATAGAGATGCAAATCCATATATGTTGACAGTGTGGTGTCATTTTGTATCTCAAAAATTTGACCAAGTACCAAAAAGCAATTGTAGCCCACCCTCCATCCACAATAATAGATGTGGCTATTCTCTTGATGTGATACCTAACATGTTATATGCTCTATTTGTTGTGCCAAGTCACATTGCCGCATTACTATGTCGATAGCACCTACTAACTTTCGAGCTGATCTGCACTTCAAAACATATAACAACAGTGAATATGTGCATTGCATATCAATATACATGACAGAAGTGACAACAAGTGTAGTCTATACTTACTCTAACACATTGCCACGGATGGATGTCATTGAGTTGGCAAAGAAGCACTTCTTCGCAAGGATGTCCACGACTACCAGACTCCAATGTGAGCTACATTATCAATAAAGAATAATTACTGTGTTTGAGACAATTCTAGCAATGCAATAGAAAAAACAAGTAGGGTTTGATGCTTACTTCTCATAATATGCTGTAAAAATAACTCGTGCGTCATTCATAGGAACGTGCTTCAACCACTTGCAAACATTCTCTATGGTTTCTTGTTTGTTGCTAAGCACTTCCGAAATACGAGGATCGAGCATATATGAAACGCTTTGTATATTTTGCGGAAAATTTGCTATAACATTACTATATTTAAAAAAAAAGTATTAGCTTCTTGGGTTTAATCAAAATAAGCAAAGTATAAAGCTAAGGAAAAGGCTGCATCAAACCTGAGGATGGTTGTAATGACTTTGACATTAACCTCATTCTTAGGATTCAAGAGAATTGAAATCTCTTCTTCACCAAATTCAAAAAAATGAGGTTGTTGTCGAATTAACAACATAGCAGTGAATGAACTTCCAATCTGCTCCAATAGATTCATATTTTCATGACTCATCTTATTGAGGGAGTAGTCTACATCGTATTCTTCTTCACTTGCTATGTCCTCCACATCCTCCTTCTGCCATAAAAATATAAAAAAGTTATGCGATGTACACATCCCAAATAAAGGCTTAAACAAGCAGATAAGGTTTCATACATGCTTTCATTAGAGTGAGTCTCTCCTCTGCTTGGAGCAAAAATTTAAAAAGGTTTCATACATGCTTTCATTAGAGTGAGTCTCTTCTCCTCTTGGATAAGAAATTTAAAAAGTTATGAGATTTACACATCCCAAATAAAAATAATGGTTTAAATAATCATAGAAGTATAAAGATAGCATGCTTTCATTAGACAAGTTATGAGATTTACACATCCCAAATAAAAATAATGGTTTAAATAATCATAAAAGTATAAAGATAGCATGCTTTCATTAGACTCAGTCTCTTCTCCTCTTGGAAGAAAATATAAAAAAGTTATGAGATTTACACATCCCAATTAAAGGCTGGAACAAGCATACAAGTATAAAGATAAGGTTTTATACATGCTGCAATGTAGTCATATTTTCAGGTTGTTTGCCAATGGTAGTAATTAGATGCTGAATACTCTCAGCCTGAAATGCTAGCAGATCAACTTCTGTATATGATTCCATTTTGACTGGTAACTCCAAATCAAAAATCTCTCTAAGAAACAACATGCAGTTGTAGGCAACTCTCCACCCACATCTGTGTCCATCTTTTTGCTCCATTGGCAGACGTCTTTTGAATTCTACTTGATCTTGTTGCTCCGTGGTTATTCTGACAGCAGATACTAGCCGATATGCAGCACTGTCCAGCATGACATATTAAATATATTAATATGTCATGATCATAAGATACAAAATAAGAAAGTATCAAAAATATTAAGAGAATAATTACCTTGGGGAGTTGGCATGATAGCCTTCTATTGAATTCACAAACCATAAATGGTTGAGTTCAAGGTCCCAGAAGATCAGACTTCAATGTGAGCTACATGACTAGAATAAAAATAATTATTGTTTTACACAAACTTGCCAAAGAAATAGTAAAAATAAGGTTAGAGTTGATACTTACGCCTCATGATAAGGCATTAAGATGACTCGCAACCCATCTAAATTCAAAGGGCTTAACCAGGTACAAACATCTTCTATAGTCTTTTGAGGAGAACTAAGAATAGAAGAAAGGAGAGCATCGAGCATGTAGACACGATGCTACACTGCACTAGGAAGCTGAGAAATAACTACACTGCACCAAGAAATAAACAAACATTAGCTCATAGAATTGATTTGCATTCTGCACTAGGAAACTGATATATAACTGCACTGTGAATAAATAAACAAATGTTAGCTCATTGAAGTAGCAACAAATAAATAAATGTTACCTGAGAATGGCCAAGATAACATTGTCATTAACCTCTTTTAAAGGATTGGAGAGGATTGAAACCTCCTCTCTACCAAAGCTTAAATACTGAGGTTCTCGTTTCAAAACGATCCTAACTTCAAATGAGCTCTCCATTTTATCCAATGCAGCTAAATTTGATTTTTCAATCAAATTTAGAGGTGGTTGCATTGTTGAAGTAGAAGGGAGTGCCTCCGTATTGACTTCATCCATTTCTTCTCCCTCTATTGCCTGTAAACAAATATGAGAGATTAGATTCATTATCTTTAAATTTAAATCTTATTTAAAAAATTGTATTTAGTTGAGAAATAGAGAGTTCATACCGCTAAGTATTGTCGTAGTGGCCTTTTTTCATAACCCTACGATCCATAATTATCAAAGAAGGCATCATCATGTTTGTCTTCATCCACCAACCTCTCTGTGAATGGGTCATGTAAGTCCATCTTTTCATCATCATCAACTGGGACATTATGATCTTCAAGGTAATCATCCATGTCATCGGTGTCCTTGTGGTCTATCTCTTTTTCAAAGCCTGTGGTTAGATCTGCTTGAAGCTGGAAATAAGCCATGAAATGCTTATTTTCAATAATATTTGTGGAGTTGCCTTTCCTTAGGAGATCCTCAAATAAATATACCATCCTGCACAAGGTGACCTCCCAACCTGCCGGTAGTGAGTCTTTTGCCCTCCTTTGCTTCCCTTGCGATCTGATTACAAGCATAAGCCCAATGTTGACCATCAATGGGCTGGAATCTGCAATGAAGGAGGAATTCCTTCTTTACTTCCTTTAGCATATTCTCACCTTGTGCCTCTTCGCTTTGTTCATGTGGAATATTTTTAAGAGTGTCTTTAAAGAATTGACTGAAGGTTTCCTCGAAATGTGTAGGCCCTGTAAATGTTATTTGATCCAGAAAACTATTTTTGGTTGGACAAAACATTATTGGGCGCAAGACCACATTGCTTGCCACAGGTTTCTTACCATCTCTCAAAGCCTCATATATTTGCATTGCATAGGATATATCAAGGCTTCGGCTATTAGTAAAGAGAGCTGCAGCTTCCACATCTTTGGCATTCACAAACCACGTCCTTTGACCCCAGATATATCCCACATCATCATCTGTAACTGCTTCATTAAGACGCAGATTAAGATTTTTGATTGATGTGAGTTCATCTTGATCATCTTCAGCCTCGGATTATGAGTCTTCTTCATCTTTCTCTTTTTTTGACCGTTTTTCATCCACATTATCTTTCTCTACAGTGGGACGATGTCTTTTTTTACTGCTTGGAACCGTGGCTCTTGTAGTACTAGCCTTTTGCATTTCATGTCGTGGTTTGCTAGCAAGAGCTTCTAGCATAACTGCAGTGGATCGACCTTGATCTTCTTCAATTTTTGCTAATTCCCGTGCACTCAAGGCTTGTTTTTCATCATCCTTAGTTACATCCATCATTTCTGGCTCTAGAAGTTTGCGCTCATGTTCTACAGGTTTGTGACAGTGTGCCTGTTCTTCTTGTCCCTGCATCGAAGTCTGAGCTTTTTGATCTCCTTCATGTGAAGATCCTTGAATATGAGGAGCATATTCTGCATCCTGAAAGTATTCTATCTTTGCATGCATCCATTTTGCCACCACACTAGGAAATTGCTCCCAAGTATATGCAAAAGCCTCCAATGCATTTTGCAGCTCTGGAAACTTTGATGGTTGAGGAGGAGGCATCACAAAGTCCTTTGAGTCTCTCCTTGACACAACAAAATGAAGACTGCCAACTTCAGGATCTGAACTCTTTGTGAAAATATCCATAAAAGTCTCTTTTGGCTCTATCATTATGCCTACTACAAGGCTTGAAGTCATATCTTTTTTGAAGAAAGTAGCATCCCATGGATCTTCAACACCATTGAACTCCCTTTTTGACATAAGTAGAAAGAGTCTCTTTTCCTTTTGATGAAGAAACCAAGCTCTTCTGCCCATGTGATATCGAGTCCACCTACCAAAGCCATTGGGGCTATATTCCTTTCCTTTGAAATTCAGAGTGACATCAGAAACCCATTCTCTGATCTCAGAGTCATTTAGGATAGCCATCACATTAGCTGATTGCTCCATAATCCTACAAGAAAAGATAATGAAGAATTTAGATACATACAAGTAAAGTACAATATACAACCCTTGATACAATAAATGTGGGAAATAGCCCAAAAGGCTTTACAAGGCTTCATATGGCAATAAATGTGGGAAATAGCCTAAAAGGCTTTACAAGGCTTAAATATTTGTACAAATGTAAAAAAATTAGCCAATAAAGCTTTACAAGTAATATAAAATGTCGTCTAGTGATAAAGCTTCAATCTTCGTGAAGATTCATGTAATCTATCCATCCATTGATTTACCCTCTAGTCATAAAGCTTCAATCTTTGTGATGATATGTAATCTGTCCATCCATTGATATCTATGCATAAAAGATCTTTGCTTAAGAGGTAGGCACTAGCGGAGCTTGCCAGGCTCGAGGGAGGTCAACCACCAAGGGACCCACCCCACACAGCTCACAAGCGTGAGTGGATGAAAGCAATGAAGTCAGCGAAGGAGGAACCCAGTCTGCAGCACGTGGAGGCACAAAGGATCCAAATGGAGCAATATGGAAGCGTGCATTTTGGAGCAGGGGGTGTTGAATCATGGGAGGCCCAATTTGTAAGTATCAATCTCAAATTATATTATTTATGTAGTATATTAGGAGGTTGTTTCTTTGTACTAACCCCTCCGCAAATTGTGTCATCTTACAACTTGATATCGCGGGCAGGTACCCTACTCCAATCGAGATAGCCTACCACTGCCACCATCGCAGAGGAGATACATGGAGGCACTTCTATAATGATGGGTTGATTACTGAGGAGCAATATATCCAGGCTACTGGAGCGCCCCCCAAGGTATTTGAAAGTAATTAAATAATGTCAATATTATAAGTAAAGATTTGATTTTTCATACATTGATATCTATTGTCCCTTGTTTATAGGACCCTGCACAAGAACATGAGGAAGAAGACGAGGAAGAAGGAGGCGGAGAAGGGAGCGCAGAAGGGAGTGAGGACGTGGAGAAATTAGATTAGTTGTAGAAGTAGTGCCAGCTACTCTTTTTTATACTTAAAGCCATTGGCTTGGCTTCGTGCCTCTTGTATATACACTCCTCTTATTTTTGGTACTTGAAGCCACAGAATGTGGCTTAGCTTGGTGCTATATGTACATACAAGCACTTTTTGAGTCATGAATTAATATACACTCTTTTTATTTTTTTGGCTTTCAATTTTCTTGTGCAATGTTCTATCAATTAATGCCTTGTGAACTAAATGTTTTGGAGTTGTAATATTTTATTTGGAATTGTAATTGTCGGCTATAGACGTGCTTGTAAGAATGCTAATTAAAATGCGATTGGCTGTAAGAATTGAATTACACAATGTGGAAATGGGATTCCTGTAACTACATAGCATACACAACATACACAGCATTCTGTTCAAGCACACAAAATGTAAAAAATATTATGTAGCGCATCTATTAAGGCATCTATAACGCGTATGCGTCTGTTTGTTCGACAAGCGTTTATAGGCACGTCTATAAACACGTTTAGAAATGCGTTTATAAATGCGTCTATAAACGCGTTTGTCTGTTTTTAAAATTTTCTACCAGAGCATTTATTTACGCATTTATATGCGCATCTATAGGCACGTCTGTCTGCTATATAGATGCACCTTTAGACACAGGTCTGTAGACGTGCAAATAGACGTGCCCATTATAATTTTTTTTCTTAGTTGAGTAAATGCGTCTGTGTGCATGTCTGTAGGTGCTTTGTCTTGTTGTGGAGGTGGTGGAAAGTTGAGTAGAAAGCTAGGCTTGGCATAGCGAGGGTAGGGCTAGTAGAGCAGCCCAGAGGTGTGGCCATTAGCCGAGGGGGGAGGAGGACTGGTGGTGGCCCAATGTTACAAGAGGGGGTTGTGGGTGATTAGCAAGGTGGCAGTTGGGCACGGTGTGGAGGTGGTGGTGGGGGCCACGATGATGTGACGAGGACAAGAACCCACATGTGGTGAGTGCCACATGTTTCCAAGGCTAGATGTGGCATGTAGGGGTCTGCGTGCTGCACATGTCATGGTTATAGGGCTTAGGTTAGGTTAGGGGTTAGTAAGATTGATTTTAAATTAGGTTACTTAGGTAGTTTGCTTTATAAATATATCTGTAAAAATGTATAAATATTTAAATTTTTATTATTTAAAGCTATAAAGAAGCATATGTTTTTAATACATTGTTACATATTTATAAATTAGATTTAAATTTATTTAAGTTATATTAATTTAAAATATCCTTAATATAAAATTAATTTAAGATATTTTATTTATAAACTAGATTAAAATTAATACTATATTAATTGAAAATACAAGATCTACAATATTTATTTAAATTAATACAAGATATGTAAGTAATTCTAAAGTGTAATAAATTAATATAAGGTATATCACTTATATATATTTAAATAAAAACTTTTTTGTTTATTATAATTTGGTGTGCTAACCTAATATTAATAAATTTATAAGTTAGATTTAAATTAATATAGGGTATATTAATTTAAAATATATTGTTAGTACTGCTAAGAGTCTAGTTGAGCTATAGATCTTGGAAGCCCTCTAGAGCATGCCATTGGGAGAGTTATGAGATTTGAATTGACATTTTTAGCCAGAAAAGAAACCGAGACCAAAGGCGAGAGACTAAGTATGGCGACGCTCAAAGGCCTTAGAGAAAAGGTGATCACGAGGGCGAAGGGATGTCATAGGGGTGAATAAGGAATTAGAAGTGGAGGGAAGAAAAAGGGAGACTATGACACAAGGGGAAAGGGAGAGTGGGAAGAGAAGCAAGTACATGATAGGAAGAGGAATGTTGAGATGTAGACATCAAGGGAAGTGAACCATACTTTATTGGAAAGGAGGGATGAGAGGGAAATATCAAAATACTAGCTAGGTGGCTTTACAAGAATGAGCGTGTCCCATCAAGGAATTGCCCCTTCCTTTTATAGCCAAAAGAGGGGGTCTCTCCACATTAATGTATCCTCCCACATGCATGGTGTGTGTGGAAAAGTCTCCCATGTGGGCTAGGTGGGTACGCACTCTCAATTGTATGCGACAACCCTTTGCCTCAATTTTCCGCATAAATCAAGCCCCTTATCTCAAGTCTATGATACTTCCTAGGTCTCTTCCAATTTTATAATAGGTTCAAACCTCTAGGAGGACAAGTGGAGGGTTGGCACAAGGAATCTTGCCACCTCGTCCTACTTTCCCCATTATTTAACTAGCTCTCTTTGTCCTTCTATACCTCCCCCACATGGGCCTATCCCATATGGAGGGAATAACTCAATATAATAGCCATCTCCACCCATTTTATATTGCTTCTCCCTTGGACTTTGAGCCTTATCTCAATTATTGCATCCTAGGTGGAGGGGTGGCACATGGAGGAGCCATGCCACCTTGCATTTTATAATATTACTATTATGGATTATGTACAACACACCTTATGGGTCCTCTTACATGGAAGGGTGGCACATGGTCATGCCTTGCCACCTCAACCTTGGGCCCTATGCACACCATATTTGATTATACTATTGCCACATATACAAACACACATACATATTAATGCCTTTTTCCTTAGACAATTTTATCCATAACAGTTCCCCCCCCAGGTAGGGAATGCACCGCATTTCCATGCCTGGGACCATCACGCACAAAGAAAGGCTTGAGGTAGCGCTTGTTGATCACCTTCTTGCCATATGGTTCATGCAGCTCCTGAACTTGTACAGACCCATTGCTACGTTCTTTGATGACTTTGTATGGACCAGCCCACAGTGGCAGAAACTTCTTATCCATTTGGTGGTCCTATCTGTTATCAAAGCATAGCACAACATCCCCCTCAGCAAAGTGTCTTACCCATCCCTTGCGAATCTTAGCATCCAATCGGGCCTTTTGTCGATTCTTTTGGATCTCTGTTTGATGTAGTGCAAGGCGTCGGGTCTCATCTAACTTCTCAAGTTGTACCAATCTGGCCTCTACATGTTCATCTTCTGTCATCCTCTGTTCTTGCGCCAATCTCAAGGCTGGAATCTCTATCTCAAGTGGTAAAACTGCCTCAGTACCATACACCAACTCAAAAGGGGTGTGACCTGTAGATGTTTTATGAGAGATGTTGTAAGCCCACACTGCTTCAGTGACCTTCTGATCCCATTGGCTCCTATTCCCTGCGGCCATTTTTCCTATGGTTTTACAGAGGAGGCCATTGGTCCGCTCTGTTTGACCCATGGATGCTGGATAATAGATGCTAGAAGTGTGATGATCAATGCCCATGCGATCCATGAGTAACTCCACTGCTTCATTTAAGAATGGACTCCCATGGTCAAAGACTATCTCCATGGGTGTCCCAAACCTTGTGCAGATACGTTCAAATATGAAACTTGAAACTGCCTTGCCATTTGCAGCAGAGAGAGCGATAGCTTCAGCCCACTTAGTGACATACTGAGTGGCTACCAAAAGATACTTCTTTTTGTGGGCAGTCATGGGCAAGGGACCGACAAAATCTATTCCCCACTTCTGAAACGGATGGATGGACATCACTGGGTGATGTTGCCCGGGATGCAAATCCTTCCTACCAAAGAATTGACATGGTTCACAGGTTTTGCAATACAAAGTGACATCCTTGAATAATGTCGGCCAATAGTATCCAGCATGTAAAATCTTCTTAGCTGTATAGTCACTGGCATAGTGGCCTCCACAAAACCCATCATGATAATGCTTCAATACCTTAGGCACTTCATCTGCATCAATGGCCCGTCTGAGTACCCCATCCATGCCTTGACGGTACAACACCCCATCAAGGAGGGTGTAGCGCCTACTATCTCTGCGGATCTTCTTTCTCTCATAGCTTGTACTTTCTGAAGGAAAGGAGAAAGCGGTCAAAAACTTATATATACCACCATACCAAGGATCCCCAACTTCTATGGCTGCTACCAGGGTTACATCAAGGCACTCCTCTAAATCAATCAAAGCATTCTTCAAGTTGGAACAACCCCCTTTTACAATTTTGAAAGAAAAATCATATTCTTGTAGAACTGCCAACCATTTGGCCAACCGGCCCATGGGATTTGGTGATTGAAGAACCTGCTTTGCAAGACCAGTGTCAGTGAGTATAAAGAAGGACCTTCCAGCCACATAATGCTTAAATTTCTCAATGCAAAACACCAAAGACAAGGCATGCTTGTCGGCCTCTGAATAGCGTCGCTCGGTGTCGAGCAATTGTCGCGAAGCAAATCGAACGGGATACATGAACCGATCCTCCCCTTGCTGGAGAAGAATACCTGCCAGAGTGTGTTCTCCAAACCCAGGATTGATATAGAAGGTCTTTGACCAGTCTGGATTGCGTAGAATGGGTTCTGAAGCCAGAGCATTCTTGATTTGTGCAAACCCATGATCACAATCCTCATTCCAAGAGAAATCAACCCCATCTTTTAATAGCATAGTCATGGGCCGTGTCAAAGCAGCATACTGATCAATGAAGCGGCGATAGTATCCTGCTAGATTGACAAATGAGCGTACCTGACGTTTGGTTGTAGGTGGGGAGAGCTTGAGGATGGCTTCTACCTTCTCGGGGTCAGGCTTGATGCCCTCGGATGAGACAACATGTCCCAATAACCTCCCTTGAGTGGCTCCAATGGTGCATTTCTCAGGGTTGAGACTGCCATTTGCATCATTGACCCTTTGGAAGGCCAATCTAACCTTCATGATGTGCTCCTTACGTGATGAGAATATACAGAAATCATCTAAAAACACCTCCAAGAAATCCCCCAAATAAGGAGCAAACACCATCTGCATGAATCTTTGAAAGGTGGCAGGAGCATTGGTGAGGCCAAATGGCATTACTTTGAATGCAAATGTCCCCCAGGGTGTGGCAAATGTGGTTTTAAGCACATCTTCCTCGGCAATTCTGATTTGATAAAACCCAGAGTAACCATCACAGAAAGTATACATCTCATGTCCACTTACCTTCTCAAGAATGAGGTCTTGAAAGGGTAGAGGATGATGATCCCTCTTGGTGGCAGCATTGAGCTTCTTATAGTCGATGCAGACCCGCCACTTGTTGTTTTTCTTTGGGATGACTACCACTGGTGAAACCCATTCAGTATTGTGAACCGGAACAATAAACCCAGCCTCTACAAGCTTCTGCAACTCTGATCGCAAAGCGTCGGTCTGTAGGGGCCCTAATCTCTGATACTTCTGAGCCACAGGCTTTGCATCAGGCTTCAGCTCTATCTTGTGCTCTATGGCAGTCACATGGCGAAGGTGGTGGTAGCTAGTTGCAAAGAGGTCAGGGAAATCTTTGAACATTTCAAGAAACTCATCTTTCTCACCTGGAGTGAGGTCTAGAGAAAGCATTGATTCGAGCTGTTGAGGACTAGCTGTTATCTTTTCTGCAGGTGGCAGGGTCGGAGACACCCCCATCATGTAAACTTCCTCCTCTGAGAATTCCTCCCCCCCGTCTGATTCTTCCATGGACTCAGACACTGAAGATGAGAGAGTATCACTGTCATGCTCCTCTTCTTCTTTCGGTTCCATGGCACCAGGTTGCACAGGGATTTTCTCCTTGGAAGCACCAAAAGACATGTGTCCTGTCTTCCAATAGCTGACTGCATCACTTTTTCTCAACCATGGTCTCCTGAGTATGGCAGGGTAACTTCTGCCTGAATCTTCAATGTCCACTACATAGAAATTGACAGTGGTGGTCAGCCCGTTGACAGTGATGGGCAAATCCTCAATGACTCCCATGGTGGCGAGTCGTCGACCATCTGCTACCTTGATTCGAGTGGAGGAACGCCTTGTACATTTCAAATTTAATTTCTTCATGATGCGGGGCACCATGATATTACATGCAGCTCCCCCATCAACACACACACTTTTGACACGGCAATTATCTATGATGACATCTACTGTGTGTGGGTGCCGATCAATTTCTTCAGAGATAGAAGATACCTCTCGTACCTTTCCCTTTTTCTTGCTCTTCCTTGTTGAGAGACCTTGCTGCAGCTCACGTCTCACCTTAGGGCTTAATGCTATTAGTTGAGGCAGTGTGATGCTCAAAGAACGATGAGCAAGGTCTTGAACGACCGAATAGTCCTCTTGCCCTGAGCCAATGGGAAAATCCGAGGGTGACCACTTACTCCTGCGAGATCTTTTAGTCTTCTCTGTTGGTGGGTCTGCCATCTCAGCGTCTAAGGGCTCTGAGAAGGACACCTTCTTCCTGGGGCGGCCCGGACGGTTTGGAGAGGGGTCCGAGGTAGCACGAGTTCTTTTCCCGATATCAAGGATCTCCACATCAGAATCCTCAGTGCCGGACTCACTTAGAAGATTCACCCTTGGAATATTGGGGCATTCTGTGCGATAATGACCCTTCTGGTGGCACTCGTAGCATACAACATTAGCACGATCTCTTGGAGGGCGGTTGGCTTGATTTCTGATGCCCACCATCTCAAGCCGAAGATCATTCAGGGCCTTGGCTAGGTCGTTGACTCCAGGTTCTGTTGCAGGGGGGGCCTCTTTAGTTGGAGGGGCCACGGGAGTAGAGAGGAGGGGGGCTCGTGGGCGAGGCTGGGGAAATCTTCGAGGCGGAGGATGAGGATATCCACCTTGTTGAGGGTAAGCAGCTACGGGAGGACCATACATCTGAGGTGGAGGCTGTGGATACATCCCTGAGGGGTGGGGGTATGCCCCTGAGTTAGACCCCCCAGGTTGTTGTTGCAGGAATGGAGGGGGATGCGGAGGGACAATCGTCTTCTTTGAAGCAGGGTCAGACTGAACTTTGTCAAACTTTTGAGCAATCTCATGTGCTAGCACCATAGTTTCTGGATTCTCCCATTTAAGCTTGAGGCGGAATTCATCACTCGCTCCTGCTACAAGGTAGCCCAGCACATGCTGAGTCATTCCAGCTCGAAATCCGGCATTGTCCTCCTGTGTGGCAATCAAACGGTCCAGGAGCATGGCCGCTCGATCCACATATCGACGCGCCGTCTCACCTTCTGACTGCTTCAAATTTGCCACCTGTAGGTACACATTCTCCGGCTCCTCTTCTTTGCCGAAATACTCAATCATTGCCGCTGTCAACCTTGGCCAGCTTTGGCGAACATCTTCGGTTTGCTTCTCATACCACACTTGAGCCAAACCTTCTAGAAATGTGGGGAGAACCAATAGCCATCTGTCTTCAGTAAGAAAGTTGAGAGAGACACAACGGCGTTTGAAAGCCACAAGATACTCATTTGGATTTTCTTCTACCCATCCACAAAACACGGGAATGTCAGCCATGCTTGGAAGATGGGAAAGAGGGGCTTATCTATGGACGAACAATAGTAAGAAGAAGCTTGAACTGAAAATCGGGGGAAGAAACATCCAAAAAGCACACATAGGCAGGGTAGGGTGTGACTGGAGTAGTGTGAAATATTACACGAGAAGAATCTTCAGCATAGAATAGCACATAGACAATCTTAAAAGGTCCAATCCTCATGATATCACTTTGATCATTACACGCGAGGGTTAGAGGTGCGGCGTCGCATGAGGTTGTTCATCAAGGCAAACAAGAATGCCATGACAAATGTCAACAGTTGGAGAGCTTGCACATCACCTTCAGCTTCTTCCAGTTCTTCTAGTCGCCATTCTATTTCTTCAAGGGGTGTGCGGTCTGGCATCCTTCTTTTGAGCAATGTCCTTGAGAACCCTCCTGATGGTCTGCCGAAGTCGGTGAACTCGTATCAAGTAGGCCCAACACTTAGTTTCATGATGACCACAACCTTTGCATTCCTTACAAATGATCACCCTCCTTCGTGGCTTGCGGCTTGGTTGGGGTGGCGCTTCCACTCGCGTCATGCGTGATTGAAATACAAGCTTCACGTGCCAAGAAATCAGCAACAAGATTTCGAGCTCGAGGGATATGCTGAATTTTTACCTCTTCAAATTGGTTGCAAAGTTCCAAGGCTTGTTGATGTCGTGGAACCAAGCCTTTGCTCCGCACCTTCCACCTTCCACTAACTTGTTCACACACTAGTTGAGAATCTCCTTGCACCTCCAATTTCTTGGCATGATGTTCTTGTGCCTTTTGTAGCCCAAAAATGAGCGCCGAGTACTCAGCTTGATTGCAAGTACTTGCGGGCGAAGACTTGCTGTAACAAAACTCCTCACCACTCGGTGAAGTGAGCTTCACACCCACGCCAGCCGCCTTGGTTGAAGGTTTGTAAGCTCCATCAAATTGAAGAATCCAAGATGTCATCACACCAAGACGAGAATTCGGACATCCCAAGTTTCTCGGTAGTCCAAGATAGGTAGGAGGAGAGGGTGGGGAGAATTCAACACTTGAGCCAAACGTTCAGCACCAAATAAACTTGCAATTCTTTGTTGATAGTTTATCTTAAGCCCAAAAAGAATTACAATTTGAAGCTCGAAATGAGGCACAAAAGGCTGATTAGGTACAAATGGATTCCTTGGTCGAAACATTACCAACCATAGCCAAGGCCTAGAAACCTTTGTAATGAGATTGTGAAATGACCATTCAGGACGAGCTTTTCCACAGGAATCAACAAGCAGATGCGCCAAATCTCCCCCCAAGCTTGGGGAACATCCCACCCTTCGAAGAAGGAAACCGTTTTGATTACCTCTGAAGCAGCAAGTAGTTCGATCACCGCACAATGAGTAGAAGTAAAGTCAAAATCCTCCCAGCGTATCAGTAGTTCGTCACCCTGAATTATCCACGGTGTGTCATTCCACCCATCATCACCATCAATAAGGCACTGGACAATCAGCCGTTGAAGGTCGACATGAAGATCAAGGAATACATCTCGTGCATTGGTAGCCGTAAGGTGCGGAGGAACAGGCACCAATTCCTTAAACGCGTCGAGAAGTGACATAAATGTCCACTCTTCTCGTGAGGCATGCGTCCGTGAAGTGGGCTTGGAGAAGTTTTGAATTGGCGATCTAGCAAGAGAAGTGGGTAGAGAACATAAAATGAAATATTTTTGCTTTTTACAACAAGAGCAAACTCCTTATGGTTAGAGAGTTACAGCTCCCGCAATTTCAATATATGATCAAAAATCATTACATTTTTACCACTTCCAACTTGTTGCCACACCAGAAATCGCAGCAGTCCAGAGAACTGAAGCGCAGAAAATGCACGAAGCGAATGCACGCGCAATAGCTTAGAAAGAGCACAGATGGTATAGTTTTGTTGATATAACCCGTACGAATAGAAGATTCGCCAACAGCCGTGGAGATTCGAATCCCAGCAGCCACACCAGAACTTTTAGCCGGAAAAGAAACCGAGACCAAAGGCGAGAGACTAAGTATGGCGACGCTCAAAGGCCTTAGAGAAAAGGTGATCACGAGGGCGAAGGGATGTCATAGGGGTGAATAAGGAATTAGAAGTGGAGGGAAGAAAAAGGGAGACTATGACACAAGGGGAAAGGGAGAGTGGGAAGAGAAGCAAGTACATGATAGGAAGAGGAATGTTGAGATGTAGACATCAAGGGAAGTGAACCATACTTTATTGGAAAGGAGGGATGAGAGGGAAATATCAAAATACTAGCTAGGTGGCTTTACAAGAATGAGCGTGTCCCATCAAGGAATTGCCCCTTCCTTTTATAGCCAAAAGAGGGGGTCTCTCCACATTAATGTATCCTCCCACATGCATGGTGTGTGTGGAAAAGTCTCCCATGTGGGCTAGGTGGGTACGCACTCTCAATTGTATGCGACAACCCTTTGCCTCAATTTTCCGCATAAATCAAGCCCCTTATCTCAAGTCTATGATACTTCCTAGGTCTCTTCCAATTTTATAATAGGTTCAAACCTCTAGGAGGACAAGTGGAGGGTTGGCACAAGGAATCTTGCCACCTCGTCCTACTTTCCCCATTATTTAACTAGCTCTCTTTGTCCTTCTATACCTCCCCCACATGGGCCTATCCCATATGGAGGGAATAACTCAATATAATAGCCATCTCCACCCATTTTATATTGCTTCTCCCTTGGACTTTGAGCCTTATCTCAATTATTGCATCCTAGGTGGAGGGGTGGCACATGGAGGAGCCATGCCACCTTGCATTTTATAATATTACTATTATGGATTATGTACAACACACCTTATGGGTCCTCTTACATGGAAGGGTGGCACATGGTCATGCCTTGCCACCTCAACCTTGGGCCCTATGCACACCATATTTGATTATACTATTGCCACATATACAAACACACATACATATTAATGCCTTTTTCCTTAGACAATTTTATCCATAACAACATACAAAAGAAATTTTGGAGGGAGAGTGTGGAAATCTCGCAAGAATAGAAAAATCACTCTATCTTTTTGGCTTTCTATTCATGGCAAGACTGTAGTGAACCTAGGGAGATCCAGTAGGCTTGGGGCTCACCATACTTGTCCTCTTCAACTTCCTTTGTGCTATGGAGTCAGTTTAGCATTGCCTATGGGATTGTAGATAGGCCATGATTATTTGGAAGGGGATAGAAAGGACTTTTAGGACCTTTATTGCTTCTTCATGACTTGGGGCTCAGTTGCTTGCCTCCCTCTCTTGGGGCCCCAGGTCTTCTACGAGAAACATGACTCTTCTTGCGCTTTATGATTCAATGCCACTTACTTGAGCCATGCTCTCTGGATGATGTTCCTCCTTCATCCTTTAGAGTTGTACATGCATCTGTTGACTTTAGATATTGGCGAGTATTGCAAGGTGACATATTTGGAGAGCCAGATGCACAGAGGCATTGGATGGATCCTAGGTCCACCCCTCTCATACCTTGGCCAATATACGAATGGATACTATACATACACGGATGGCCGTTTGGGCGACCATGAAGGGGTCATCACATGTAGCTTCTACTAGGAGAGCTATGTGTTTTAGAGAATGAAGGGGCTCCCCTTTCTTGTCTAAGACTACTACAGGGTTGAGATGACATTTTCAATCTCAACCTTGGTTGTTTTCTAACTCCTTCTAAGGAGTGTTTTTTCTTGCACTACATGAGATATTTCCACATTGGGCCTTTGCTCTCGGGTTTTGTTCATACTTAATACAAGTATTTGTTTTGAAATAAAATAAAAAGTTTATAGGTTGAGCCTTTGCTCTTACAAGGTTTGTTCATACTTAATAGAAGTATTTGTTTTGAAAAAAAATATAAAGTATATAGGTTTTGCTCTCACAGGCTTGTTCATACTTAATAGAAGCCTTTTTTTTGAAAAAAACATAAAGTACATATTTATTTAAATTAAAATAATATATATAAGTAAATCTAAAATATATTAAATTGATATAAATTATATTAGAGCTACATTAATAAGTTATATCAGTTAAAAATCTAAGGTGTAAATGAAAAGTATATTTAAAGTAAATTTAATAATTAGTATATTATCTAATTTGAAATATCATAGAAAATCCCTCGTTAGTGTTACAAATATTATAGAGAACACCTTGTAGAAGTAAAAGAGTTTACACTGTGCAATGTCTTGGTAGTTTGATATGATTTTATAAATCTAAATTTGAGTATTTATTAGATATGTTATTTGTAATGGCCTTTTATCAATTATATGTTTCAATTAAGAAGAGGAGTCTACAAAAGCTTAAGGTCCCTTACGTAATACTTTTTACAATTTCATGACTTTGCAATGGCGGCACCCATTCATGAGAAATACATTGATCATGCTTGGTATATGATGGAGAAGTCGAAGAGTTGTCACCTCGTTATCATTTCAAGAAAAGTGACAACTCCAAAATTTCCTACCCAAATAGTTGGAAGTTTTGAGGTTGGATTTACTTCCACATGGGGACTACATGGTAGCCATATATAATGATAACATGAAGGGCCAATTTGTGTAATAAAGTTATGGACAAACTCCAAGAAGTACTGCTTGTGGCAGGGCTAACAAATTTTGCAAAGTATTATTATATAGGTGATGCCTTGTGTTCTCTGAAGGCTATATGGGATGCATTTCTAGATATTTAGGATGGTGGTGCACGTGGATCTTCTGAATGCTTTGTACAACCTTCAACTTTGGCCCCAATTGTCCAACTACAGATGCAAATTGCAATGATCAAGGAAAAGAGAAAGATGCCATCTAAGTTTGATGCTTGTGTGGAAGCTACAATTGTACCTTGAAGAGGAGAAAAAAGACCTTAAGTTGAAAGATCTCATAAAAAATTAACCCAATTACAACAAGGTGAGAGGGTTTGAATGATGATGAAAATGATAGTGAAGATGAAGAAGCTGCAAAAGACAAGCCTACAAAATCACTTCAGGCAAATACATTTATAGCCCACTCTAAAAGTGATGAGGGGTAGATATGGGAAACTGCTCAGTATTCAGTGTAGTCATTACATATCGATTGAGCTTCTTTGTTTACCAATCAAAGAAATCTTGATGACGAGTTTGCCCAAAAGTTATACGAGGATGCAAGGTGAGCCAAAACACTAGCTCCCAGTAGTATAACTGTATGACCAATGTCATGTAGGAGGCTTGTAAGTGATGATCTAGCATTGTGCGATGTGACTTTCTAAAAGTGTGCAGACTCCTTTGTTTACCAATCAAAGAAAGCTTGACAAAAATGTTATACGAGGACACCAAGCAAGCCAAAACACTAGTTCCCACCAGTAGTATTACTCTATGTCCAATGTCGATTTGTAAGTGATGATACAACGTTGGGTAATGTGACTTTTTGAAAGCATGCAAACTTCTTCACAACATTTGAAGAGTTTAATAGACGGATTGACATTATCTGTGAAGCGGCACCTTATGAGAGTAGGTACAAGGACAACAATAAAAAGAACTACATGGTCTCTGGAAATAAATTCCTTGAAAGGTGCAGGTTTGAGCCCACTGATGGGCAACACTTGTGTGAAGCATGCTTTCACATGCCAGGAAACCAGAAGAGGAAACTTACCAATCAAATGAGTATATGCAAAAGTTTGCAAGAGTCATAGCTTATCTTTGTTTATTTAAAGATGGCTTGAAGTATATATTGGAATCTATTACGCTCAATGATGAACCTTTTCAACAGAAGAAGAAGTCAAATCTTCTAAGGTTCTCACTAAAGCAAGGGAATTATGGTTTAGGTGCAGGAAGCCACAACTTGCAAAGGGTAGGAGATGCACTACAAAGTTCGTAGGAAGGAAGAAGAGATTTGTAGGTGCTTAATAGGTGTCATAAATGATGTTCAGCTGAGGCTTCAAGATCTAAAAAGATCCATTATGAAATATAGGCATTACACATCCATCGTCTTCTTTTGTGCTGAACCAGACTTTCGATGTATTGTAGATGTATGCATTGCATAAAAATTTGGTATGGTAATGTTTCAGTCACCTAAACACAAGGTAAGCAAGCAGAAGAAAGTCATAAGGGTCATGTCAATTAACTGGTGGAGGTCACTGAGATACTGGACTGACAAGATAGTAAAGGTGGCTTTCCAAAAGTTATTAAATGATGAATGCTTTTCTAGTAAGAAGAACAAGTGGGGAAGCATTGAATAAATGGTCAAACATGTAGTAAAGGTTGAAGCGCCATATGGGACATTAAATTTTTTGCTTTAGTCAGATGAAATGTTGGTGGATTAAGAGTATCAGGTGGGAAAGCTTAAAAGCATGTAGGAGCTAGGAAAAATGGTTGACAAGAATTGGGCCATGTAGTTGATGGAATCGTTGGATAGTGATGTGGTGGCACCAACAAAGGATGTTCGAGCAAAGATGTCTGTCTACATAAAGATTATGTATGCAGATATAAATTCAAAAACAAAATGCATCTTCAAGTCCTTAACAAGTATTTCTCATTGTTTTACAATATTGGTTTGTCAGAGGATAATTCAAACTATGTTATTGTCAAGGGAGGCAATACTTAAAGATTGATGGCAATGGGTAGTGAATCTTGGGAGAACCCTTGTGCATTCTTCTTTGATGAAGTACATGAGATTTCACTGTCAGGAGCTTATATGAACTTTGATTAAGAGTCCTCTGGCATGGCAACTGAGAGCAAGATTTGTCATGTTTATCACAAATGCCCCATGGGATGCATTGTTTGTTAGTTTGGCATCTGCATTCACGAGCGTGATTGAAAAGATGTTGCATGGTATGGTATTATAGCATGAGCATCAAAAATCTTGCAACCCATCATGTTTTGATTCATTTAGGGGTGATCGTGCACCATCCAAAGTTCCCCAAAAGGTCTTGGGCACACGGTCGAGTCCCACGGTCGAGTCCTTTGTCTATTCAAGACATAGAGTTGAGTTGTGTTTCATACACGTGACATGTGATTCTTAGCTAATTCTTTTGCTCTGGGAAGTTGGACTTTAGCAAGAAATTTCCCTCTAATTTTCTATACTCCTCACATTGGAAGTGGTGGCATTAAAAGTCCCTTCACATCCCACATTGTAAGTGTCTTTATTATTATAAAAAATCAATCTATGCATTTGGTCTTATTTTTTAAATTCTTAGTATGATAATATATGATGAATAACCTTTCTTGATTCTAGCATCATGTGTTGGCCATTTTCCAACCAAGGACGAGCATATAGTATGGTCTTATAACACATGCAAAGCCTTTTAGGCAAGCTAGAGTAAAAGGGAATACCACTTAATTGGGAAGAAATGCATGAGGTAATTCTTCCAACCATTGCTTCCTAACCAAGCTACTTTCATATTGAAAAATGTTAGCCTACTTAAGAAGTTTTTTCTTTTTTACCCCCATGTATTAATGAGGATGAGCGCGAGGCCTACACAATGTAAGCATAAGAGCAAGGCCTGCAAGGGTGAGGGATTAGGCTTGGATTATTCAAGAGAGCTCCTCATATGACATTACCATGTGTATGATAGTCTCCTTCTTAATGGTGGTGCATATATATACATTGTCAATAACGGACAATGTAGAAGTCATATCTCTTTCCTCTCCCTTTTTGCAAGTTTTCCTCCCTTTTCACAAGTTTTACTCTCTTTCCATTGCCTCACGTTCTAGAGCCCTCTCTAATGGAGATCAAGTGGAATATCTAGGACCTTATTTGTACTAGAATGCACTTTTGGATCAACAAAATTTATTTGGATAAGCAGTGGCTACTAAGACTTTTTGCAACTAGTGAATGTTTTCAGCTTTTGCTAAATGTGATTTTCTACTTATGTGAGGAGACAAAGTGTGACTTTATATAAGGGAGCAAATCAATAAAGGAGATCAGGTTGATTGCTAGGAAAATAACTACATATATTTGTAGAGTGGTACCAACATGTGATCATCTAGAAATCTTTTAATCAAAGGAAGGTAATGTAAACAATGTAGGGATAAGGCAATGATATTGCCCATTTTTTTCACATATTTTGAGAGAATTTGTGAATAATTCGAATTTTAAAAAAGTGTAAAACCATTGGCATATACATGCGTAAAAGAATTGTAAATAATATGGCAACATTGCCATCGACCCTGTTTCTAGCAAAGTTAATGTTGGTATACACGTCACCTAGTACCAACATTGTGTATATATCAAAAGATCTTGTGGGGAATGGAGTGCACCCAATTAGAATGCTACAAAAGCATAATCATCATGTATTACAAAGATGCCTTTAAAGAGGGATACAATATAATGACGTAACTGCTATATATAAAAAATTCGTAGAGGGGAATACAAGACCAAAGTCCCATAAGGAAGAAATAGCAAGCAAGGGAGCATTATAGTGAGTAGAAATAATTGGCTAGTGAGGATCAAGTGTGGATATATGGAAAGAGGGAAAATAAGAAAAAGAGAGTGATGTGGAAAAGAGGCAAAGTGAAAAGTGAGATGCCGAAAGAGTGAGAAAAGGGAAACTAGTAGAACATGGGACTCGAAGGTGTACAAAATCATGAGGAGTGGAGACCCTTGTAAACCAGAGTGGATCTCTTGTCGTAATTTAAGAGACCTATCTCTCACAAGAAAAGGACCTTGGACACAAAATTGTATCCTCTTTCCAACATCTTCTTTAAATGGAGATAGAAAAGAAAAGCAAGCTACACATTAAGAGCAGTGACCAAACATAAGTACCTTAAAGCTAAAACCCACTTCAAATATTACAAATATAATTTTCTTAAAATTAAATTCCATCTCAAATACTACACGGCAAACCCCAATAGACAAACCAAACAACAATGAACCTATCCTCTGACACTTTCATTGGAGCATTTAGGGCTCAACAACCATCTCAATGCCAAGACCTTTCAAATTTTGCATTAAGGGTTTTAAACACTTACCTCCTGTTAATCTTTAATCTCTCCTAGTAGATCAAATATTATTCAAGGATCCCATGTAGCTCATCTTTCCATACAAAACATCATACTCATATCAAGATTTAAGTTGCATTAATTCATTCAATTTTTTACTCTGATTGTCATGGTGTTCTAAAAAATATTATCCGTCTTTTGGGTGACACACTCTAAAGCACTTATAAGTTTCCTTATCGATCTACATGCCAATTTATAGGAGTCACTCTCTCTCTCTCTCTCTCTCTCTCTCTCTCTCTCTCTCTCTCTCTCTCTCTCTCTCTCTCATACATTATTTGGACTTACTCTCTTATGTGGCCATGGTCACCTTGAGCTGAATTTGCTAGGTAATAATGTCTACTTTCAATATCCAATGCGAGCAAACTCCAGTGCCCACTACAAAAACAATCTTTGATTATGTGAATTGGAAAACACTTTATATGCATATAGTAATGATATGTCACAATACTTACTTCTCATGGTAGGCCAAAAAAATTATTCTAAGGACATCCAAGTCATAGTTCAGTTGCTCGAGCCATGGAGCAACATCAAGGAATGTAGTATCATCTCAAGATAGCAACTGGGAAATCAGAGAGTCCAAAACATAAACCCACTCTTGAATCTCCTTTGGAAGTCTTGACACTACTATACTACATATGAAAATTGCATCACATCATTTATTTTGTTTATTTTGGTAAGAAAGAAGCAATTGGAAGGAAAAATAATGATGAAACAAACCTAAGCAAAGGGTTGATGACTGTATCTTGAATGTCTCTATGTACATTTGAAAGAACGTGAATGTCATCCTCACTAAAGGGAAATTAATATGGCCTACCTCTCAACATTATATGTACATTGAAAGAACGAGTAAGAAAGGATAAAGCATACTTATTTGATTGCCGCATTTCCCTTATGGTGTCTTTCTTTTGAATTATGCACAGCCGCTCAAATCTTCTTACCGAGAGGTTAGCTGTACTGGCTTGCTCAGTAGCTCTTCTTGCGGCTTTCATCTCTGCTTCGACTTCCATCTCAACTTTGAGATCCCCTGGTGGACTTTTGGTTGACTCCTAAACTACCATCCTTGGTGCCTTAAACTGTGTTTCTTGAGAATGCACAATGTCTGGAGGTAGTTAAGTGATTATAACTTGGATACGCCTCACAGGAGGTAGCGTGAGTATACCTTGCATCTTTGGATCCAGTAAAGCCACAGGGTCACAAGTTTTGTTAAATCTGTAACTAAGGATGCAGAGCGAGTGCATGTCTCTATCCATGACTGTGACTCTATGATCGAGATGGCCAGAACCTTGCCATAGCTCACAGAGATTCTCACATGGCTCCCATGCTTGCATGGTGCTCAGCCCACCAGATAGCATGAGTAGAAGCCCGTGATGGCTTCAACGACCACCACAGCCAAACGAGCCTTTTCGTGCCTCTTACAAAGACGATCGGGGCATACACAAGAAGATAACAAAATCTTTCAAAGATTTCGGGGCATATCTTCAGATTTCAAGGCATCTCTCCAGATTCCATCGCATCGAAATAGAATCTTATAGATTTTGATAGAGGAGTCTCCATGCAGATTCAACACGTGGCACCTAATCCCTTGCCATATCATCAATAACTTGGTGAATGCCATGTCAGCCAAAGTTATCCTTCTACCACTTCCATCCCATGATTATATATACCTTCAATTGTAACATGTATTCAGACGAATACTCCATCATTTGCTTCCTGCCTACCTTCCTACTAGTGCCCCACCTGCCTACCAATGCACCAATTTTGCTCTCGCATAGCTAAACTTATCTTCCATGTTCGAGATTGGCACTCATACCTCTTATGAGAGTTGTGTGTTCAATCTCAATTTCACTATTCATGTGTGCATGTTTACGAGAGTTGTGTGTTGTAGTCTCCGCTTTGATTTTAATGTTTATTTTTTAACCTAAGGTTGGTACTGGCTCTCATGCCAAATGCAAGACTTAGGCCTATGAACAAATAAATATGTGTTGTATACCATCACATTGCGGCCATGTACAAGTTTCAAACATGACTCTATTTACATATATTTGTAACTTTAGTTTTTTTCAAGGTGACTATGCAATCAGCATTTATATTTCTTTCAAACGTGAAACTATCATGTGATTTATGATTTAAAGCAAACATGAACTAGGGATTCAAGTGTTTACGGTTTAATTCAAGTCTACAATATATTGCACCATTTACAATTTGATGCAACTTTATGATTTAATGCAATTATTTACGATTGAAAGAACTTGTGAACTCTTTGATGTAATCTTAATGTTTATGATTCCATTTGTTAATCAATGTGTTTGCATTTTAAATTTTAGTATGTTTAAAATTTGTATTAATATGTTTCCATCTCAAATGCTTGATTGTATTACATCCTAGGTTTACATCCTAAGTCACATATTTTTAGGCTACACAATGAGCACCGAGGGAGACCCTATTTTCATGGATGAGAAAACCCACCTCAACGTGCCAAACCCCCCCTAAATGTCTCGGTAGGTTTTGGGCATGAAGAGGCAAACCTAGGTGAGCAGCTGAATCATGAGGAGGCACAAGCTATATTGCGAGAGTAGAGAGAAAGAAGAGCCTAGGAGTGTTTTCTATGGGCCCCTTCACAACAATGAGAAAATGATGGGAGACTCTGAGAAGTCGTGAAGCTATGCCCAACCAAGTTTGTGCAAAATATGTTGTTTCTTCATTCTCGGATTGCTAGAAATATGTATTTGCAACCAGAGCTCTAAGACTTGAGACGTAAGACATTAGCACAAAACTTGTTCCAGAGGTTCATAGAGGTAGAGGGATACATGTTGAACAACCAATAGGTTCCTGTATTTTTAATTCAACATGTGTATGTGCATGATGTGCAGGGAGCTACCATGTGTCACTTTGACTAGTCAACCTGATGATGTGGCAAATTGATAGCTAATGTGGCAGATTAAGTGATGTGGCACTGTGGGGACTCGGTGCTGCAGATGTGGCGAGATAATGTGTTTGGTGTAGTGTTAGTAGGGCCGACCCTACTGATGTGACAGATAAGATGTGCCTACAGGTGCTCCGTTTTAAATAGGAAAAAATGTCTATTTGACCCATTTCTTCGATTTTAGTCCGCTTCAACAAGATGGCTACAGTTGCAGTGGCTAGAGACTCGGCCCTGAATGCTGAATTTTTGTTACACACAATTTTAGTTTGCCATCGGAAAATATATATATGAAGTGTTTTAATGATGTAATAAATTTCATTTCTTATTCTATAGGCTCTTACTTTGTATTTTGCATTTCATGTAGCTTCCATGATTAAACGGCTACTCTGACCTAAATGTGGAACTTTGTTCAGAGCACAATGTGTTGATGATATCAACAAAATCTAGACTCGCCTAGACAATGCCCCTCCTCCTGATTGGGTACCCCTTCTCCACGAGTGTGGATACCACGTCCTACTCCATTTAATTTTGAAATGGAATTTGGTGAAAATTTTGTATACATAGTTTCGAACTAGTATCCACCAGCTAGCTGTGTAGAGAGGATTGGCATTGTACAATATTTCTCAATGTAAGTGCAATTGTTAAGATATATATACATATATATATATATATATATATATATACATATAATAACATATGTATATATATATATATATATATATATACATATAATAACATATGTGTGTGTATATATATATATATATATATCCAATATTTAAATGTTTCCAAAGTGATTGAAGTGATGTTTTCTCAGCTATGTGATTAGATAGTGTCCTTTAATATGCCAAGAACCATAATGTGAGACGAAATATTTCGAATCTACTGAGTTGAAGATTTGAATTAAAGTAGTTGGATAATGCTAATGAGAGAGGAAGAGATGTCGCTATGATGACAGCAGACTTAGTGCATCAAGAGAATGCTCTGAGTCTTAGTGTCCTTTGATAGGCCAAGGAAAGTAATGTCAGATGAAAGATTCTGAATATCTACATATATATATATATGTCTATATAAATCCAACATTAAAAATATTTCCAAAGTGATCAAAGTGCTCTCAAAGTGATGTTGTACAAAGCTCCTTGAAAGTTACATGATCTTCAATAGAACTAGTGAAGGAATAGCAAAGGAACAAAGATGGAAAGCCATGATAGCAATGACATTTCTTTAGCATATTGTCTTGTGGAAGATGAAGCCATTTTGCAATGGGTCCCTCGGTGACCCAAGATTTGTTGTAAATGAGAGTGATTGCTTAGAGGAGAAACTTAGTGTTCCCATAATGTCAACCCAAGATTCTCATTTGGAAGATGGATCGATTGTAGGAGGAACTGTGGGAAGGCCATCAATATTATAAGGACCCATAGTATGCAAAAAACGTTGTTGAAGGCTCCCACTGTGCTCTATGTTGTGCCACTATCCTAAAGCTATTTATTGTTGGACAAGGGAGGAAGTGAGAGTGCTCTCAACAGAAGCAAGAACAAAAGAGGGAGAGAGAGAAACAGAGAGCCACACAAGTTTTTGGTGGGTGCAGAACCACCCTAATCTTCTTTTTTATTCATTTATATATGTGTTTGAGTATTGTACATAATTGGGGTAAAGGCACAGTGACCTTTAATCCCCACAACCTCCCACTTAAAGGACAATGTGCCTTTAAGGGAGAACAACCAGTGAGCATACTATCCAATGCCCATCAATACATGACAATACTCAAACCACTGACTAGGTAGACTCTTCGTCAGCATATCTACAGGGTTACCATCTGTATGAACCTTGACAAGCTCTATGCACTTGTCCTCAAGTACCTCCCTGGTACCTCCCTGATGAAATGGTACCTGACCTCAATGTGTTTGGTCTTTGCATGAAAGACCAGATTCCATGCTAGCTGAATAGCACTCATGGAATCACTATGCAATGTCGGTACACCTGTATGAATCCCCAAATCTCCCACTAGTTGATCAAGCCATATACCCTCCTTGCAACCCTCTATGGCTGCAACATACCCAGCCTCTGTGGTAGACAAAGCAACACACTTCTGTGCACGAGACATCCATGACACTGCACCACTTGCAAAGCTGAACACATAACCAGAAGTGGATCTCCTACTATCCACATGCCCTGCATAGTCTAAATTTGTGTACCCAAGTACACGCATGTCTCCTCTACCAAAGCAGATGCACATCTCCTTGGTACCCTTCATGTACCTCGTGATGCACTTAACTGCCTCCCAATGCCTCTTTCCTAGATTAGCCATATACTGGCTAACAACTCCCACTGCAAATGCAATGTCTGGTCTAGTAGCTATCATAGCATACATAAGACTCCCAACCGCTGATGCATAAGGAACCTTGGCCATCATGGCCCTCTCCTCATCTAATTTGGGACTATCTGTATGACTCAGTTTCACATATGGAGGTAATGGAGTACTCACTGTCTTCCCCCCCTCCATATTGAAATGCTGCAATACTTTTGTAACATACTCCTTCTATGAAAGCCAAAGGAGTTTCCTACTCCAATCACACGTGATGCGCATACCAAGAATATGACCTGCAAGTCCCAAATCCTTTATATCAATGGCCTCATGCAACTTGGCCTTTAATGTATCTAGCTCATAAGTATTCTTGCTAGCCAATAGCATATCATCCACATATAGTGCCAGGATTATCAAGCCATTATCCTTAGCCCTTTTAGTGTAGAGACAGTGATCAATTTCACTCCTTCTAAAACCCTGGGACTGAATGAAAGCATCAAACTTCTGATACCATTCTCTAGGTGCTTGCTTAAGACCATAGAGACTCTTCTTCAGCTTGCAAACTAAATGCTCTTTGCCCTTTTCTTCAAAGCCTTTCGGCTGCACCATGTAAATTTCCTCATGCAGATCCCCATGCAAGAAAGCTGTCTTGACATCCATCTGCATAAGCTCCATATCCTCTACTACCACTAGTCCAAGCATGCACCTAAGTGTGGTCATCTTCACAACCAGAGAGAATATCTCATCAAAGTCCACACCCTTCTCTTGCTTGAACCTTGTAGCAACCAAATGGGCCTTGTACCTAGGCACATCATCACCTATGACCTTCATCTTATAGACCCATTTACATGGCAATGCTTTCTTTCCATGTGGCAAAGAAACCAAGTCCCAAGTCTTATTTTTCATAACTCATCTCTGATTGCATAGCATACTCCCACTTGCATCGATCCTCGCGCATCATAGCCTCTCTGTAGCAAGAAGGCTCCCTGCAATCAGTAAGCATCACATAGTCTACCCTTGGAACAAACCTATCAGGCAGTCTAGACACTCTAGATGATCTTCTCAAGGGCATTTCAGCTTGCTATCCCACCTGCATATTAGTCACATTTGGCTCATCATTTCCACCAATAGATGATCCATCATCTACCCTTGATTGTATACCTATGGAAGTACTTGGTGGTACCATTTCTTGCATGCACCTAAGTGTGGTCATCTTCACAACCAGAGAGAATATCTCATCAAAGTCCACACCCTTCTCTTGCTTGAACCTTGTAGCAACCAAATGGGCCTTGTACCTAGGCACATCATCACCTGTGACCTTCATCTTGTAGACCCATTTACATGGCAATGCTTTCTTTCCATGTGGCAAAGAAACCAAGTCCCAAGTCTTATTTTTCATAAGTGAACTCATCTCTGATTGCATAGCATACTCCCACTTGCGTTGATCCTCACGCATCATAGCCTCTCTATAGCAAGAAGGCTCCCCGCAATCAGTAAGCATCACATAGTCTACCCCTGGAACAAACCTATCAGGCGGTCTAGACACTCTAAATGATCTTCTCAAGGGCATTTCAGCTTGCTGTCCCACCTACATATCAGCCACATTTGGCTCATCATTTCCACCAATAGATGATCCATCATCTACCCTTGATTGTATACCTGTGGGAGTATATGGTGGTACCATTTCTTGCACATTTGGTGCATGGATAGCTTGATGTCTATCAACATATGCAGGTGGATTCACATCCTGGAAAGTGATTCTCCTCATTTCCACATCCCTCATGGGTGCCTTATGCATCTTCTTCTCATTGAAGACTACATCATGGCCGCATATGATCTTCTTTGCTTCTGGATCCTAGAGACAATAGCCCATCTCTCCACTTTCACCATAACCCAGAAAGATGCATTTCCTAGACTTAGGATCTAGCTTCTTTCAAAGCTCTTTTGGCACATGTGCATATGCCTCACACCCAAATATATGCAAATGAGAGTAAGAGGGCTTCTTGCCACTCCATGCCTCTTCAGGAATACCACCATCCAAACTCTTACTAGGTGATCTATTGATCACATGCACTGCAGTCTTCATTGCCTCATCCCAAAAACCACCAGAAAGACTTGCATTGGAAAGCATGCATTGCAAACTTTCTTAAATGGTAGGTTCATCTTTTCTGCAATTGGATTTTGCTTTGGAGTACGAGGGGATGTGAGCTCCCTCTTAATCCCACGTGTATCACAGAAATGCTGAAAGTCATGAGAGAGATACTCTCCACCATTGTCAGTCCGTAGGCATTTAAGCGTTCTACCTGACTGATTCTCAACCAAGGCCAGCCATTTCTGAAATACTTGGAACACATCACTCTTTTGAGCTATGGCATAAGCCCACACTTTCCTAGTTGCATCATCAATGAATGTCACATAGTATTCAGCCCCGCCTAATGATTGTGTAGGCATGGGACCACATACGTCTGAATGCACCAAATCAAGCGTTTCAAACTCTTTCTTTCCCCTTCATTTAGTCTGCTTCCCATAGAGACAGTGCTCACAAAATTCAAAATCAGAGAAACTCAAATGTGGTACATAACCCAAACAGCATAAGAGTTTCATCCCATTGTGGCTCATGTGCCCCAACCTGCAATGCCACAAAGAAGTACTTGGCTGCTCGGATATTGCAACAACATGATCAAACACCCTTGATACATGTAAGGGATACAAAGTCCCACACTTGGCACCCCTGGCCAAAAGCATAGAGCCCTTTTGAATTTTCCAACTTCCAAAACCAAAGCCAGCATCATCTAGCTGACCCATTGAAATGAGACTCTTGGTCAGCTTAGGCACATGTCTCACATTTTTCAAAATAAATGCAGACCCATTCGCAAAAGAAAACTTTATGTCACATGCATAGTCATTTCCAAGATGCACATAACCTGTCTTTCCACTGTCATAAGTGGAGAACCATTCCCTATGGGGAGTAACATGGAATGAAGCACCAGAATCCAAAATCCAATCCTTGGAATATGCATCATTTGAAGTGGTAAGCAACTCTGCAAATAAACTAGACATGAAGAGAATGTCATTGTCACTATCATGTGTGACTGCATTGATCTCCTCGATCTTCACTTTTCCTTTGTCCTCCCTTGGACTCTCTTCCTTCTTATTTGCACCCCAATTTGCATTCTTTTTCTTATCCTTTTGCTCTCTTTTTAGCTTGTAACAATCCTTTTTCATATGGCCCTTCTTGCCACAGTGGTAACACTCAATGTTCCGTGCCCTGGATTTACTACGAGACTTCCCTTTTTCTTGGGACTTCCCCCTGAACTATGATCTGCCCCTTTGCACATTTAAGGCTGCATCTTGCTTGTTGCCGTCCATAGACTTTCGTCTAATCTCCTTGGCCAATAAGCTACCCACAACATCATCAAATTTCAGTACTCCACCAGGTACAGAGTTACTGACAGTTGTACGGAAGGTATCCCATGAGGATGGCAATGAACATATTAAGAGAAATATTGCCTTAGTCTCCACATCAAAATTCATCTTCTGAGCCTGAATCTGGCTGAAAATAATATTGAATTCATTCAAGTGAGAAGCAATGGAGACTCGTTCCTTCATCTGTAGCTCAAACAACCTCTTCATGAGGTAAACTTTATCAGAGGCAGTTTCCTTCTCATAAGTGGCACACAGTTTCTTCCACAAATCTTCTGTAGTCTGCACATTTACTACTGTGAAATAAACTGACTCCACAAGATGAAGTCTAATAGTAGACTTTGCTAATCATCCAACTTATTCCAATCATCCTCATACATATTTGCAGGCTTAGCTTCAATACTTGCCAAGGGTTTAATCTGCTTCTTTTGAATAAGCACATCCCTTATCTGTTCTTTCCACAAAGAAAATTTGTCCCATCAACTTTTTAATGCTAAAAATCTCCTTTTCAGACATGGAAGAGGATGCCATGATGCAAATGAAGCAAAATCCCAAATGCTAGTGCCTGCAAGAGAGAATCACACCAAATATCAGGGGCACCCAAATGTGTATGCCACAATACTGTGAAATATCACCAAAACTCAAAGCTCAAAGCATCAAAAAATGCATCTGACTCTTGCATATACTATGCATCCATATGAGCAAATCTGGCCCAAAAGAAAATGCCAATTGCAATGGCAATCCAAAATGCCAATAAGTGCCAAATGGCTCAAGCATACACACCATCCATAGGCATATGCATTACCAATATCTCATCCAAGAGAGCATAACACTATCAATGCATCACCTGCAATGTGTTAAAGCTATCCCTCAACATAAAATAGCATCCATGTGCAAACCGTCCATAAAAATAGTATCCCACAAGGCAATCTGGGCCTATCAGTGCATCCAATCAGGATTGCAATGCATCCAAATGGCCTATAAATCATCCACTACAACCCAATGAACACCACGAATGAGTGCACACGGCTCAAACTACAACTAGAGTGATCTACATAAGGTATGCTCAAGAAATCATGGTCTCACGACAATGATTGCTACTAAAAATAGAACCTGAGATGCCTCAAAACATGGGTGCCATTGCATAATCAGACTCAGCAAGAAAATTTACAAATATCTCTCTTCTACTGGAACTCCAAAATCCCAACCGATGAGTGAGAAATGGGAGTCGACACTTATCCACTGCCATGTGGCATAAATTTAAGGTTTCAAAACCTTAGAATGAAAAATGCATAACAGAGAGATGAAATCCAATACACAAAAATCTATAACTCTGAAAATACTCTACCAAAACGTGCAAGAACTAACAGGTAGGGGTTTTTGGGTTTCCGGAACGCAATGGGACAAACCGTGGTCTCAATCATTGGGTCCAACACACGGATTGAAAAACGTTTTTGGAAACATAACTATTTATAAACTCCACCGGAGTGCAAATGATGAGCAACATAAAAGTTTTAGACCCTCCTGAGTCAAAAATCCAATGAAATGATCGTAGATTCAAGAATGAAGGTGTTTCCAAGCTCCTGAAGTGAAGTGGAAACCAAAAGCAAGCAATAGTTGCCTCTATAAGTCAATACAGAGTCTCTGTCGTCGAATGGAACAGGGAAAAGCTTACAAAACGACTTTTTCTTTGAAAACACTTAACAAGCTCTCAAAACCACTTCGCAAAACCAAAGTAACTTTTCCAAAGGTTCCTTCAAGATCTTTATGCACTTAGATGCAAGTAAAATCACCTATAAAGCTTCCCACAGAGCTTCTCCTTCCTCCCATAGAGCTACTAAGCTTTGAGGCATTCACGCATGCTCAGCTAGATCACTCAGGCTCTGATACCATTTGAGAGTGCTCTCAACAGAAGCGGAACGGAAGAGGGAGAGAGAGAAACAGAGAGCCACACAAGTTTTTGGTGGGTGCAGAACACCCTAATCTTCTTTTTCATTCATTTATATATGTGTTTGAGTATTGTACATAACTGGGGTAAAGGCACAGTGACCTTTAACCCCCACAATTTGTTGGGGATAAAACTTTGCACGGCTCTTAGGCTACCCTAGACCGACATCCATGCAAGATTTGGTCTCCAATTGATTTGGTATGTGCCACGATAAATTGATGTGAGAACCTCATACAAAATCAGGTAGAAAAGAAATGAGATTGTCGCAATGAATTCAAAGAGTAAAAATGCCATGAAGGTCACATGATAATGTATGTGCAAAACAAACCATGGTCCTATTCCCTTAAAAAAGATCCTCCCATGAGGAATCTTGAATCCTACCCCATAACTGGCTATGTTTTACCCAACACCCACTGAATGTTTGTGCTCACCCTTGAGCTCCTTTTATTCCACAGCAGTGATGAATAGACTGAGTATTTTTTGCATATCTATGACTATGAGTTCATTTTGTACCATTGGGTGTGTTTTGGAATGAGTTTGTGTTTGTTTTCCACTACATAGAAATGCTATAGCAAGCACTTGATCTCTGACATGGTATCAGAGCCTCGTTTGTGACTCTTGTAAGACACCCTAAGCATTAAAGGAAGGAGACCCTCACAAGAAAGAGATGACTCTCTCTCCCTCCCCACTCTCTCTCTCCCCCCCTCTCTCTCACGGCAGCGGCCTCACCACTCTCTCTCTCCCCACTCTCTCTCTCCCCCCTCTCTCTCTCACGTGCTGTCGCGGCAGTGCGCCCCTCACTCTCTCTCTCCCCCCTCTCTCTCGCGGCAGCGGCCTCCCCCCCTCTCTCTCTCTCCCCATTCTCTCTCTCTCGCGCACTGCCACGGTAGCGTGCCCCTCACTCTCTCTCTCCCCCCTCTCTCTCATAGCAGCGGCCTCCCCCCCTCTCTCTCATGGCAGCGGCCTCCCCCCCTCTCTCTCTCTCCCCACTCTCTCTCTCTCCCCCCTCTCCCTCTCTCTCTCCCCCCTCGTGCTATGCCTCCCCCCTCTCTTTCTCTCTCCCCCCTCTCTCTCTTGCGCACTGCCATGGCAGTGTACCCCTCTCTCTCCCCCCCCTCACATTGTGCCTCCCCCCTCTCTCTCTCCCCCTCTCTCTCTCGCGTGCTGCTGCGGCAGCGTGCCCCTCTCCCTCCCCACTCTCTCCCTCGCGTTGTGCCTCCCCCCCTCTCTCTCTCTCTCCCCACTCTCTCTCTCCCCCCTCTCTCTCTCGCGTGCTGCCGTGGCATGTTAGAATCCAAGAGCATTGCCTAGCGTGCCCCCCGCCAAGACCGCTAGCAACTCACGGAAGTGCACAACCTTCATAGCCACTACGGAGGCTCTGGCATGTGTGTATGGCAGGTCCCCACCCCTGCCATAAGGCACCCTTGCCTAGCCAGCCCTCCAACCTCCACAAAAGGCAAGCTTGGGGGAATTGAAGATAGGAGGGGCAACTTGGACTATTTATGTCCCTTCATCTTCCACACACCTTTGTATGTGGGATAATTCAACCCTTTCTCCTTCTTCTTATCCCCTTTGTCCATGAGAGATTTGCACCTCCAACATGGCAGTGCGCCCCTCTCTCCCTCCCCCTCTCTCTCTCCCCCCCCTCGCACTGCGCCTCCCCCCCCTCTCTCTCTCTCTCTCTCCCCCTCCTGTCTCTCTCACACACTGCCGCAGTAGCACGCCCCTCTCCCTCCCTCTCTCTCCCTCCCCACACTCTCTCTCCCCCCCTCTCACTACGCCTCCCCCCCTCTCTGTCTCTCCCCACTCTCTCTCTCCCCCCTCTCTCTCTCATGCGCTGCCACGGCAGGGTGCCCCTCTCTCCCTCCCCACTCTCTCTCTCCTCCCCTCGCGCTGTGCCTCCCCTCCTCTCTCTCTCCCCACTCTCTCTCTCCCCCCTCTCTCTCTCGTGCGCTGCCATGGCAGTGCGCCCCTCTCTCCCTCCCTCTCCCTCCCCACCCTCGCGCTGTGCCTTCCCCCCTCTCTCTCTCTCCCCACTCTCTCTCTCCCCCCCCTCTCTCCCTCCCCACTCTCTCTCCCCCCCCTCGCACTGCGCCTCCCCCCCTCTCTCTCTCTCTCCCCACTCTCTCTCTCCCTTCCCTCTCTCTCTCGCGCGCTGCCACGGTAGCGCCCCCACTCTCTCCCTCCATCTCTCTCCCCCCCCTCTCTCTCTCCCCTTCCCGTTGCACCTCCCCCCCTCTCTCTCTCCCCCTCTCTCTCTCGTGGTCTCTCTCTCCCTCTCGGCACTCCTTTCTCTCTCTCTCTCTCTTTTCTCTCTCTCTCTTGTCACTCCTTTCTCTCTCTCTCCCCCTCCCTCTCTCGCGCTCTCTCTCCTTTCCCTCTCTCCCTTTCTCTCTCTCGCCTCTCTCTCCCTCTCATCTCTCCCATCTCCCGCAGCCCTCTATCGCTCTCTCTCCCTCTATCTCTCTCACATCTCTCTCCTCTCGCGCGGTCTCTTTCTCTCTCTGTCTCGCGAATCTCTCCCTCCCTCTGTCTCTCTCTCTCTCCTCTCGCGGCCCCCCTCTCTCTCTCTCTCCTCTCGCACGGCCCTCCCCTCTCTCTCTCTTTTACCTCTCACCCTCTCTCTCTCTAAATGTCTCTCCTCTCTCTTTCTCTCTCTCTCTAAAAGTCTCTCCTCTCTCTCCCTCTCTCTCTCTTTTACTGCCGAGGCAACAAGACTCTCTCTCTTATAATCTCTCTCTTAAAGTCTTTCCTTCACTTTTCTCTCTCTCTAAGTTCTCTCTCTATAATAGAATACAAATTTAAAAAAAAGTACCTGGAAAAAAGTTGAGATCTATGCTTGTGCTTGCTTTTGCTCTTCCTCCTCTTTTTGCTTCTCCTCTTGCTCTTCCTTGTTGAAATGAGAGAAACAATGAGAGAAGGAGAGTATGTATAAGAAAAACTAGGGTTTTAAGTGCTTCTCTCTCATTGGTCCTTCTATATCATTATCTCCTCTCCCATTGGCCTCTCCATTAGATTATCTTCTCTCCCTCTCCCACCCACTCCCATCCTCCCACCCCATTCCCACTCCCACCCCCATCCTCCCACCCCACCTCCCCCATTCCCACTCCCTCTCCCACTCCCATGCCCACGCCCATTCTTCCACCTTTCCCATTCCCACTCCCTCTCCCACTCCCATCCTCCCACACCACCCCTCCCACTCCCACTCCCATCCTCCCACCCTCACCCCACCCCCACCTCCCCCATTCCCACTCCCACTCCCATTCTCCCACCGCCACCCCCACCTCCCCCATTCCAACTCCCTCTGCCACTCCCACTCCCATCCTCCCACCCCCACCCCCACTGCCCCCATTTCCACTCCCTCTCCCACTCTCCCTTTCTCCCACTACCACCCTCCCACACTCCCTTTCTCCACACTCCCACTCTCCCTTTCTCCCACTACCACCCTCCCAACTCCCACTCCCATTCCCACATTCCTATGATCAATTCCACTACTACTTATGAATTCTAATTAAAACTATTACTTAAATAAATGATATTACTGAAAACACTCATAGGATTTAAGGTTTAGGATTTGGTGGTTTGGGTTTAGGGTTTGGGGTTTGGTGAGTTAGGGTTTAGGGTTTAGGGTTTGTGAGTTAGGGTTAGGGTTTAGGGTTTGGTGGTTTGGATTTAGGGTTTGGGGGTAGGGTTTAGGGTTTAGGGTTTGTGGTTTGGGAGTTAGGGTTTAGGGTTCAAGGTTTGAGGGTTAGGGTTTAGGGTTTAGGGTTTGGGGGTTAGGGTTTAGGTTTTGGTTGTTTGCGTTTAGGGTTTAGGGGGTAGGGTTTAGGGTTTAGGGTTTGGGGGTTAGGGTTTAGGAATTAGGGTTTAGGGTTTAGGGTTTGGAGGTTAAGGTTTAAGGTTTAGGGTTTAGGGTTGGGGGTTAAGGTTTAGGGTTTAGGGTTTGGGGGGTTTAGGGTTTAGGAGATAGGGTTTAGGGTTTGGGGGTTGGGGGTTAGGGTTTAGGGTTTAGGGTTTGGGAGTTAGGGTTTAGGGTTTAGGGTTTGGGAGTTAGGGTTTAGGGTTTAGGGTTTTTATTGGTTAGGGTTGAGGGTTTAGAGAGTCAAGATTAACATTTAATATTTAGGGATTAGGGATTATGAGTTAGGGTTTAGGGATTAGGGTTTATGAGTTTAGGTTTAGGGTTTAAGGGTTAGGGTTTTGGAATTAGAGTTTTGGGATTAGGATTTTGGGATTAGGGATTAGGGGTTAGGGTTTATGGATTAGGATTTAGGGGTTTAGGATTTAGGTTTAGGAATTAGGGTTTAGGATCTAGGGCTTAGGGTTTAAGGGTTTAGGAATTAGGGATTAGGGTATAGACTTTAGGGTTTAGAAATTAGGGGTTAGGGTTTAGGGTTTAGGAATTAGGGTTTATGGTTTCAAGGGTCGCATTAGGGTTTAGGGTTTGAGGGTTAGGATTTAGGGTTTGATTAAATTTTTAAACAAGATCTAGATTTTTAAATCATTAATAAAGTAGATTATTGAGAAGAGACTAATGTTCTTTATAATGGCTGTTACAGCTTGTTTGCAAAGGAAACTCACAAAGGAGATGGCTACAAAATTTATTCCGGGGATGGAGGTGATTCTATGTTGCAAAAGAGAAGTAGTTGCATTTGCTACAATCCATGAAAGTGATCCAAATTCTATTTGTCACTTTAGAAGACTTGGCAAAGATAAGGTGTCGATTATCGTATCAAGGATTCTTAGTGCACATGTTGAGCTAAAGCATAAGTGTGGGGATATGGAAATCCTTGGAGATGTTATGCCCTATAATACTTCCAACAAAGCATTTATTGCATGGGACAAAGATGAGACTTATCCAACACATGTCATCAGGAATACAAAGTGCATATCTTTGGATTTTAGAGTGGGAGATATTTTGCAAATGTTATCATTTGCAAATAAGAATGTAGCAGAATGTCAAGTCTTGGAATTTGAACAAGTGGAACACTGGACATTTGCGCAGATGAGAATTCAAAAAGTTATTGATGATGGTATGGATGATAACTCAATGTCATTGGATGGTCCCTACTATGAGGTAGGTAAGGATTTGAGATGGAGCATGCAAACTTTAAAGATTGGAAAGACTCGGCATGTGGTTTTTAATGATAAACATAATGTATACTACAACATCAAAGAATTGAAAGAATATGCCAATGTACCAAGCTCTATTCCTTCAAAGATGGATGATTCCAATGCACTCAACTATAGCACTGACGTCTTATCAGAAGTCGATGAGTTCATTGGTACTGAGAAAGAAAAATATTTCACAAGTGCTGCCTTATCCGGGGTGGATGAGTTCATGCACATTGAGAACTTGGGCAAAGATGTCAAAAGTGATATATTTTCAAGCATGGATGGCTTCATGGATACTGATAAAGTTCTTGGAGTCAAACCAAGTAACTATGGAATTATGGAAATCATGCACGATAGTATAATGAGTGATGTTCTCTCTGGAGTAGAGGAGTTTCAAGACTATGGAGTTATGAAATCTATAGAAAGTGCATCAATGAGTGATGTTCTCTCAGGAATAGATGAGTTTGAAGATCATTCTAGACACTCTATCACCACTGACTATGGAGTTATGAAATCCATAGAAAGTGCATCAATGAGTGATGTTCTCTCATGAATAGATGAGTTTGAAGATCATTCGGGACACTCTAATGCCATTGTGACAAGTGGTTCTACGATTGTATCAAAAGTAGGGATGAGATCAACAAAGGACTATTCGGTATTTGACTTTGATTGTGAAATAGTTAATGTTACAAATGGTTTGGCGAATGTATCAAAAGCAAGGATGATATCAACAAAGGAATATTCAGTATTTAGCTGTCAGAGTGATAAGATCAAGGATGCAACATCTCATGAAAACAACGTGACAAATAAATCTTACAAGGAGAACTACACAAATCCAAATAAGAATGTACAGAAGGTCCCAAAACGGACATACAGATGCATGAAAAGACAACGAGATCCAGAAAAGCAACCAAAGAGAATAAGAGTAATGAATGAAGATGTTATGCTAAAAGCAATGCGATCTACATGTTGTAAGCGTACATGTATGCGATCCATTAACTTACATGACATCAAGGGTTGTAGAGAACATGTCTGGCAAAGGAAAGGAAGCAGAAGAAATGAATACCTACTCATGAGATTGTCTTTCTTTCTTATAAATGATAAGAGAAGGTGAAGTTCAGGACAGCAGGCTCTTATAAATGGAAAAAGTATTTGTAATAATGCATATCGCATTATTACAGGATTATCACATGGCACATATTGTAATTTGGCTAATAAAGCAAAGTATGGAGTTAAATTTAACATTCATGGAAACATAGGAAGGCCCAAAACAAGAGCCTCAACGGTTGCGGCAACAGCAATTTTGAAAGATTACATTTATGAAAATGCTTTACCGCAACCCCACCTATCAGAAATGCATCTTCTGATAGGTTTGACCAAAAAATACGTATTTAACTCTATTGGAGAAACACAGAGGCAAAGAGGGCATGCACTGGCATCTTTTCATACTTTGTATACTCTTTGGAAAAAAAGCTTTGGACATGTTAAAATCCCAAAGAGGCAAAAAATGTCAAAGTGCAACGACTGTGATGATCTAAAGCAAGCACTTGAGAGTGCAACATCTCCAGAACAAAAAGAAGCTTACAAAAAAAAGAGAGAATTTCATCATGGACTTGTTCGACATTCTAGAATAAAATATGCATTTTGGAAGGAGCAAGCTATTTCTCACCCAAATGAGTACATGTGCATTATTGTAGATGGTATGGATCAAAATACAACAACATTACGTCGATTCGTTAACACTCCACTTAAGCTACAAGGCAAATACTTTTTAAAGACACATCTATGTGGAGTGTTAGTGCACAGATTTAAGTTTTTTGCAGACATATGGATTGATTCCTTGCATCTACATGATAGCAATCAAGTTGTAACATCCGTTATGAAGGCAATTCACAATGTACATGCAGAAAAAGGTCGCCTACTAGCAACTTTGAGAGTACAAGCAGACAATTGCAGACGAGAGAATAAGAATGTACTCTTCTTTGCATTTTGCTCAATGCTAATTGCTCATAGAGTCTTCAATGAGATTGAAGTTGGGTTTTTGTTGGTTGGGCACACACATGAGGATATCGATCAGGTATTTAGCACAGTTTCAAGAGAACTAAAACACAAGGACATGGAGACGATGGATGACTTGATAAGAAAATGTGGGAGGCAAGTTGGTGGCCGTAAGGAAGGAACAATATGCTCAATGGTTGAGAGGATGTATGATTGGAAGAGCTTTATTCTACTTTTCATACAAAAAGGTGGTGATGCCCTGATAGGTCATAGCGCTCCACACTATTTTCACTTTTTCTTAAAGGATGAAAAACCAGTGATGCAATGGCAACACTATTCTCTTGATACAAAATGGGAACCTGAAGAACCTTACTCTCTCTTAACTTCAATCCCGAGCAAAGAAATGCATCCAACATGGGCTCCTATAAAAGAATTCAGCGAGAAATCCAAAGGTGAAATAGAAGGCTTAAAAGCTTTTATTACATACAAAGAGGAAATGCTCTGGAGATTTCCTGATTGGAAGCCCTCTTGGAAGGAACACACTACTATTGTAATTAGCAAGACCTACCAATTGATAAAGGACCTTGCAAAAATGCGAGAAGATGATATTAAGGCAGAACGGCCTTTATTTTGGCCAAATGTTGGTAATGACTTGCATCCAGCATGTGGTCTCTTTGAAAATGAGTTTGAATCGTTGCTCCCACATCCATATTGTGGATCCAAGAAGAGAGAGTTTATGCCACAAATAGACATAGATGTCCATTGTTTTGTCGCAGATCGGATGATGAAAATGAGAACGTGAAGTTTTGGGTTGCGAAAGTAGATGTGAGCATGGATGACCGGGGGAGAGCTACAACATTTACAGCGGTATGCTATGAGCCAAGGGGTAGGAAGGAGAACCAAGATAACAGTACATTGTATAGTAGTTGTCTGAAAAAGGAATGGGTCCCAAACCATGATGCAATTTCATTTCCACAGAGACAGTCATAGTATTCTAGAAATCAAGGTCAAAGAAAACAAAGAAGCACATGGGGTATGATGTAGAAGACAAAATAAAATTACCGCAACCAATTATTACGCACATTACAGAGTTCATAAAGATGCTTGCCCAGGAGGAAGTAGAAGGAGATAGCGCAAATGAAGAATGCCCATGATAACACCATTCAAATATCGAGAAAGAGTGAAGGTGGTGGTGGTAGTCAGATGAGAGTGAATGAAGATGGCACCCAAGCGACAAGTGACAACAGAAAGGACATTCTGAACAAGCAAATGTTTGGATCACTCATTTCTGTGATCATGATAGAAAAGGACATTCAAACAAGCAAATGTTTGGATCGCCCATTTGTACTAAACTCATTGTAAAGGAAAAATTAAATTATTGAAAAGGCCACAAGAGATCCTTTGTACAAAGACTCATCCAGAGCAATATTTGTTGTAAAACTTATGACATGATAATGTAAAATTGCAATCATAGCTATTGCTATTTTTTGGAGTACAAAAGAGGCTTCCATCATGTCTCATGTCTATATAAACCTTTTAATTTCTTGAATATTCAAGAGTGTTATAGTTTTCTGCATTGAAAGTAAAAAGAGTCTTACAGGTCTCTTATGTATACATTTTTAAAATGTTGTAAACCCTCAATAGCATGGTTTTTCATGGATTTAAACTAACAACTCGGATTTTTTATTTTAAGAATATGATTCTTATAAACAAGAAATACAAATTTAGGATTTAATAGTAGTCTTTGCATTATTTGCACAACATTGTAGAGAGATGTTTTGAAATGTATTATGTGAAAATGATAGTGTCAGAAAGTAAACTTTTGATTCTCAAATGACAATTTCATAAAGTAAACTTTTCATTTGGGAAGGATTTTAAGGAATAGTCCAAAAGTAGACATATGAGTCCAAAATTAATGAAATAAGTGTTTAAAAGGGATGTCAAAACATGATGGGCCCTTATAAAAAGTTTAAAAGAACCCTAACTCTCATTATTCAATGGCAAGAGTGAAGAACACTGCTAGACCCACTGGATGCTGCCTCCACCCTTCCTCCTCTAGCTCCACCACCTCCATGGCATCTGTGCACATGAACCTATGCGGCTCCGTAGTGGCGTCTCCCCTGACTCTCGTGAGCCCTCCCCCAACTCCTCCAAGTCCCATGAGCCCACTCACCAGTCTCTTGAGCCTTCTTCTCCTTCCAAGTCCCGTGAGCCCACTCCCTAGCCCCAAGAGCATGAGCCTTCCCCTCATCCTTCTCCCTAGCCTTCCCCTCAGCCTCAGCCTTAGCATGACCCTCAACCTTCCCTCATCCTTCCCCTCAGCCTCAGCCTCAACTTGACCCTCAGTCTTCCCCTCAGCTTTCCCCTCAACCTTCCCCTCAGCCTTCCCCTCCCCATGAGATCCCTCTCCCAATCGAACAAAATGTGTTTGATAACCTCCCGGATATAGAGAGGCTTCCTAAGGGTCAACAGACTGCCAGGAAGAGCACCATCTTCCCTCCCCCAGAGATATAGCCCATGGCAGAGATGACCCATATGCCCATGAGGAGGGTAGCAGACTCCGAGGAAGCCTCATCCCAAAGAAGGCCAAAGCGCCAGACATCAGCGAGAGGAGGACTCGGAGGAGGACCAATACAAACAGGAGCAGCAGAAGAAGTTCATGGCAGACAGGAGGCCGTGGGAAGGTGTTTGGGTACCTGTAAGGTCCCCACCAAGAGTCAGGAAGCCGTACTAGGCAAAACCAGGAGCGCGGGCCTTGAGGGAGATCAGGCAAATGCAGAAGACCACCGACAACTTGATCCAGCGTGCTCCCTTCCAACATGTGGTACAGGAGATCGCACAGGGATACAAGGATGACGTGCGCTTCATCACAGGAGCTATGGGGAAACTCTAGGAGGCTGCAGAGCAAGTGACCACCGCTTTGTTCGAGGACGCCAACTTGTGTGCCATCCATGCAAAGTGCGTCATGGTCATGGACAAGGACATGGCTCTGGCAAAGTGGCTATGGAGTGGCCTAAGTTTGAAGCCCTAGATTCTCTTGCAGCCCACTCTTAGGACTTAGACCACCCCCTACCCTTGAAGGCACTATCTTGTATCTAAGGCCCAAGGGTCGATTTTTTTAAATAAAATATATCAACATTCTCTACACTATCGCATTGTTATATATTTTCCATTTCAATGCTTGTAGTAAATGATCATTTTAAGTTAAGTTTTGAATTCGGTCAAATCCTGAAGGAATTTCACCGTCGTGCAGAAGGGAAAAGTGTTTGGCACGTCGCCAGGACCCCAGAAAGCCCAAAACCCACCACGACACGAATTTGGGCATTTTGGCATGGCAACGTGCCAGACACTTTTCCCTTCTGCGTGACAGTGAAATTCCTTCAAGATTTGACAGAAATGAACTCTTGATACCCAGAATTGGTGAAAATGATACTAAATTGGCTAGAAATTTATTAAATTAACACAATTAAAATGATGGAGAAAATATATCATCAACGACTTAAACAAAATACAATGGAATTCATGAGGAGCAATGATAACTTTAAAAAAATCATAAAGACATGTAGTCATGTATCCATTGAAATATTTATTTAAATATATGTTTATATATACAAAAGGCCTCATAGGCTATCTTTCTTCTTGGCTAGTTTGAGTACATTGAGAATAGGGGTCTTTGAATCCCCTAGTGGATTCCTAGATATAAATCTAACCGCAACAACAGTAACATCCTCCTCTCTTGCTGCCAAAGACATAGCTGTTGCCGTCAATGCCTTGCCATGAATGTTCAATCCAAAGGCATTGATAGCGGCCAGGCGGTGTACCAAAATGACTTTGTCGGCATTCCGAGTAATGTTGGAGTATCCGATTGCACGCAACAATGCCTTGTACTTTAGCAGCTCCGAAGGACCTCGAGGATAAAATTTGCCGTGAAAGACCACGATATGCTCTGTGACTTTGCCAAGGTAATGGGCCAAAGAATGATCTCGCCCAAGTGTGCTACGAACATTACCCCGTCGAGATGAGAATTCATCAAGCTCAAATGGATCCTGCAATAATTCAACAAACATTAGAAGACCGACAAAACAAATTATATTGAAAGAACATCAAAATAAAAAATATTGTTCGAACTTACCACTACAGTGTAGTTAGCTTCTATCCCTTCCTCATTTGCAATGTTGATGAAACCAAGTGCTGTGTGATGTTCCATTTGGGAGGTGGACGCTTTCTCCTGACCTGTGTTGGAGGTGGAAGCTTCTGCATGAGAGGGTTGTGCATCATATATGGACATGACTACATCCCTCATTGAAACTAGTGTTGTCAAGAGAAAGTCTTCCATTGTCTGGTCTTCAGTACCTAAAACCCTAGGATCTTTGACACGTGTCAACATCGAACCCAATAGGACTCCGAGTGCCTCATCCTCTCATAGTCCAAGAAGAATCTCTATGTCATGGAGGAATACGTACTCTTCTCTATGGATGATGAGGGGGGACAAGGACCATAATTCTGAGTCTGGGTCAACGGTCTCCAATGTAGATTCTTGCTCTACTGGGGGCTCTTAAAGTAGGCTCAATGCTTGAGCTACTTCCATCTCCTCTATTGGATCGTCAAGACTCTCTTCCATGTAGATATCCGAGTCTAGTCTAGGGACGACCAGATCAACAGTTCTAATAGAGGGGGTGCTAGACGATGAGGCTTCTTCCTCTAAATTTCCTTCTTGGAGAAGGAAGATGAAAGTCATTTCCCATGAAAGGAATTTGGTGCCTGTATTTCATGTGATCCCTGCATCTAGGATGTCTTGAGCTTCAACTGTCCTAAACCCTTAGTCTGTAAGGTTGTCACAAAAGCGGGCCAAGCGCTTACAAACTTGGGTTCCTCTATGAATAGATACTTATGTCATCTATGGGAACCCATCTCTTTGAAGTGAGGTCAAGTGTATAGGCAAAATTTGAGAAATTATCTTGCATGTAAAGGATGAGATCTGAGAAGTCATCCTTGGCTTGCATATATGTGCCTAGGACATCTAAAGTCCTATCAAACACTAAAAATAGCTCTTCCTCACAATCTGCAAATGTAGTTTGTGAGATGAAGTCATGGAACGCAGTTCTAGCTGAATCCATGGCAAATAGCAGTTGATGGGGAAAGTAACTTCTGAGGACCGGGAGTCTCTATGGCTCTCTAAATGTGAAAGTGAGAATGTGATGTAAAAAGGGCTCTTACCCCTTAATATATATCAAAACCCTAAAAATTAAAATTAATCATAAAATCCCCAAATTTTTTGAAAAACATTTACCACTACGAACTGAAAGGAGAAAACATTAAAAGAAATAACATTTTAATTTAACTGTCCATCATCTTTTGAAGCAATAACTAGGATTTGACAGACAAAAAATTAAATGCTGCACTAGTCAAACACATTGTTAGCAATCTTCAAAGTTGCAGGAGGAATGAAATTGGCACTATGCATGCACTTCTCCACATGGCGACTGATCTTACCACCTTTTAAGGTAAAGTAGAAGGACTCTGACATGCCATCCTCCATGACCAATAGGTGTTCTCGCACATCCCTTAGAGTCCATTGCAATGTGACATTCACATTCTTGACATCTCCCTCTTCAACATCAATAGACAAACTTACCCCTGTATTGTCTTCATCATTAGAGTCTAGGGGAAGCCATCGGCCATTTGTTTTCTTCCAGCACTTGTACTAAAAAGCTAAATACAAAATTTGGCGTGACAAATGGTATCTAATAACCACATTGTCTTTACATGCATGACATGGAAACACATCACCCTTTTGGTCACTTGGCCTGGTTCCCCAATTCATCCCAAGTAAATCTTCAAGAGCATTTTCATCTACACGCTTGTACGACCACATAGTTTTTGTTCTATGCATATGTATATTCTGAAATAAAGAAGCAAAAATGTGCAGAGGCATAAACCAAGATAACCTTGCCCATTTGGCCAAATGTAAACTTCATGGCCATGCCCACATCCTTTACAATCTTGTCCTTGTACGATTGCAATGTCCTCGAGTCCACATTACTGCAATCCATGTCTTGAAGTTGTGGTGGTGCAATGGTTTGCAGATGGCCATAGCTTGGTTGCATTGTACCAATACACATTCTCCATTCTCCCCAGCATGCATTTGCTTACCTAAATCCTCATGAATCACAGTGAACTTATCTATGAATGATTCAACTGGTTCCCACTCCTCGAGGTCTGAAGGGAAGACATTTGCCACCATGAATAAAAGCTCTTAGAAACCAAACACAAAATTTCCAAATGGACTCATTACACTTATAGGTGAAAAAGGTACATAGATAGAAAGGCTCACAGTGTGATGGTATCCTAGATTGATTGAACGATGGAGGAAGCTGCATATCTTTTCCCATGTAAACATGTTGCACTTTTGCGAGCCATCCTTTCTTCCCAAACTTGAACTTCAAGATGCGCCCCTTCCACTCATGCAAGATGTCACCTCTCTTGCTCTTGGGAAGCTTATGTGGACCTTTGGCTGACCCTTTCATCACTATCCAGTGATTTAAGCTGTAGGTGCAAGGGATCCACTCATCCAATGCATTTCTGGTGTTGTGGAAGACACAAGAGGTCACAGCATTACGTGGTCTTGTAGCCTTTCTCCTCACCATGCTTGCAGAGGTTGCAGCAACAAGAACGGGACTCCTACACAAGGCAATGTAGCTCCAACAGAGGCACAAAAGAGGGAGAAGGAGAGGGACAGAGCAACAGCAATAGAGGCATAGGAGAAAAAGAAGGAGAGGGACAGAGTAGCAACAATAGAAGCACAGGAGAGGGAGAAGGAGAGGGACAGAGCAACAGCAACAAAGGCACATGAGAGGGAGAAGAAGAGGGACAGAGCAGCTCCAACAGAGGCACAGGAGAGAGAGGGGAGATAGAGAGAGAGAGAGGAGCTGCAGCAAGAAGGCCAGAGTAGGAGGGAGCAAAGAAAGAGGGGGAAGAGGGAAAATGCATGGGATTTGTTTCAAATCTGAGTGATTTGGCAAGCTGGACTAGAACAGTGGGGGGCAGAGGCCCTAGAAAGAGGGAGGGGAGAAGAAAAATTCACCACAAGGGCCCTACCATCCCACTGAAGGCAGTTTTGGGCTCATGTGGGGGAGGTACACCTGGTAGGAGGGTCAAACATGGGTTAAGAGGGGGGGGATGGTTTAGGTGGTCCCTAGTGTAAGGGGAGCAACCAATAGGGGCTCTCTACAGGCCTGCCCACCCTCCAACCCAACATACCATTGCCCCACACCTTCTAGCACTCTCATTGGTACACCTCAAATCACTCTCTAATCCCTTGAAATTAGGAAACACTAATTGGAGGCCCTTTTGAGACCCCAATTCTCCCCTAATGAAACAAATGGGTATACAAAGTGAAGTACAATCCAGATGTAAGCATTCAAAGATACAAAGCCAAACTAGTTGCAAAAGGATTTGCACAGCAATATGGTCAAGACTATGATGAGACTTATGCTCCAGTAGCAAAGATAGATTCCATACGGTTCTTGATATCACTAGCAACACTCAGTAGATGAAATGTGTAATAGCTCGATGTCAAGAATGCATTTCTCAATGGTTACTTAGACGAGGAAGTCTGCATGCAACAACTAGCAGCTTATCTTGAATGAGAAAAAGAGAATCAGGTTTGCCATCTCTAGAAGAGCCTCTACGGCTTAAAGCAAGCACCTAGAAGTTGGTACAGTAGAATCGACAAGTATTTTGCTGATCTGGGATACATGAAGTTCAATGCAGATCATACTCTACTACAAAGTTCAAGGGGAAGACATTACTATTGCACTTTTGTACGTAGATCATCTGATTATGACCAGAACTTCATCAAAAAGCTAAAACAAGACTTATCTATAGAGTTTGACATGAAAGATCTTAGACTTATGCACTATTGTCTTGGAATTGAGTTCTGGAGAGATTCAGACAACACTTTTATGAGTCAGCTGAAATATGTTGACAGTCTTGCAAGATTGCAACCACTGCCATGGAACAGAGTTTAAAACTTACTAAAGATTCAGAAAAGCCTACGGTCAATGACATGTACTACAGGCAGGTCATCGGATCTCTTATATATCTGACTATCACACGGCCAGATATTTGTTATGTAGTAAGTTCACTTGCACAATTTATGGCAAATCCAAAACAGTCTCAATGGAATGCAGACAAAAGAGCCTTGAGATACATTAGAGGTACAAGACAGTTTGGGATAGAATACAGAGGAAGTCATCCAAGGTTTCATGCATACTGTGATAGTGAATATGCCAGAGACCATGAGACTAGGAGATCAACATAGGGATATGTATTTTTCCTCATGGTTGTCAAAATAACAACCAATTGTTTCTTTGTCTTTGAGTGAAGTAGAATATAGAGCACTCACTACAGGTGCATGTGAGGCTACATGGCTCTGAAGACTATTGTCAGAAATAGACTTATTTGATGAATCAAAGCCAACAAAAATATACTGTGATAATCAATCAGCTCAAGCATTGGCCAAGAATCCAGTATATCACTCCAGGACAAAGCACATTGGTGTCAAAGAGCACTTCATCAGAGAAAACGTGTTACTTGGTGACATCACACTACATCATTGTGATAGCAAGAGAATGTTGCAGACATCTTTATCAAACCACTCGGTAAAGAGCTAGAAACATCGACAAGCTCCTGGTTTGACTCAGAGGAAGGACATTCCCATTAAAGGGGTGTGATGGAATGTAATGCTCAGTCCTTCTTGAGGGAAGGCCTACTTCATGATGTTGATCTTGAGGGAAGGTGTTGAGAGAACATGCTCAACATTATGTTATTACATGTGCATAGCACCAACACATATAGAGTGCTATAAAGGAAAGGGCTAGATGCCCTAACCCTAGCCCTAACCATAACCCTAAATAAGTTTGTATATATTCTACATTTTCAACTAAATCTAGTGTACAGTTAGTCATTTGTGGTGTGCTCTCTAGCTATGCCCTCTCTCCTCATCTCCACTCTTCTCCTCTTCCCTCTTTATATTTTGTCAAAAACTCTGGTTGATTTGGTTTCTCAGTGTGAGAATCTTGGAAGTGTTCTTGGACTCATAAAGAGCTGTGAACATATCCCATGCTTCTTTTGATGTCTTTGCTGTGTTGAGCTGTCCTAGCATGACATCTTGCACATTCTCCTTGATCAAATGATATGCATATTTGTCTTTCTTGTCCCATTCTGCCTATGCTTGGGCAATGGCAGGATCTACTACATGTGCGGACACTGGTGGTGCAGATGTAGATCCTGCTGGTGCTACAACAACAGGGGGAGTGGAGCTACTGCTGGTTGTCCAATGGTCTAGGTGTAGATCCATCGACACGATCTCATTTGTCTTGAAGGATAAGAATGGTCTCCATTCCTTATTTCCATGTGTCACAATTGGAATTGTTTAGCTTGGCAGATGCTTCCAAATTGAGGTTGCTAGTCGTAGATGTGGTGCAAGAGATGTACTCAAAGTGCTTGTGAAATCACTGTCTGAATCAATTGCAATACATTGAGTGTATCAAGTGAAATATGAATTGTTGGTGAAGATAGAACTACAATATTTAATCCAATATGTTACAAGGCTTGTGTGGCAAATGATGTTGAGAATAGCCAAGAGGCTTTATAAGGCTTAACTGATGTGCAAAATGCCAAAAAATAGAAAAAATTTAAATCATGTGCTATCTGCCCTCTGATCAATCGATCAATGACTCTAAACACTTTGAAGTTTGCTCATTGAACTATGGAATGTCAAGTTTTAGGAAATGAGATGATGTGAAACCACATGTGAGGGAAGGGACTGATTTTGAGTAGGAACTATATATGAATTTTTGGGCATGGCTTTGATTGGCTTTTGTGGATTATCTCCTATAAGGATGATCTAATCTACTCTGATCTAGATCTAGCGCACGTCGAGCGATGAAGGTGCTGGGTAAGATGCGTTGATGTAGAGGCTGATGTGTGTGCTAGAAGTGGATTTGTCATCGAGGCTCAAAAGTTTGTAATGCTTGATACAAAATGTGCGTGTGATGTGACGAGTCATAGAGCACAAAAATTCGAGCGTTTTTCCTTTTTGGAGGACCCTTAAATTCTTCCTAGATTAAGAGATACAGCTTGATCTAGGTGGAGGGGCAAAAAGGGTGCAAATGATGATGTGGCACTTAGAGTCACATGCAGAATGTGTGCTTGCCAAGGAGTGTGCCAGTGGAACATTGATGAGGTGTCACCTGTGTACACATGGAAGGTGCCAAGTGTGCATGTGGAGAGGTAGCGTGCTTAGCAAGGGGTTAGTGCCATGTGAGAGTGATGATGTGGCAGATGACATGGCAGACGGCTACCATGCATCACTTTGATTGGTCAATTGATGACATGGCACTTTGACTACTCAACTTGATGATGTGCCAAATTGATAGTTGATGTGGCAGATCAAGAGATGTGGCACTATGGGGACTCGGTGCTGCTGATGTGTGGTAGTAGATGTGGCCAGATGATGTGTCTGGTGAAGTGTCAACAAGGCCGACCCTACTCACGTGGCAAATAAGATGTGCCTACATGGCAGATAAGCTTGGATAGAACTGCCAAGTGGTAGAAGGATAACTCTGGTTGACGTGACATTCACTGAGTTATTGATGATGTGGTAAGGGATCAAGTTCCACGTGTTGAATCTGCGTGGAGACTCCTAGATACCAAAATTTGTAAGATTCTATTTCGATGCGATGGAATCTAGAGAGATGCCCCAAAATCTTTGAAAGATTTTGTTATCTTCTTGTATGTGTGCCGGTCGTCATCGTAGGAGGATGAGAAGGCTAGTTTGGCCATGGTGGTCGTTGAAGCCATCTTGGGCTTCTACGCATGCTGAGTGTTGTGCAAGCATAGGATCCATGTGAGAAGCTCTGTGAGCTATGGTGAGGTTTTGGCCGTCTCGGTGGAAGTCTAGCCATGTTGCAAGAGTCGGTGTGGAAGGCTAGCTCTGCTTTGGAGTCATGGTTGGAGAAGCTCAGGCTTCATGGGTCGATGTAGAAGGCAAGCTTATAGGTGTTGCTTTGTAGCATGATGTTTGCTCTGTGTGGTTGGGAGGTTGTAGACCTATGTGTTGGCATCGTTGGTGTGAAGGCTTCGGAGAAGGACGGCTAGAGTACATTGCATGCAATCGGTTAGAGGTCGTGGATGCACCTTCCTTGTAGATGGTCATTGTGCAGACATCGCCTCATTACACCAGGCTTTGAGGTTGCTCTGGGACTTCTCGGTGTTGCAAGAGCTAGGTTGAATGCTGGCGCCTTAGCTGTTGTAGAATAAGTCAGTTGTGATGAAGGTTGTAGACTGAGGTCGTAGATGGTTGAAGCCAGGTGCCTTATGCGCTATAGAGAGCTAGGAGTTAGACCTTTGTTGCAGTTTTGTTAATCTCATTGGAGCTCAGTTGGCCGAGGAGCTGTAGCAACGATGGAGTTTGTCGAAGCGTGGATTTCTTGCTTTGGTTGTTGGCATCGTTGAAGAAGGAGTCAGCCTTCTTCATTGATATGGCCTGCTTTGTTGAATCGAGTTGTAGAGAGCCTAGCTATAGCTCCAAATACTTTTTATGGCTCTGAATAAATTTGCTGAGGATCCCTTGTAGCTGAGAGCTTGTAGATGGATGCACCTTTGGTAGCTGTTGCTTAGCTCTAGGTTTGCAACTCAAAGGCTTATAAATAGACTAAGGTCTCAACAATCTCTCCACTAACGTCTCAGCAATCTCTTTCAAAGTCAGCAGAAGGAAAATCTCTCTTTCTTTATGGATCTCTCACAAGAACTCACAACAAGAGAACTAAGTCTCTTTCTCACAAGATTCAAGAGTGAAATCTCATCATGAACAATGAACGAAATTATGGACAAAAATCTATAAAGGAATGAACAAAAATTTTATCTCAAAGAATGGTTGAAGATCTCTCACCAAAAGTGGACTCTCACGGAGAACACTCAATAGAACTCTCAATCTCTCAATCACTCTCACACTCTCAAGGATCAGAATGCCTCAACGGAAGGCAAAGAAGCTCTAATACCATGACAAAATATGAAGAGAGGAGAGGAAGAGAGTGGAGATGAGGAGAGAGGGCACAGCTAGAGAGCACACCATAAATGACTAATTGTACTTTAGATTTAATTGTGAAAATGTAGAATATATAGAAACCCTTTTAGGGTTAGGACATCTAACCCTTTCCTTTATAGCACTCTATGTGTTACTGCTATGCACAATATTAAACACATGATGTTGAGACGGTTCCTCAACATGGTGCTCTGTGTTGGTTAGCACAGGCTTGATTCATGCCTACCTCTGAATTTAATGTGCGCAACTGCAAGGATGAGAGCTTCTAGTGTTCGATCTAGCAAGAAGTTCTAGCTAATATTTAGGGCTACGTAGATTAGTTTTACAAGCCCTTTTATCGAGTTTTAAGTGGGGTTTGAACAAGTCCCATCATGCCTAAAGGGGTTAGAGTCAAGGCATATATGTATTTAATGCCCATTTTATATCAATACTATTGACATATTTTTTCAATGATAATCCAAAAATTTTAAAATTTATTGTAATTTACATTACAAAAATTTTAAAAACATTGTGAATTTGAGCGGTGGCATTTTCATATATGATGTCTGTGTGTGCACGCAAATGTGCATATTATGAATGTAGGCATGTGCGCACTTCAACACATACATATGTACAAGTGAATAATGTACTTCAAAGCAATTACACTTGCAAGGTGCATGCCCGAAAATATGTAACCATACAAAGTGGCTTAATAGGGGCTTTTTAATCCAATAAGTGCACCAAAATTCAAAGTTCTGTAAAGGGCAAGACATGTATTGCCCATATTATCCCTTGAACTCATGTTGTATGTGGAGTTTTCTAGTAGTGCACCCCTCTTGGCACTTACAAATTCATCAAAAGTCGGTTTTTATTTGGAAATTTTCTACTACACTACATCATACAAGGGGTTCAATAGTTGATTTTTTGGGAATGTGCTATGGATTAGGACATAAAACCTTTGTAAAAACGGCTATTTTTATTGGCTTGTTCAATGTCTAGAGTTGTTGAATAATAAACCCACTGTGTATGTGTGCGTGTTTTTTACAAGTCATACAAGTAGCCAATTTCTTAAACTTCCATCATCATAGAGTCAATCATTACACCTTGAGCGCCTACTTTTTTTGTAGTTTTTTTCCCACACTCATGCACACAACCTTTCATAGAATCCGATTGGGTTTCCCACGAGAGGTTGCTCATCAGTCTACATGCTCCCATTAGGAAATCGAATGCGTTCAGCTACCTATCTCACCCAGGTAGAGCCTTCATTTCTTAGACAATAACAAAAAATATATAATTCCAGCAGTAATAAAAAATGCGAAACTAAATGTAGGACAACGCGGTTGCGCGTTCATACCGGGGTCATATGAAGAGCTAAACACGATCCTGGGGTGGAAGGTTGCTGCTATGGTTGTTGAAAATACTATGAATATGAACGAAAAGTGCTGATGCATTTGATCAATAGCTTCTGGAATATAGCTTAGGTTGAAGCTAATTATTACCTGGCGTAGAGGATTAAGCAGGTAAAGAATTGGCTGCAGGTGAAGGATTGGTCGGTCGAAGCTGCTGCATAGCTTTAATTTTTGAAAGATTTGAGAACTGCGTGTTGGCAATTCCGGGTCCTACGAATGACGATTGGGTTGAAGCCAAAGAAAGTATTTCTGCTCCATGTTGCTCACGAGCAGTTTCTGTTACGATAGGTGATGGGAGGTGCAGTCGAAGTTGCTGTTAACGAGCTGCTGCATAGCGTTGGGTTGGAGCTTGATACACACATCTACGCTGCCACCCCCCTCTCGTCCAGGGAACATACAGATCTCTCTCTCTCTCCCAACCCTCCCAGGACGCACTGATTCCGGCTTCCCCCACCCGAAATCTACATCGTAAGCTGGAAATCTGGGTGAGCCCGACACCACCATGCCATACGTTCCCCAAACTTTGGACGGCTGAAAGGGGTTGTTCCTGGCCTCCAGCCACTGCATCATGTCTCGCACCGATTTGTCGCTGATGCGCTGAATTGCTTCGTGCACTCGTACAGCAGTGGCTCCCAAACTCTCTTGCATCAGCTCTCCTGCCGTGGCCATCGCTATCGTCAACTGAAGAACGTTGCCGAAATAGGAATCGGGCAATGGCGGTATCAGTCGTGCCCTGCAGTCCGCTGGTAACAGAGTATGTACTTCTTCTTCTGGCCTCAGTGCACTCACTTGGATGACATTCTTCCAGCAGTATGCGACAAGCGCCTCGAAAGATGTGCAGGAGTTATTTGCTTCCTTGCTTGCCTTCGTTTTCAGCCGCTTGATCGTCTCTCCACTGAAATGGAACACCCTTTCTTCAAGCTGCTTCTTAGGCTTCACTACCAGGTTCGCCAATCTGTCGGGCTCACGTATAAACATGAGCCGCCCTCTCTTCTCCGGTAGATTCTCGATCTTTAAAGCCTCCCTTTCGTGACAAGGAGGTTGGGAAATGGGCAAGCCTCTCCCACATTCTGCCCAAGATGCCATGAAGTGCCAAAAGGAGCGTCCGTCGGCAATTACATGATTCTCAGAGACTCCAATGACGATTCCCCCACCCAGAAATTTCGGAAGGATGGAAACGGAAGCTGTGTTGGCCATGGGGGAGGGGAAATATTTCATGCTGGATGAGGATGGAGATGAGCGAGGAGGGGGATAAATACTGTAGATGGAAGCGAGAGAGGACGCGGCAATGGGAGGGGAGAGTCTGGGGGAAGCGCGGGATGAAGGAGATGAGGAAGATCAACACGGAGAAGTGCTAGGAAGGTGAGGGAGGAAGCGCGCTGTTACTTAAAGATGGACGCGCACGAGAGTAGAAAGGAGCAGCTCTACAGCCACGTAGAAAGAACCAATAAGTTGTATTTGGCCCCGGGACCTTGGCCCGACTACGCTACACTGGCGCCTCTCGATAGACTCTCAAAGGGTGGGTACACGAGAGCATGGTGAGTAGTGTGACCTTTTCTTTTCTTTTTTACCAGTCGTGGCACAGATTCGATTCCCTCAAGAAGCTGGGCCCCCTGCTAGCCCCGTAGATGGCCATGTATGTGTGTCTATATATGTGACCGGAAACACAAACATTTTGATCCCCCCCGTTGCCTCCAGATCCTCTAATCCCTCATCCAGAATTCAATCTACCCCAAATTTTACAGATGCCATCCGTAATGTCATTCTACAGCCCTGTAGCCTTTCTTGTCAATATCCATGCACTTCACCCAATGTCATTGCGTGTTATGCTACCTCTCCAAGCACTTGACAGTGGTAAAAGGGAGGGAGTCCACCTCTATCCCTTGTAAAATGTCTCACAGGCTAATGCATGCTCACCATATTTATGAGGTAGAGAGGTGTCCTCCCCCCCCTTTCCCCTTAATACACACATTTGGAGCTTTCTAGCTTCCCAAATTCCCTACAAAAACGTTGCACCTCTTACTCCTACCGAAAAATTTCTTGGTTCTCCATATCAAAATCAACCACGTGTACATGGAGCCACATAGATGAATGCGAACATCAATTTACATTAAAAAGTGCAAATTGAAAGTGATTCAATTCTTGAAATGAGGAAAAAGAACTCTTCGAAATTTTGCCTAGCATCTATTTGAGTTGCTAAAATTCAGGCAATTTTCACATAGATGAGATTACACTTACTTTCACAAATAAAACATTTTACATTTTCCTCCATTTATTGTTGCGAGTATGCAAATCTCATAGAGTTTCCCCCTTGACTACAACCCCCAACCTAAATAGATATTTCATAGCCTTATATAACTATACATATCCCTTTACTTTACCCATGTGGTCAACATCATCTAGCATGAATGGGCCATCATTTCAAATGTTTCGCTCTTACACCATGCTTTTTGGCTGATGGACTCCATAGGCAAGCAAGAGACGTAATTTTTTTTAATGAAGTCATTATCTACAAAACTTGGACCTACAATGACGACAAAGGTATTATCATGAGCTAAGTTATTACTTGTGAATCGCCTAGGACTAGAATTTGGAAAATGGGTTTTCTAGTCACATGAATGTTAGACTATGCAATTTTTGTTAAAGATCTACATATTGCATGTAGAATTGAAAAATGCCAAACATGGACTTGTGGCATAGGTTAGAACTACAAAAGGAAAAAGACTGAAAAGAAAATGTTAGAACAATGCCTAAACATGACAATGACTACAAAGGTATTATCATGAGCTAAGTTATTAGTTGTGAATTGCCTAGGACTAGAATTTGGAAAATGGGTCTCTAGTCACATGAATGTTAGACTGTGCAATCTTTCTTCAAGATCTAAATATTGCATATAAAATTGAAGATGCCAAACATGGACTTGTGACATAGTTTAGAACTACAAAAAGAATAAACTGAAAAGAAAATGGGGAAGTAGCAACCTAAGGGTGTCCACTTTTTGTTCACTCCCCAATCCTTAGGAGGTGGAAAAACAAGCTTTTTAGCACACAAAAATGCAAATCTCACCTACTTCCCTATGGATCTAGTCTTTGAAGTCTTCAGACATAACATCACACATGCTATTGTGCACACAATGGTATAGTCTGATTGAAAATTTGATGCACACACAAAAAAATTCTTTGTGTCACACGACATGGTTCCAAGGCGGTCATACCTTTGTCACGAACAGAGAGTTTCATATTAAATTCTGAATTTCTCACTCATTTTAGATTAAATGTTATTGAAACTTTGTAGGTGGTCTCTTTACATTATGTAGAGCTTAACTTGATTTATTGGTAATTATGTGAATGATTTATCTAATTATAAATAATTATTTATAATAAATAAAGTCATAAAATACATGCATTATAGTAGCACACCACATTTTTTTAGTATTTTGAATAATTAAGCAAATGCAATTCGGTGGAAGGTTAGTAGGCACATAAGGGTGTGTGGTTCAATCAGCAAATCCCAAATCCAACGGTTAGATTTAGGGAGATTGAAGTTTCATTTTTATTTTTACTCCTTAGAGGATCAATAAAGAATATTAAAAATAAATCTTGTAATTCTCAAACATGACCAAACATTTCAAAAATGTCAATATTTTTAGTCTCCGCATGATGAATAAGAGGAAAAAATTTTGGTTAAATTTGAGTAAGGGAAAGGTACAATATGACCTCCACGAGTGAAATCTCCCTTTTGTGGGGGAAAAAGGGCCACACAAGCCTAATACCAAGACAAGGTAGGCTTGGTATCAGGCTTGGTGAGGTAGGCTAGGAGCATCACCGACCCTAGTGGTAAGCCTTTGGAGTGTGCATGCTGCCCATGTGGAAGGTTGAGTCATCTATTTTTGCCTTGCCACCATGCCACGTTGTTAGACCGCATGGTGCCATGTCATCAAGGAGATGTGACATCACTCATTGCCATGTCACCTTAGATTGCCACACATGCTACCACATCAGCCACATGTGCCACCTCATCATTCCACATCATCGAAACTCTTGGAACCATGTCATCACACCTTGCCACCTTGGTATACCTCGTCAACATTACCACGTCACCAATTCCTCCACCTCAATTTGCCATGTCAATCTACCACCTCATGAATGCCGACTCATCATGCTACATCACATTTCCACGTCATGGAAGAGCCTCATACATTCCACACCATATTGCCACATCATCACCATGCATGGTGCCACATCAGCCACATGTAGGAGGCTTGCTAGTCTTGGTGCACGTAGAGATAGGGTTGTATGTAGCGAGCTCCTTAGCAGTGTTCGACGTTCCTATACTTCTATTAATCATAGGAAGTCCAGTGATGCCTTGGCATCACGTTGTGCTATTGTGGCTACCATTAGTAGACCTCATATGACAGTCCATGTGCATATCGCTTCATGTCTTCTTCAGATTGCACCGCACACATTGTGAGCAGGCATGATTAGGAGGCAGAGTCTAGAGGATAGTGAGATTGATGCTCTTTGGGCTTCGAGAGGTCATGCACCTCGCTGCGATCGATTGTTGGATAATTCCACTAGGTCCTTCACACAACAGTTTTGGGAGGAGCATTGTAGAGCATCCCCGGTGTTCAAGAAGGCATTGTAGAAGAGGGTGTCACACGATGTGTACATTGAGCATGGTGCATGTTTTTTGAAGTGTACTCAGACTGTTGTACACTCAGTTTATAGAGGCACACCCAGAGTGCAGGATTGGGCAGAGGTCATTTGAGCGATGCAGGCCATGGTTTGTGCCATGCTCTCAGGAGCGTGACACGTGTTGTTGTCGCTACCATGTGGATTTTGGATTGATGTATGACATATTCCGTTCCCTTGATGGTCATAGGGGAGTGGTTCCTACTAGCCCTCGTGACTTCATTCATTCCATATTATGTATGTACACGAGATGGCGATGCTTTATTCCACTCCCTTGATTGTGTGGAAGGCAGGTGTACTTTGTGTGGTGGCTTTGCTAGAGTGCCACGAGGAGGCCATGAGTTGCACTAGATACTTGTGACATGCAGATGGTTTGTTGGCAGCAGTATGAGTATAGTACCCTGACATTAGATGGTGGTGAACAGTCGAGGAGGTTGCAGCTTGTGGGGAAGGAGACACCACGTGTTGTATTCATTGACAGTTTTCGAGGGAAGTTGTACCACCACATACACCACTCGCACACTGCGAAGTGGGAGGATCGTCAATTCCATGCATGTTTGAGGACATTTCCTATAGGGGTGGTTGTCTCAGTGGTGGACTTTGCGGAGAATTATACCTTTGCACCATAGCATGAGATCCAATTGAAGTATTATTTCTTTGAACAGGTGACGTGTGATTGAGTTATTGGTTTTTTTATGGCCTCATTATATTGAATTATTTCAATAGTCATATTTTTTTTCAATGCCATATTGCAGGTTGCTATATTTGTGCACATTAGCTATCGTCATCTATAGGCTCATGTGGATGGTATTGATAGCACCATGGACTCACGCGTCATTGTGCGAGAGTATCACTTCTACATAGTGATGATCGATCGCATGATGCCCATTTTGTGTAGCATTACTTCACTTTGCATGATAGTTTCTTGAGGGATCATGGTGTCACACGGCAGCGACACTGGATCTGGTCAGACGGCTATGGTGGTCAGTTCAAATCTACTAGACAGTTTTATTGGTTTGCAGATGGCACCGTGAGACAAGCATTCCGATCACATGGAGCTACTTCGAGACAGGGCACGATAAGGGAGAGCATGATGGTGCAGGTGCTTGCATGAAGCGTGCTTTGCATTGATACCAGTTGCGTCACAGTGTCGATCGCTTCAAGGATGCACATGATGTGGTGCGGTGGTGCAGCCAGCACTTATCCAGCACTTATCCACTAGTGCTATCTCCTCATTTCAGTCGCGTGACAATAGGGTGGTGAGCCGGTATTTTTTATGCATGGACATTGGGAGTCTTGATCGGTCTAGGCCTTTTGATTGTCATTCAGTGTCTGGCACTCTTTATTTCCATTCCATCAGGAGCATAGGTGAGTCTCACCCTGCGATCTTTTCTTGACAGTTTGCATGTTTTTGCTCTGCATGCATTGATGATGATTGGGGAGGGTGCTCCATGATACCATGGGCCGATCCATGGGCACGATGAGTGCTTTCTCCCTTCCAGCCTTGGGAGGAGATACATGATGATCAGGATGTGGGATTCAGTTCCTCTAGAGATTATGACCAGCTTACAAATATGTTGCGTATTGGTGATATCTTCGTGGTCATTGCTTCAGAGGACAATGAGGAGGGTGTGGATTATTACTTTTTGTGATGTTCTATGGCGAAGAGTGTGCTAAATGAGGATATAGTGGATGGGCATGGGATGCACTTCGATGCTCATAGCATGATCATAGGTGGCCACTATTTTTAGCAAATACAGAGGCGTGGTCACTATATTGAGTTCCAGGAGTACATGGCGGATCAGGAGGCATACATGTATTCTCATCTTGCTGTTGCAATCAAGATTACTTTGAGTCATGTTCGCACTCGGAAGGTGACATCCACTCCACGATGGCGCCTTGCAGTGGAGGATCACGAGAGCATACTTGCAACTATTGGCATGAGAGCCGATCCTGAGGAGTACCACATTACATATCATAGTTTTGGGATCATCAGTTCATCAGATAGATTTTTATTGGGTATCACTAGTTGATTACATATTTTTGTATTCGATATGTATAGGCTCACTGTGTGACCATACGATTGTAATTTTCATAGGCTCATATTTTGTATTTCACTATGATGGTTTTATACACGTTCATACACATCATTGTATTAGATTCTATTTTATACATGATGTCCATTGCCTTCTTAATGGGATTTGTTGTTTCTGTAAAACAAAAAATTGTTTATTAGTAGTTATGTTGTAATTGTGTTTTGTGCTTTAGGACATTTTAAAAATGTGACTAAGAAAATTTGTGCACATACTAACCAAATATGCATGCGGACTTATCTGTTGGGGATGAAACTCTGCATGGCACTTAGGCTACCCTAGACCTACATCCATGCAAGATTTGGTTTTCAAATGATTTGGTATGTGCCACATGGAAGGTATAATGCGTACATTTTTGCAAGCACTCGCTACTAGTGACTACGTATGGAAAATGGTGCACGTACTAACCAAATACGCATGTGGACTTATTTGTGAGAGTGCTCTTAACGGAAGTAGAATGGAAGAGGAAAAGAGAGAAACAGAGAGCCACACAAGTTTTTGGTGGGTACAGAACACCCAAATCTTCTTTTTCATTCATTTATATATGTGTTTGAGTATTGTACATAACTGGGGTAAAGGCACAATGACCTTTAACCCCCACAACCTTCCACTTAAAGGACAATGTGCCTTTAAGGGAGAGCAACCAGTGAGCATACTATCCAATGCCCATAAATACACGACAATACTCAAACCATTGACTAGGTAGACTCTTCGTCAACATATTTGCAGGGTTATCATCTGTATAAACCTTGACAAGCTCTATGCGCTTGTCCTCAAGTACCTCCCCGATGAAATGGTACCTAATCTCAATGTGTTTGGTCTTTGCATGAAAGATCGGATTCCGTGCTAGCTGAATAGCACTCATAGAATCACTATGCAATGTCGGTACACCTATATGAATCCCCAAATCTCCCACTAGCCGATCAAGCCATATAGCCTCCTTGCAACCCTCTATGGCAACATACTTAGCCTCTATGGTAGACATAGCAACACTGTGCACGAGATATCCACGACACTACACCACCTACAAAGGTGAACACATAACTAGAAGTGGATCTCCTACTATCCACATGCCCTGCATAGTTTGAATCTGTGTACCCAAGTACATGCATGTCTCCTCTACCAAAGCAGATGCACATCTCCTTGGTACCCTTCATGTACCTCATGATGCACTTAACTACCTCCCAATGCCTCTTTTCTGGATTAGCCATATACCGGCTAACAACTCCCACTGCAAATGCAATGTCTAGTCTAGTAGCTATCATAGCATACATAAGACTACCAACCGTTGACGCATAAGGAACCTTGGCCATCATGGCCCTCTCCTCATCTGATTTGGGACTATCTGTATGACTCAGTTTCACATATAGAGGTGATGGAGTACTCACTGCCTTCCCCCCCTCCATATTGAAACGTTGTAATACTTTTGTAACATACTCCTTCTATCAAAGCCAAAGGAGTTTCCTACTCCGATCACGCGTGATGCGCATACCAAGAATATGACCTGCAAGTCCCAAATCCTTCATATCAAAGGCCTCATGCAATTTGGCCTTTAATGCATCTAGCTCATAAGTATTCTTGCTAGCCAATAGCATATCATCCACATATAGTGCCAGGATTATCAAGCTATTATCCTTAGCCCTTTTAGTGTAGAGGTAGTGATCAATTTCACTCCTTCTAAAACCTTGGGACCGAATGAAAGCATCAAACTTCTGATACCATTCTCTAGGCGCTTGCTTAAGACCATAGAGACTCTTCTTCAGCTTGCAAACTAAATGCTCTTTGCCCTTTTCTTCAAAGCCTTCCAACTGCACCATATAAATCTCCTTATGCAGATCCCCATGCAAGAAAGCTATCTTCACATCCATCTGCATAAGCTCCATATCCTCTGTTGCCACTAGTCCAAATGGGCCTTCTACCTAGGCACACCTGTGACCTTCATCTTGTAGACCCATTTACATGGCAATGCTTTCTTTCCATGTGGCAAAGAAACCAAGTCCCAAGTCTTATTTTTCATAAGTGAACTCATCTCTGATTGCATAGCATACTCCCACTTGCGTTGATCCTCACGCATCATAGCCTCTCTATAGCAAGAAGGCTCCCCGCAATCAGTAAGCATCACATAGTCTACCCCTGGAACAAACCTATCAGGCGGTCTAGACACTCTAAATGATCTTCTCAAGGGCATTTCAGCTTGCTGTCCCACCTACATATCAGCCACATTTGGCTCATCATTTCCACCAATAGATGATCCATCATCTACCCTTGATTGTATACCTGTGGGAGTATATGGTGGTACCATTTCTTGCACATTTGGTGCATGGATAGCTTGATGTCTATCAACATATGCAGGTGGATTCACATCCTGGAAAGTGATTCTCCTCATTTCCACATCCCTCATGGGTGCCTTATGCATCTTCTTCTCATTGAAGACTACATCATGGCCGCATATGATCTTCTTTGCTTCTGGATCCTAGAGACAATAGCCCATCTCTCCACTTTCACCATAACCCAGAAAGATGCATTTCCTAGACTTAGGATCTAGCTTCTTTCATAGCTCTTTTGGCACATGTGCATATGCCTCACACCCAAATATATGCAAATGAGAGTAAGAGGGCTTCTTGCCACTCCATGCCTCTTCAGGAATACCACCATCCAAACTCTTACTAGGTGATCTATTGATCACATGCACTGCAGTCTTCATTGCCTCAGCCCAAAAACCACCAGAAAGACTTGCATTGGAAAGCATGCATTGCAACCTTTCTTGAATGGACTAGGCATGGATGATCTGTATCCTGGTCATCGTCAAGCCATTGATCCATTTGCCTGTGTGGTCTTGACAAAGCACTATAGGGAGGAGGCACAGAGAGCTTTACTGTAGCAAGAGGGTGCTGATACTTCAGTGGTTGCAGCGTGTGTTCCATGATGCTTCTCATATGGTGATTTCATGCCAGGTGATGAGGCACGAGCAGAGGAGACACGTCGTATTGAGCGAGAGGCAGATCTTCATATATCATTGCAGCAGTGGGTGGAGTAGCAGCTTGGGCGAGACTAGCATCTTCTACATGTAGAGACAATTACTCGAGCTGGATTTAAGGCACGGGTATTTGCAGATGCACGACTTTGGGAGCTGAGGTACGCATACATAGAGGAGGTGAGGGAGGCAGAGATGGCAGTGGTGGCTCGTGCAGCATGCCCTCCTCTTCATCAGGATGAGGCTAGCCCATCTGATCCAGGAGATGAGGCTAGCCCATCTGATCCGGCTTTGCCCGAGGGCACATAGCAGACAGTTGGGCAGCGGGTCATACAGGAGCCATGTCAGAGGATGACTAGAGGTTCATATGTGGAGTTATCAGATTCTCATTCAGGATGATTGTTCAAGCTTCACACATATCTTGTTTAGGGATGCACTTCTGCACGATGATGATGATGATGTACACATTCATTTTGGTACTTTCATGATGTTGTTCTTACTTTTATGATGTATGAGAATTTTGGTACTTTCATGATGTTGTTCTTACTTTATTTATCTCAGTTTATAGTTTGTTCAAATCTAACATAAACATTTAAAATTAGGAGTATCATTTTGAATTTCACATATCTCAATTCACACATCTAATAGATAAGGTATTTTAAAAATAATGCCTTGTGAAGTAATTGTAAACATTAAGCATTGAAAAGGTGTTCAAGTATAAGGTCTCTCTCTCTCTCTCTCTCTCTCTCAATCTCGATCTCTCTCTTGTGCTATGAACTTTATCATTTTGAATATCATATTGAATTTTGTATATATCAATGCTTGCAATTATTACACTAATATTGTCACTAATTTTTGTAAATTGTAGATTAACAAAAAAATGTCAATGTTTAGCATGGAATGGTGCTCAATGGTAGTAACATGTGTCAAACATTAATACATGATTATGTACGATTGGTCCAAAATCATATAATACATATATAATTTTTCATAGGTAGTCACTAGTAGTGAGTGCATACAAAAATGTACGCATTATACCTTCTACCTGGCACATACCAAATCAGTTGGAGTCCAAATCTTGCATGCATGTATGTCTAGGGTAGGCTAAGAGCTATGCAAAGTTTCATGCCCAATAGATAAGTCCACCGGCGTATTTGGTTAGTATGATCACCATTTTTCATACGTAGTCACTAGTAGGGAGTGCATGCAAAAATGTATGCATTATACCTTGCACATACAAAATTGATTGGCAACCAAATCTTGCATGGATGTATGTCTAGGGTAGCCTAAGAGCCGTGCAGAGTTTCATCCCCAACAGATAAGTCCACATGTATATTTGGTTAGTACGTGCGCCATTTTCCATACGTAGTCCTAGTAGGGAATGCTTGCAAAAATGTACGCATTATATCTTCCTTGGGCTTTCCTTGCCCACTTATCTTAATTTTCTTTGATTGACGTAAGAAGGTCTTGGCCTTTCTATGGTACATCTTCCCTTGCTGCCTTCTTGCAACAACATCAATGCCATCTCCTCAATGTGAGTGGTTGTTTAAGACCTAAGTCCTATAACATCGATGGGAATCAATGACTATTAAGAAGAGATGCAAGTGGTTGATTCTGACGAGTGCTCATTGATCGTCACTAGACCTGATCCCTCGATCACTTTCCTTCCCATTTCCAACTCTACCTCTCCTTGTTCATGCTGCCTCATTGGAGGAAAATATGAAAATAACTTGCCCATTGACCAAGAGTTTATGGGGATTTGCTATCCACCTAGTGGTGCTCCTTGACCGGTAATTAGCTCCTCACTCCACTTACCCTTCATGCAAGCCCGTTGGTTGTCATTGTGACTTAGGTTTGACTTATCATATTGTGATTCATTACATTTTTAAATTGATGCCACCCTTGCACACTCTCCCCTGCATCCAATGCATGCCAACTTTCCTTGGAAGCTCTAAAATTGGGCTTCGCCAGATTTTCTTTAAAGCTTCAAAAAGGGAAAAGCAACCCCTCTTTTCTTGAAGCTCTAAATGGGAAAAAGCACGAGTATGGGCACTATACATGGTTGGGAGTGGCGATTTTATCTTGGCCCTCTTTTCTTGGGGGCTCTAAAAGGGGAAAAGTGGGCTCTAGGAGGGAAAAACAAGCTATAGGAGGGAAAAGTGAGCTGAGTTTCGCTACCCTCTTCCTTATCATGATTTGCCACCATTCTTCCTCACCATGGAGTGCCACCATTCTTCCTCATGATGATTCACCACCCTTCTTCCTTATTAACTCAAGAGCTTTCCACCATGGAGCACCGCCTTTCTTCCTGAACATGATTCGCCACCCTTCTTCCTCACCAACTCAAGAGCTTGGCACCATGGAGTGCCACCCTTCTTTCTCACCATGATTCGCCATCCTTTTTCCTCACTAACTTAGGAGTTTGCTACCATGATTCAACCATAGACTTTGCTCTTGTTCTTTCAACCACCTTCATCTTTCACTTCTTTCTCTTCTTTTGGAGTTTTGTGATGCTCAATGGGCTCCAGGCTGGGCTCTCTAGCTATACTCATTTGTTGATCCAAGTTGGTATATGGAAAAGCTCCAATTCTTTTATCTTGTCTCAGCTCCCCATCCCAGATGGCCAAAACCGCATGCTTCCACTGAATCTCTCAATGTGGACAATCATCCTAGATTCTAGAGCCACAAGAACCATTGAGTCATTTATACAGAAGATCTTCCCTTGTCTCCCAACTGCTTTGAACTCTGCCACTCCAAATAGGCTAAGGTTGAGGACCAAGGTCTGTCGAACTTAACTCTAGCAATGGCACTCCTCCTCATTTACTCCCCTACCTACTTTCATCTTCTAGATCTTCTTTTTGGTCTGTCCTCTGGGTAGTAGCCTTAGCAACGTTTCAAATTGGACAAAGCAGAAATTAGCATTTTTAGATTTTTTGGATGTGCATTTTTCCTATTGCACAATATGTTGATAATTGGCTTCTCTTCATTAGCTATAGTATGGACTTGAATGAAGACTTTAAAGTGGTTGACTCTCTCTCTCTCTTTCTCTCTCTCTCTCTCTCTCTCTCTCTCCCCCCTTATTTATCACCTGAAGTCTTCCTGAATCCTACACACCATCTCTACCTTTTCTCGCTCCCCCCCCTTCTCTCTCTCTCTCTCTCTCTCTCTCTCTCTCTCTCTCTCTCTCTCTCTCTCCCCCCCTTATCTCATACAGTCTTCCTCCACACCATCTCCAGTGGATTCTTTTGTGTTTGCTTTATTTATATTTGAGAGGCCTTCTGAATGATTAAATATCATTTACCTTGTTGCAATTGTGCCAAGGTATGAAGCGTGGTTTGTGAGTAAAACCCCACGTTCATATATGGGCACTTTTTGGATGAGTTGCATCACTCATCTATTATGAGTTATAGACATGCTCTGCTGGGTCTCAAGGTGGATCTTAAAATGTCAATAAACAAAAATTCAAGTTTCATATAACCCAATTTAGTCAACAAATGCAATTCAATATATTAGGGGAGCTCTATGTAGATCTTTTTTGAATTTGTTGTCTTTTACTCTATAATCAAACACCTATTTCATTAATTTTGGACTTTTTGTGTTGTTTTTGGATGAAGCCCAAAAATCCTTCCCAAATGAAAACTTTACTTTATGAAAATATCCTTCCCAAATCAAAATTTTACTTTCTGAAAATATTCTTCCCAAATCAAAAGTTCACTTTGTGGCACTATCATATTCACATAAAAATATTGTTTTTTCAATCTATACTTTTGCAACAACATGCAAGAATTTGAAATAATCCTATATTAGAAATTCTAGCTATATCTAAGTTATTTGTTAATTTAATTATTTTTAATATTTTTCCTTGACGTTTTTCCTTCCCAAATCAAAAGTTCACTTTGTGGCACTATCATATTCACATAAAAATATTGTTTTTTCAATCTATACTTTTGCACCAACATGCAAGAATTTGAAATCATCCTATATTAGAAATTCTAGCTATATCTAAGTTATTTATTAATTTAATTATTTTTAATATTTTTCCTTGACGTTTTTCGTTGACGTGATAAATTTATAAATCCATGAAAGGAGACTTAAATATTTCATGAAAATAACATTGTCACTTGGCAATATGCACAAAATTTAGCAAAACTTTTAATAAATAGAAAGAAGACATGATGCCATAAGACCCAAGTTTTGTATTGAACCAAAGAGGTATAATAGCAATTATAGCTATTATTATATGATTACATTGAGAGACGTTGCTCTTAGCTAGAGTCTTTATATCCAAAATGATATAGATTGAACATATGTTTACAATTTAAATTGTTGCTCTTAAAGAGCCTCAATGCGTGCCATCTGCATAATTTGACTCCCCATTGTCTTATTGCTCAATGTCATGACAGTCCCTTGCCAGGTGCCATCTACATAATTTGACTCCCACTTGTCTTGCCAAGCCTTGCCCCTTGGGTGCATTGACTCCCCATTGTCTTATTGCTCAATGTGATAGTCCCTTGCCAGGTGCCATCTGCATTAACTCCCTATTGTCTTGCCAAGCCTTAACCCTTGGGTGACATCCAGTGCAAAATAAAGGTGCCATCTGCATTAACTCCCACAAGTTATCTTGCCAAGCCTTGCCCCTTGGGTGCATTGACTCCCCATTGTCTTATTGCTCAATGTGATAGTCCCTTGCCAAGTGCCATCTGCATTAACTCCCTATTGTCTTGGCAAGCCTTGACCCTTGGGTGACATCCATTGCATATTTTGACTCTCATTTGACATAGGAGGTGATGACTCTGATTATAATTGTCTTAGATTGGCTCCTTGCCTAGTACCCAAATAAAATCCTTCAATGGACTTCAATACAAAGCTTTAATCATGGACATTCTTCATTTGCGCTGTCTCCTTCTACTTCCTCCATGGCGAGCATCCTTAAAAATTCGTGTATATGCAAAATAGTTTGCTGTGGTATTTTTATTTTTCCTTCTACCTCATATCCCATGTGCTTCTTTGATTTCTTTGCCCTTGAATGCCAAGACACTATGATTGTCTCCGTCGAAACTTGAGAGACCGCTTCATCATTTGGGACCCACTCCTTCGTTATACAATTAGTATATAATGTGTTGTTATCCATATTCTCCTTCCTGCCCTTTGGCTCATACCATACCGCTGTAAATGTTGTAGCTCTTCCTTGGTCATCTCTTTGCACATCAACTACTTTTGCAACCCAAAACTTCACATTCTCATATTCATCATCCGATGGCCGAACCACAACAAAACAATCGACCTCTATATCTACTTGTGGCATAAACTCTCTCTTCTTCGGTCGACAATATGGATGTGGGAGTAATGATACAAATTCATTTTCAAAGACTGGAGCTGGGTGCAAATCGTTATGAACATTTGGCCAAAACATATTGCATTCTTCCTTGACATCCTTTGAGCCTCGCATTCTCTCAAGGTCCTTTATTAAATTTCGTGTCTTGTTAATTACAGTGGTAGTGTGTTCTCTCCAAGTAGGCTTCGAATCAGGATATCTCCGGAGCATTTCCTCTTTGTATGTAATAAATGCTTTTAATCCATCTATTTCACAATTAGACCTCTCATTAAATTCTTGTATAGGAGCCCATGTTCGATACCTTTCCTTGCTGGGAATTGAAGTTAAGAGACTGTAAGGTTCTTCAGGTTCCCATTTTGTATCATGAGAATACTGTTGCCATTGCATTACGGGTTTTTCATCTTTTAAAAAAAAACGAAAGTAGTGTGGATTGGTATGACCTGTCAATGCATCACCACCCGTTTGTATGAAAGGTAAAATGAAGCTCTTCCAATCATACATTCTTTCGAGCCTCTCACATACTATACTTTCCTTACGACCACCAACTTGCATGTCACATCTTCTTACCAGGTCATCTATTGTCTCCACATCCTTGCATTTAAGCTCCCTTGAGACTGTGCTAAAAACCTGATCGATATCCTCATGTGTATGCCCAACATACAAAAATCCACATTCGACCTCATTGAAGATTCGATGAGCAACTAGCATGGAGCATAATGCAAACATGAGTACATTCTTATTTTCTCGCCAGCAATTATCAGCTTGTATTCTCAAAGTCGGTGGCAGGCGACCTTTTTCTGCATGTACATTGCGAATTGCCTTCATAATAGATGTTACAACTTGATTGCTATCATGTAGATGCAAGGAATCAATCCATATATTTGCAAAGAACTTAATTCCATGCACTAACACTCCACATAGATGTGTCTTTAGAAAGTGCTTTCCTTGTAATTTAGGTGGAGTGGCAACAAAACGAGGCAATGTTGTTGTATTCTAATCCATGCCATCTACAATAAGGCACATGAAGTCATCAGGATGCGAAATAGCTTGCTCCTTACAAAATTCATATTTTTGTCTGGAATGTCGAATAAGGTCATGATGAGATTTTCGGTTTTTTTTGTATAATTCCCTTTGATTTGGACATGTTGCACTCTCAATCGCTCGCTTTAAATCATCACAGACATTGCACTTTGACATTTTTTGCCTCCTTGGGAATTTAACATATCCAAAGTTCTTCTTCCAAAGAGTAGACAAAGTATGAGAAGAAGCTACGGCATCCCCTCTTTGCCTTTGCTTTTCTGCAATAGAGTCAAATACTTCGAGCTTTGTCAAGCCCATTGGAAGGTGCATTTTAGTGATCGCGTCACCGTTAGGGAGTTTGGTAGATATATGGGGTTGAGGTAAAGCATTTTCATGTATGAAGTCTTGCAAAATTGCTGCTGTCCTGACAGTTGAGATTCTTGATTTGGACCTTCCTCTATTACCGTGAATGCTAAATTTGTTGCCGCCCTTTGCCTTGGTGACTAAATCCCATTATGTACCATGGGATAATCCAGTAATATTGCGATATGCCTTATTGCAAATCCTTTTACGAGAGGTTTTACCTTTTGTCTTGAACTTAGCCTTTTATTGCCATTCTGAAGAAAGCAAGAGAGACTTGTGAGAAGGTATTCATTTCTTTCGCTTCCTCTTCTTTGCCACACATGTCCTCTACATTCCCTGATGTCTGCAAGATCAATGAAGCGCATACATCTTCGCTTGCAACATAGATATCCCAATGCATTTAACATGTTCTCCTCCTTCATTACTCTCTTCCTCTTTGGTTGCTTTTGTGGATCTGCCTGGATTCGCTTTCTCTTCATGCATATGTATGACCGTTTTCATTCCTCGTGCACGTTGTTATCTGTATTTATGCACTTCTTCTCCTCACATTTGTTTGTAACCAAGCATCCATGATTGGTCGTTGCATCCTTGTCCATATCACAATCAAAGTTAAATATTGAATAATCCTCTATTGATCTCATCCTCGTTTTTAACATACTCTTAGGACCATTCAATGAATTCAATATTCTATGAGAGTATTGAGAACCTTGAAACTCTTCCACTCCTGAGAGAACATCACTCATTGGGACATCTTGCATGGCTTTCACAAATCCACAAGCTTGATTGACACCAGGTTTGTTAATATGCATGAACTCATCCACACTTGACAAGACATCGCTATTGAAACCTTTGCCCTTCTCACTGTGTAAGAATTCATCCACCCCAGATAAGGCTTCGCTTCTAAAATCATTTTGTTTCTCGGAACCAATGAACTCATCCACTCCAGATAAGATGTCACTTCTATAATTGAGTATATTGAAATCATCCACATTTGAAGTGATAGAGCCTGGCACATGGGCACGCTTTTTAGGTCCTTTGATATTGTAGTATACGTTGTCTTTATCATTGAAAACCACGTGCCTCTTTCTCATGTTTAAAAATTGCATGCTCCATCTCATATTCTTGCCTACCTCATAGTAGCCCTGGATCACATAAGGATGTTATGTTATCAACCATACCATCATCAGTGACTTTTAGAATCCTCATCTGTGCAAATGACCATTTCTCCACTTGTTCAAATCCCAATACTTCACCTTCTGCTACAGTCTTATTTGCAAATGATCTCATTTGTAAAATTTCCCCTATAGTAAAATCCAAGGTGGTGCACTTTGTATTCTTGATAATGTCTGTTGCATAAGTCTCATCTTTGTCCCATGCTATAAATGATTTGTTGGATGTATTGTAGGGCATAACAACTCCAAGTGTTTCCATATCTCCACATTAATACTTTAGCTCAACATGTGCGCTAAGAATCTTTGATACAGTAACTGCCACCTTATCTTCGCTAAGTCTTCAAAAGTGGCAAACTGAATTGGGATCACTATCATGGATTGTAGCAAATGCAACTACTTCTCTTTTGCTACATAAAATCACATCCATCCCTGGAACAAAATCTATAGCCATCTCCTTTGTGAGAGTCCTTCGCAAGCAAGCTGCAGTAGCAACAATTACATAAATATTAGTCTCTTTTTAATAATCTACTCATTTATTATAATTTCTAATTAGTACTTTAAATACTATTTTTGCTCTAGTGTCATGCACATCCATAAAAAAACATGAGCCTACTAGGTATGTTATCCAATCAAGCACTAATGGGATGCGTGTGCCACTTTGCATGTAAGTCAATTCCACCTAGTTGAGGGTGTGTGCAAAGTATTGTGCCCATCGGATATGCTTTGCATTGTCGATCAAGCATAAAACACCGTTTTTGCCTTAGTGTCATGCACAACAATGAAAAAACACGGTCCTAAGTGTGTTAATCAAACAAGTACTTATTGGATGGGGGCTCCACTTTTCACGCAAGTTAGTTTCAACTAGGTTGAGATGCGTGCAAAGCATTGTCACCATCGGATATGCTTTGCATGGTCGATCACGCATTATACACCATTTTTTTCCTAGTGATATGCACATCCGCAAAAAAACACGCCCTTAGGAGTGTTATCTGACCAAGTACTTATCGGATGGGTGTGCCTCTTTGAGAACATTTCAATACCACCTAGGTTGAGCTCTAAAAAAAGTGTTGTGCCCATCGAATATGCTTTGCATGGTCGATCGAGCATTAAATACCATTTTTGCCTTAGTGCCATGCACATCCGTAAAAAAACACGCTGCTAGGTGTGTTATCCGATCAAGCACTTATGCGATACGAATGCCACTTTGCATGTAAGTCAATTCCACCTAGTTGAAGGTGTGTGCAAAGTATCGTGCCCATCGGATATGCTTTGCATTGTCGATCAACCATAACACACCGTTTCTGCCTTAGTGTCATGCACAACCATATAAAAACACGGCCATAGGTGTGTTATTTAAATAAGTACTTATCAGATGGGGCTCCATTTTGCACGCAAGTCCGTTTTAACTACGTTGAGGTGCGTGCAAAGTATTGTCACCATCGGATATGATTTGCATGGTCGATCACACATTATACACCATTTTTTCCCTAATGATATGCACATCCGCAAAAAAACATGCCATTAGGTGTGTTATCTGACCAAGTACTTATCGGATGGGTGTGCCTCATTGAGAACATTTCAATACCACCTAGGTTGAGGCGTACGAAAAGTTTTGTGCCCATCGGATATCCTTTGCATGGTCGATCGAGGATTAAATACTATTTTTGCTCTAGTGTCATGCACATCCATCAAAAAACACGCTGCTAGGTATGTTATCCGATCAAGCACTTATCGGATGGGCGTGCCACTTTGCATGTAAGTCGATTCTACCTAGTTGAGAGTGTGTGCAAAGTATTGTGCCCATCGGATATGCTTTTCATTGTCGATCAAGCGTAAAACACCGTTTTTGTCTTAGTGTCATGCACATTCGTCAAAAAACGCAGTCCTAGATGTGTTATTCAAACTAGTACTTATCGGATGGGGGCTCCAGTTTGCGCACAAGTCGGTTTCAACTAGGTTGAGGTGTGTGCAAAGTATTGTCACCATCGGATATGATTTGCATGGTCGATCACGCATTATACACCGTTTTTTCCCTAGTGGTACGCACATCCGTAAAAAAACACGCCCTTAGGTATGTTATCTGACCAAGTACTTATCGGATGGGTGTGCCTCTTTGACAACATTTTAATACCACCTAGGTTGAGGTATAGGAAAAGTATTATGCCCATCGGATATGCTTTGCATGGTCGATCGAGCACTAAATACAATTTTTGCCTTAGTGCCATGCACATCCATAAAAAAAACACGCTACTAGGTGTGTTATCCGATCAAGCACTTATGCGAAGGGAATTCCACTTTGCATGTAAGTCAATTCCACCTAGTTGAAGGTTTGTGCAAAGTATGGTGCCAATCGGATATGCTTTGCATGGTCGATCGAGCATTAAATTCCATTTTTGCCTTAGTGCCATGCACATCCGTAAAAAAGCACGCTGCTAGGTGTGTTATCTGATCGAGCACTTATGAGATGGGTGTGCCACTTTGCATGTAAGTCAATTCCACCTATTTGAAGGTGTGTGCAAAGTATCGTACCCATCGGATATGCTTTGCATTGTCGATCAAGCATAACACACCGTTTCTGCCTTAGTGTCATGCACAACCATATAAAAACATGGCCATAGGTGTGCTATTCAAATAAGTACTTATCAAATGGGGGCTCCACTTTGCACGCAAGTTTGTTTCAACTACATTGAGGTTCATGCAAAGTATTGTCACCATCGGATATGATTTGCATCGTCGATCATGCATTATACACCATTTCTTCCCTAATGATATGCACATCCACAAAAAAACACGCCATTAGGTGTGTTATCTGACCAAGTACCTATCAGATCGGTGTGCCTCATTGATAACATTTCCATACCACCTAGGTTGAGGCATACGAAAAGTTTTGTGCCCATCGGATATCATTTGCTTGGTCGATCGAGCATTAAATACTATTTTTGCTCTAGTGTCATGCACATCTGTCAAAAAACACGCTGCTAGGTATGTTATCCGATCAAGCACTTATGGGATGGGCGTGCCACTTTGCATGTAAGTCTATTCCACCTATTTGAAGGTGTGTGCAAAGTCTCGTGCCCATCGAATATGCTTTGCATGGTCAATCGAGCATTAAAAACCATTTTTGCCTTAGTGCCATGCACATCCGTAAAAAAACACGCTGCTAGGTGTGTTATCCGATCAAGCACTTATGCGATGGGCATGCCACTTTGCATGTAAGTCAATTCCACCTAGTTGAAGGTGTGTGCAAAGTATCGTGCCCATCGGATATGCTTTGCATGGTCGATCGAACATTAAATACCATTTTTGCCTTAGTGCCATGCACATCCATAAAAAAACACGCTGCTAGGTGTGTTATCCGATCAAGCACTTATGCGATACGAATGCCACTTTGCATGTAAGTCAATTCCACCTACTGGAAGGTGTGTGCAAAGTATTGTGCCCATCGGATATGCTTTGCATTGTCGATCAAGCATAACACACCGTATTTGCCTTAGTGTCATGCACAACCATATAAAAACACGGCCATAGGTGTGTTATTCAAATAAGCACTTATCATATGGGGGCTCCACTTTGCACTCAAGTCCGTTTCAACTAAGTTGAGGTGCGTTCGAAGTATTGTCACCATCGGATATGATTTGCATGGTCGATCACGCATTATACACCATTTTTTCCCTAATGATATGCACATCCGCAAAAATACACGCCATTAGGTGTGTTATTTGACCAAGTACTTATCGGATGGGTGTGCCTCATTGAGAACATTTCAATACCACCTATTTTGAGGCATAAGAAAAGTTTTGTGCCCATCGGATATCATTTGCATGGTCGATCGAGCATTAAATACTATTTTTGCTCTAGTGTCATGCACATCCGTCAAAAAACACGGTGCTAGGTATATTATCCGATCAAGCACTTATGGGATGAGCGTGCCACTTTGCATGTAAGTCTATTCCACCTAGTTGAAGGTGTGTGCAAAGTATCGTGCCCATCGGATATGCTTTGCATGGTCGATCGAGCATTAAAAACCATTTTTTCCTTAGTGCCATGCACATCCGTAAAAAAACACGCTGCTAGGTGTGTCATCTGACCAGGTACTTATCGGATGGGTGTGCCTCATTGCGAACATTTCAACACCACCTAGGTTGAGGCGTACGAAGAGTTTTGTGCCCATCGGATATGCTTTGCATGGTCGATCAAGCATTAAATACTATTTTTGCTCTAGTGTCATGCACATCCGTCAAAAAACACGCTGCTAGGTATGTTATCCAATCAAGCACTTATGGGATGGGCGTGCAACTTTGCATGTAATTCCATTCCACATAGTTGAAGGTGTGTGCAAAGTATTGTGCCCATTGGATATACTTTGCATTGTCGATCAAGCATAAAACACCATTTTTGCCTTGGTGTCATGCACAACCATGAAAAAACACGGTCCTAGGTGTGTTATTCAAACTAGTACTTATCGGATGGGGGCTCCAGTTTGCATGTAAGTCAATTCCACCTATTTGAAGGTGTGTGCAAAGTATTGTGCCCATCGGATATGCTTTGCATGGTCGATCAAGCATTAAATACTATTTTTGCTCTAGTGTCATGCACATCTGTCAAAAAACACGCTGCTAGGTATGTTATCCGATCGAGCACTTATGGGATGGGCGTGCCACTTTGCATGTAAGTCGATTCTACCTAGTTGAAGGTGTGTGCAAAGTATTGTGCCCATCGGATATGCTTTTCATTGTCGATCAAGCGTAAAACACCGTTTTTGTCTTAGTGTCATGCACATTCGTCAAAAAACGCAGTCCTAGATGAGTTATTGAAACTAGTACTTATCGGGGATGGGGGCTCTAGTTTGCACGCAAGTCCGTTTCAACTAGGTTGAGGTGAGTGCAAAGTATTGTCACCATCGGCGGATATGATTTGCATGGTCGATCACGCATTATACACCGTTTTTTCCCTAGTGGTATGCACATCCGCAAAACAATACGCCCTTAGGTATGTTATCTGACCAAGTACGTATCGGATGGGTGTGCCTCTTTGACAACATTTTAATACCACCTAGGTTGAGGTATAGGAAAAGTATTATGCCCATCGGATATGCTTTGCATGGTCAATCAAGCATTAAATACCATTTTTGCCTTAGTGCCATGCACATCCATAAAAAAAACACGCTGCTAGGTGTGTTATCCGATCAAGCACTTATGCGATGGGAACGCCACTTTTCATGTAAGTCAACTCCACCTAGTTGAAGTTGTATGCAAAGTATCGTGCCCATTGGATATGCTTTGCATGGTCGATCGAGCATTAAATACCATTTTTGCCTTAGTGCCATGCACATCCGTAAAAAAACACACTGCTATGTGTGTTATCTGATCAAGCACTTATGCGATGGGTGTGCCACTTTGCATGTAAGTCTATTCCACCTAGTTGAAGGTGTGTGCAAATTATTTTGCCCATCGGATATGCTTTGCATGGTCGATCGAGCATTAAATACTATTTTTGCTCTAGTGTCATGCACAACCATCAAAAAACACATCAAAAAACACGCTGCTAGGTATGTTATCCGATCAAGCACTTTTGGGATGGGCGTGCCACTTTGCATGTAAGTCAATTCCACCTAGTTGAAGGTATGTGCAAAATATCGTGCCCATCAGATATGCTTTGCATGGTCGATCGAGCATTAAATACCATTTTTGCCTTAGTGCCATGCACATCCGTAAAAAAACACGCTGCTAGGTGTTTTATCTGATCAAGCACTTATGCGATGGGCGTGCCACTTTGCAGGTAAGTCAATTCCACCTATTTGAAGGTGTGTGCAATGTATTGTGCCCATCGGATATGCTTTGCATTGTCGATCAAGCATAACACACCGTTTTTGCCTTAGTGTCATGCACAATCATATAAAAACACGGCCATAGGTGTGTTATTCAAATAAGTACTTATCAGATGGGGGCTCCACTTTGCACGCAAGTCTCTTTTAACTAAGTTGAGGTGCGTGCAAAGTATTGTCACCATCGGATATGATTTGTATGGTCGATCATGCATTATACACCATTTTTTCCCTAATGATATGCACATCCGCAAAAAAACACGCCATTAGGTGTGTTATCTGACCTAGTACTTATCAGATGGGTGTGCCTCATTGAGAACATTTCAATACCACCTAGGTTGAGGTGTACGAAAAGTTTTGTGCCCATCCGATATCCTTTGCATGGTCGATCGAGCATTAAATACTATTTCTGCTCTAGTGTCATGCACATCCGTAAAAAAACACGCTGCTAGGTATGTTATCCGATCAAGCACTTATGGGATGGGCATGCCACTTTGCATGTAAGTCGATTCCACCTAGTTGAAGGTGTGTGCAACGTATTGTGCCCATCGGATATGCTTTGCATTGTCGATCAAGCATAAAACACCGTTTTTGCCTTGGTGTCATGCACAACCATGAAAAAACACGGTCCTAGGTGTGTGATTCAAACTAGTACTTATCAGATGGGGGCTCCAATTTGCACGCAAGTCCGTTTCAACTAGGTTGAGGGAGGGTTGAGGTGTATGCAAATTATTGTCACCATCGCATATGATTTGCATGGTCGATCATGCATTATACACCGTTTTTTCCCTAGTGGTATGAACATCCGCAAAAAAACACGCCCTTAGGTATGTTATCTGACTAAATACTTATCGTATGGGTGTGCCTCTTTGACAACATTTTGATACCACCTAGGTTGAGGTATAGGAAAAGTATTATGCCCATCGGATATGCTTTGCATGGTCGAACGAGCATTAAATACCATTTTTTCCTTAGTGCCATGCAAATCCGTAAAAAAACACGCTGCTAGGTGTGTTATCCGATCAAGCACTTATGCGATGGGAATGCCACTTTACATGTAAGTCAATTCCACCTAGTTGAAGGTGTGTGCGAAGTATTGTGCCCATTGGATATGCTTTGCATTGTCGATCAAGCATAACACACCGTTTCTGCCTTAGTGTCATGCACAACCATATAAAAACACGGCCATAGGTGTGTTATTCAAATAAGTACTTATCAGATTGGGGCTCCACTTTGCACGCCAGTCCGTTTTAACTACATTGAGGTGCGTGCAAAGTATTGTCACCATCGGATATGATTTGCATCGTCAATCACACATTATACACCATTTTTTCCCTAATGATATGCACATCCGCAAAAAAACATGCCATTAGGTGTGTTATCTGACCAAGTACTTATCGGATGGGTGTGCCTCATTGAGAACATTTCAATACCGCCTAGGTTGAGGCATACGAAAAGTTTTGTGCCCATCGGATATCCTTTGCATGGTCGATCGAGCATTAAATACTATTTTTGCTCTAGTGTCATGCACATCCGTCAAAAAAGACGCTGCTAGGTATGTTATCCGATCAAGAACTGATGGGATGGGCATGCCACCTTGCATGTAAGTCGATTCTACCTAGTTGAAGGTGTGTGCAAAGTATTGTGCCCATCGGATATGCTTTGCATTGTCGATCAAGCATAAAACACCGTTTTTATCTTAGTGTCATGCACATTCGTCAAAAAACGCAGCCCTAGATGTGTTATTCAAACTAGTACTTATCGGATGGGGGCTTCAGTTTGTACGCAAGTCCTTTTCGACTATGTTGAGGTGTGTGCAAAGTATTGTCACCATCGGATATGATTTGCACGGTCGATCACGCATTATACACCGTTTTTTCCCTAGTGGTATGCACATCCGCAAAAAAACATGCCCTTAGGTATCTTATCTATCAAGTACTTATCGGATGGGTGTGCCTCTTTGACAACATTTTAATACCACCTAGGTTGAGGTATAGGAAAAGTATTATGCCCATCAGATATGCTTTGCATGGTCGATCGAGCATTAAATACCATTTTTGCCTTAGTGCCATGCACATCCGTAAAAAAAACATGCTGCTAGGTGTGTTATCCGATCAAGCACTTATGCGATGGGAATGCCACTTTGCATGTAAGTCAATTCCACCTATTTGAAGGTGTGTGCTAATTATGGTGCCCATCGGATATGCTTTGCATGGTCGATCGAGCATTAAATTCCATTTTTGCCTTAGTGCCATGCACATCCGTAAAAAAACACGCTGCTAGGTGTGTTATCTGATCAAGCACTTATGCGATGGAAATGCCACTTTGCATGTATGTCAATTCCACCTATTTGAAGGTGTGTGCAAAGTATCATGCCCATCGGATATGCTTTGCATTGTCGATCAAGCATAACACACCGTTTCTGCCTTAGTGTCATGCACAACCATATAAAAACACGGCCATAGGTGTGTTATTCAAATAAGTACTTATCAGATGGGGGCTCCACTTTGCACGCAAGTCCATTTTAACTATGTTGAGGTGCGTGCAAAGTATTGTCTTCATCGGATATGATTTTCATGGTCGATCACGCATTATACACCATTTTTTCCCTAATGATATGCACATCCACAAAAAAACACGCCATTAGGTGTGTTATCTGACCAAGTACTTATCGGATGGGTGTGCCTCATTGAGAACATTTCCATACCACCTAGGTTGAGGTGTAAGAAAAGTTTTGTGGCCATCGGATATCCTTTGCATGGTCGATCGAGGATTAAATACTATTTTTGCTCTAGTGTCATGCACGTCCGTTAAAAAACACGCTGCTAGGTATGTTATCCGATCAAGAACTTATGGCATGGGCGTGCCACTTTGCATGTAAGTCTATTCTTCCTAGTTGAAGGTGTGTGCAAAGTATTGTGCTTATCGGATATGCTTTGCATTGTCGATCAAGCATAAAACACCGTTTTTGTCTTAGTGTCATGCACATTCGTCAAAAAATGTAGTCCTAGATGCGTTATTCAAACTAGTACTTATCGGATGGGGGCTCCAGTTTGCATGCAGGTCTGTTTCAACTAGTTTGAGGTGTGTGCAGAGTATTGTCCCCATCGGATATGATTTGCATGGTCGATCATGCATTATACACCGTTTTTCCCCTAGTGGTATGCACATCCGCAAAAAAACACGCCCTTAGGTATGTTATCTGACCAAGTACTTATCGGATGGGTGTGCCTCTTTGACTACCACCTAGGTTGAGGTATAGGAAAAGCATTATGCCCATCCGATATGCTGGTCGATCGAGCATTAGATACCATTTTTGCCTTAGTGCGATGCACATCCGTAAAAAAACACGCTGCTAGGTGTGTTATCCGATCAAGCACTTATGCGATGGGAATGCCACTTTGCATGTAAGTGAATTTCACCTAGTTGAAGGTGTGTGCAAAGTATCGTGCCCATCGGATATGCTTTGCATGGTCGATCGAGCATTAAATTCCATTTTTGCCTTCGTGCCATGCACGTCCGTAAAAAAACACACTGCTACATGTGTTATCTGATCAAGCACTTATGCGATGGGCGTGCCACTTTGCATGTAAGTCAATTCCACCTGGTTGAAGGTGTGTGCAAATTATTATGCCCATCGGATATGCTTTGCATTGTCGATCAAGCATAACACACCATTTCTGCCTTAGTGTCATGCACAACCATATAAAAACACGGCCATAGGTGTGCTATTCAAATAAGTACTTATCAGATGGGGGCTCCATTTTGCACGCAAGTCCGTTTTAACTACGTTGAGGTGCGTGCAAAGTATTGTCACCATCGGATGTGATTTGCATGGTCGATCAAACATTATATACCATTTTTTTCCTAATGATATGCACATCAGCAAAAAAACACACCATTAGGTGTGTTATCTGACCAATTACTTATCGGATGGGTGTGCCTCATTGAGAACATTTCAATACCACCTAGGTTGAGGCATACGAAAAGCCTTGTGCCCATCGGATATCCTTTGCATGGTCGATCGAGCATTAAATACTATTTTTGCTCTAGTGTCATGCACATCCGTCAAAAAACACGCTGCTAGGTATGTTATCCGATCAAGAACTTTTGGGATGGGCGTGCCACTTTGCATGTAATTTGATTCTATCTAGTTGAAGGTGTGTGCAAAGTATTGTGCCCATCGGATATGCTTTGCATTGTCGATCAAGCATAAAACACCGTTTTTGTCTTAGTGTCATGACATTCGTCAGAAAACGCAGTCCTAGATGTGTTATTCAAACTAGTACTTATCGAATGGTGGATCCAGTTTTCACGCAAGTCCGTTTCAACTAGGTTGAGGTGAGTGCAAAGTATTGTCACCATCGGATATGATTTGCATGGTCGATCACGCATTATACACCGTTTTTTCCCTAGTGGTATGCACATCCGCAAGAAAACACGCCCTTAGGTATGTTATCTGGCCAAGTACGTATCGGATGGGTGTGCCTCTTTGACAACATTTTAATACCACCTAGGTTGAGGTATAGGAAAAGTATTATGCCCATCGGATATGCTTTGCATGGTCAATCAAGCATTAAATACCATTTTTGCCTTAGTTTCATGCACATCCGTAAAAAAAACACGCTGCTAGGTGTGTTATCCGATCAAGCACTTATGCGATGGGAATACCACTTTGCATGTAAGTCAATTCCACCTAGTTTAAGGTGTGTGCAAAGTATCGTGCCCATCAGATATGCTTTGCATGGTTGATCGAGCATTAAATTCCATTTTTGCCTTAGTGCCATGCACATCCGTAAAAAAACACGTTGCTAGGTGTGTTATCCGATCAAGCACTTATGCGATGGGAATACCAATTTTCATGTAAGTCAATTCCACCTAGTTTAAGGTGTGTGCAAAGTATCGTGCCCATCAGATATGCTTTGCATGGTCGATCGAGCATTAAATTCCATTTTTGCCTTAGTGCCATGCACATCCATAAAAAAAACACGCTACTAGGTGTGTTATCCGATCAAGCACTTATGCGAAGGGAATGCCACTTTTCATGTAAGTCAATTCCACCTAGTTGAAGGTTTGTGCAAAGTATGGTGCCAATCGGATATGCTTTGCATGGTCGATCGAGCATTAAATTCCATTTTTGCCTTAGTGCCATGCACATTCGTAAAAAAACACGCTGCTAGGTGTGTTATCTGATCGAGCACTTATGAGATGGGCGTGCCACTTTGCATGTAAGTCAATTCCACCTATTTGAAGGTGTGTGCAAAGTATCGTACCCATTGGATATGCTTTGCATTGTCGATCAAGCATAACACACCGTTTCTGCCTTAGTGTCATGCACAACCATATAAAAACACGGCCATAGGTGTGCTATTCAAATAAGTACTTATCAGATGGGGGCTCCACTTTGCACGCAAGTTTTTTTCAACTAAATTGAGGTGCATGCAAAGTATTGTCACCATCGGATATGATTTGCATCGTCGATCATGCATTATACACCATTTCTTCCCTAATGATATGCACATCCGCAAAAAAACACGCCATTAGGTGTGTTATGTGACCAAGTACCTATCGGATCGGTGTGCCTCATTGATAACATTTCCATACCACATAGGTTGAGGCGTACGAAAAGTTTTGTGCCCATCGGATATCATTTGCTTGGTCGATCGAGCATTAAATACTATTTTTGCTCTAGTGTCATGCACATCTGTCAAAAAACACGCTGCTAGGTATGTTATGCGATCAAGCACTTATGGGATGGGCGTGCCACTTTGTATGTAAGTCTATTCCACCTATTTGAAGGTGTTTGCAAAGTTTCGTGCCCATCGAATATGCTTTGCATGGTCAATCGAGCATTAAAAACCATTTTTGCCTTAGTGCCATGCACATCCGTAAAAAAACACGCTGCTAGGTGTGTTATCCGATCAAGCACTTATGCGATGGGCGTGCCACTTTGCATGTAAGTCAATTCCACCTTGTTGAAGGTGTGTGCAAAGTATTGTGCCCACCGGATATGCTTTGCATGGTCGATCGAACATTAAATACCATTTTTGCCTTAGTGCCATGCACATCCATAAAAAAACACGCTGCTAGGTGTGTTATCCGATCAAGCACTTATGCGATACGAATGCCACTTTGCATGTAAGTCAATTCCACCTACTGGAAGGTGTGTGCAAAGTATTGTGCCCATCGGATATGCTTTGCATTGTCGATCAAGCATAACACACCGTATTTGCCTTAGTGTCATGCACATCCATATAAAAACACGGCCATAGGTGTGTTATTCAAATAAGCACTTATCATATGGGGGCTCCACTTTGCACTCAAGTCCGTTTCAACTAAGTTGAGGTGCGTTCGAAGTATTGTCACCATCGGATATGATTTGCATGGTCGATCACGCATTATACACCATTTTTTCCCTAATGATATGCACATCCGCAAAAATACACGCCATTAGGTGTGTTATTTGACCAAGTACTTATCGGATGGGTGTGCCTCATTGAGAACATTTCAATACCACCTATTTTGAGGCATAAGAAAAGTTTTGTGCCCATCGGATATCATTTGCATGGTCGATCGAGCATTAAATACTATTTTTGCTCTAGTGTCATGCACATCCGTCAAAAAACACGGTGCTAGGTATATTATCCGATCAAGCACTTATGGGATGAGCGTGCCACTTTGCATGTAAGTCTATTCCACCTAGTTGAAGGTGTGTGCAAAGTATCGTGCCCATCGGATATGCTTTGCATGGTCGATCGAGCATTAAAAACCATTTTTTCCTTAGTGCCATGCACATCCGTAAAAAAACACGCTGCTAGGTGTGTCATCTGACCAGGTACTTATCGGATGGGTGTGCCTCATTGCGAACATTTCAATACCACCTAGGTTGAGGCGTACGAAGAGTTTTGTGCCCATCGGATATGCTTTGCATGGTCGATCGAGCATTAAATACTATTTTTGCTCTAGTGTCATGCACATCCGTCAAAAAACACGCTGCTAGGTATGTTATCCGATCAAGCACTTATGGGATGGGCGTGCAACTTTGCATGTAATTCCATTCCACATAGTTGAAGGTGTGTGCAAAGTATTGTGCCCATTGGATATACTTTGCATTGTCGATCAAGCATAAAACACCATTTTTGCCTTGGTGTCATGCACAACCATGAAAAAACATGGTCCTAGGTGTGTTATTCAAACTAGTACTTATCGGATGGGGGCTCCAGTTTGCATGTAAGTCAATTCCACCTAGTTGAAGGTGTGTGCAAAGTATTGTGCCCATCGGATATGCTTTGCATGGTCGATCAAGCATTAAATACTATTTTTGCTCTAGTGTCATGCACATCTGTCAAAAAACACGCTGCTAGGTATGTTATCCGATCGAGCACTTATGGGATGGGCGTGCCACTTTGCATGTAAGTCGATTCTACCTAGTTGAAGGTGTGTGCAAAGTATTGTGCCCATCGGATATGCTTTTCATTGTCGATCAAGCGTAAAACACCGTTTTTGTCTTAGTGTCATGCACATTCGTCAAAAAACGCAGTCCTAGATGAGTTATTCAAACTAGTACTTATCGGGGATGGGGGCTCTAGTTTGCACGTAAGTCCGTTTCAACTAGGTTGAGGTGAGTGCAAAGTATTGTCACCATCGGATATGATTTGCATGGTCGATCACGCATCATACACCGTTTTTTCCCTAGTGGTATGCACATCCGCAAAACAACACGCCCTTAGGTATGTTATCTGACCAAGTACGTATCGGATGGGTGTGCCTCTTTGACAACATTTTAATACCACCTAGGTTGAGGTATAGTAAAAGTATTATGCCCATCGGATATGCTTTGCATGGTCAATCAAGCATTAAATACCATTTTTGCCTTAGTGCCATGCACATCCATAAAAAAAACACGCTGCTAGGTGTGTTATCCGATCAAGCACTTATGCGATGGGAATGCCACTCTGCATGTAAGTCAACTCCACCTAGTTGAAGCTGTATGCAAAGTATCGTGCCCATTGGATATGCTTTGCATGGTCGATCGAGCATTAAATACCATTTTTGCCTTAGTGCCATGCACATCCGGAAAAAAACACACTGCTACGTGTGTTATCTGATCAAGCACTTATGCGATGGGTGTGCCACTTTGCATGTAAGTCTATTCCATCTAGTTGAAGGTGTGTGCAAATTATTTTGCCCATCGGATATGCTTTGCATGGTCGATCGAGCATTAAATACTATTTTTGCTCTAGTGTCATGCACAACCATCAAAAAACACGCTGCTAGGTATGTTATCTGATCAAGCACTTTTGGGATGGGCGTGCCACTTTGCATGTAAGTCAATTCCACCTAGTTGAAGGTATGTGCAAAATATCGTGCCCATCAGATATGCTTTGCATGGTCGATCGAGCATTAAATACCATTTTTGCCTTAGTGCCATGCACATCCGTAAAAAAACACGCTGCTAGGTGTTTTATCTGATCAAGCACTTATGCGATGGGCGTGCCACTTTGCAGGTAAGTCAATTCCACCTATTTGAAGGTGTGTGCAATGTATTGTGCCCATCGGATATGCTTTGCATTGTCGATCAAGCATAACACACCGTTTTTGCCTTAGTGTCATGCACAATCATATAAAAACACGGCCATAGGTGTGTTATTCAAATAAGTACTTATCAGATGGGGGCTCCACTTTGCACGCAAGTCTCTTTTAACTACGTTGAGGTGCGTACAAAGTATTTTCACCATCGGATATGATTTGTATGGTCGATCATGCATTATACACCATTTTTTCCATAATGATATGCACATCCGCAAAAAAACACGCCATTAGGTGTGTTATCTGACCTAGTACTTATCAGATGGGTGTGCCTCATTGAGAACATTTCAATACCACCTAGGTTGAGGTGTACGAAAAGTTTTGTGCCCATCCGATATCCTTTGCATGGTCGATCGAGCATTATATACTATTTCTGCTCTAGTGTCATGCACATCCGTAAAAAAACACGCTGCTAGGTATGTTATCCGATCAAGCACTTATGGGATGGGAAAAGTATTGTGCCCATCGGATATGCTTTGCATTGTCGATCAAGCATAAAACACCGTTTTTGCCTTGGTGTCATGCACAACCATGAAAAAACACGGTCCTAGGTGTGTGATTCAAACTAGTACTTATCAGATGGGGGCTCCAATTTGCACGCAAGTCCGTTTCAACTAGGTTGAGGTGTGTGCAAATTATTGTCACCATCGCATATGATTTGCATGGTCGATCATGCATTATACACCGTTTTTTCCCTAGTGGTATGAACATCCGCAAAAAAACACGCCCTTAGGTATGTTATCTGACCAAATACTTATCGTATGGGTGTGCCTCTTTAACAACATTTTGATACCACCTAGGTTGAGGTATAGGAAAAGTATTATGCCCATCGGATATGCTTTGCATGGTCGAACGAGCATTAAATACCATTTTTGCCTTAGTGCCATGCAAATCCGTAAAAAAACACGCTGCTAGGTGTGTTATCCGATCAAGCACTTATGCTATGGGAATGCCACTTTACATGTAAGTCAATTCCACCTAGTTGAAGGTGTGTGCGAAGTATTGTGCCCATTGGATATGCTTTGCATTGTCGATCAAGCATAACACACCGTTTCTGCCTTAGTGTCATGCACAACCATATAAAAACACGGCCATAGGTGTGTTATTCAAATAAGTACTTATTAGATTGGGGCTCCACTTTGCACGCCAGTCCGTTTTAACTACATTGAGGTGCGTGCAAAGTATTGTCACCATCGGATATGATTTGCATGGTCAATCACGCATTATACACCATTTTTTCCCTAATGATATGCACATCTGCAAAAAAACACGCCATTAGGTGTGTTATCTGACCAAGTACTTATCGGATGGGTGTGCCTCATTGAGAACATTTTAATACCACCTAGGTTGAGGTATAGGAAAAGTATTATGCCCATCGGATATGCTTTGCATGGTCGATCGAGCATTAAAATACCATTTTTGCCTTAGTGCCATGCACATCCGTAAAAAAAACATGCTGCTAGGTGTGTTATCCGATCAAGCACTTATGCGATGGGAATGCCACTTTGCATGTAAGTCAATTCCACCTATTTGAAGGTGTGTGCTAATTATGGTGCCCATCGGATATGCTTTGCATGGTCGATCGAGCATTAAATTCCATTTTTGCCTTAGTGCCATGCACATCCGTAAAAAAACACGCTGCTAGGTGTGTTATCTGATCAAGCACTTATGCGATGGAAATGCCACTTTGCATGTATGTCAATTCCACCTATTTGAAGGTGTGTGCAAAGTATCATGCCCATCGGATATGCTTTGCATTGTCGATCAAGCATAACACACCGTTTCTGCCTTAGTGTCATGCACAACCATATAAAAACACGGCCATAGGTGTGTTATTCAAATAAGTACTTATCAGATGGGGGCTCCACTTTGCACGCAAGTCCATTTTAACTATGTTGAGGTGCGTGCAAAGTATTGTCACCATCGGATATGATTTTCATGGTCGATCACGCATTATACACCATTTTTTCCCTAATGATATGCACATCCACAAAAAAACACGCCATTAGGTGTGTTATCTGACCAAGTACTTATCGGATGGTTGTGCCTCATTGAGAACATTTCCATACCACCTAGGTTGAGGTGTAAGAAAAGTTTTGTGCCCATCGGATATCCTTTGCATGGTCGATCGAGGATTAAATACTATTTTTGCTCTAGTGTCATGCACGTCCGTTAAAAAACACGCTGCTAGGTATGTTATCCGATCAAGCACTTATGGGATGGGCGTGCCACTTTGCATGTAAGTCTATTCTTCCTAGTTGAAGGTGTGTGCAAAGTATTGTGCTTATCGGATATGCTTTGCATTGTCGATCAAGCATAAAACACCGTTTTTGTCTTAGTGTCATGCACATTCGTCAAAAAATGTAGTCCTAGATGCGTTATTCAAACTAGTACTTATCGGATGGGGGCTCCAGTTTGCATGCAAGTCCGTTTCAACTATTTTGAGGTGTGTGCAGAGTATTGTCCCCATCGGATATGATTTGCATGGTCGATCATGCATTATACACCGTTTTTCCCCTAGTGGTATGCACATCCGCAAAAAAACACGCCCTTAGGTATGTTATCTGACCAAGTACTTATCGGATGGGTGTGCCTCTTTGCCTACCACCTAGGTTGAGGTATAGGAAAAGTATTATGCCCATCGGATATGCTGGTCGATCGAGCATTAGATACCATTTTTGCCTTAGTGCCATGCACATCCGTAAAAAAACACGCTGCTAGGTGTGTTATCCGATCAAGCACTTATGCGATGGGAATGCCACTTTGCATGTAAGTGAATTTCACTTAGTTGAAGGTGTGTACAAAGTATCGTGCCCATCGGATATGCTTTGCATGGTCGATCGAGCATTAAATTCCATTTTTGCCTTCGTGCCATGCACATCCGTAAAAAAACACACTGCTACATGTGTTATCTGATCAAGCACTTATGCGATGGGCGTGCCACTTTGCATGTAAGTCAATTCCACCTGGTTGAAGGTGTGTGCAAATTATTATGCCCATCGGAAATGCTTTGCATTGTCGATCAAGCATAACACACCATTTCTGCCTTAGTGTCATGCACAACCATATAAAAACACGGCCATAGGTGTGCTATTCAAATAAGTACTTATCAGATGGGGGCTCCATTTTGCACGCAAGTCCGTTTTAACTACGTTGAGGTGCGTGCAAAGTATTGTCACCATCGGATGTGATTTGCATGGTCGATCACGCATTATATACCATTTTTTTCCTAATGATATGCACATCCGCAAAAAAACACACCATTAGGTGTGTTATCTGACCAATTACTTATCGGATGGGTGTGCCTCATTGAGAACATTTCAATACCACCTAGGTTGAGGCATACGAAAAGCCTTGTGCCCATCGGATATCCTTTGCATGGTCGATCGAGCATTAAATACTATTTTTGCTCTAGTGTCATGCACATCCGTCAAAAAACACGCTGCTAGGTATGTTATCCGATCAAGAACTTTTGGGATGGGCGTGCCACTTTGCATGTAATTTGATTCTATCTAGTTGAAGGTGTGTGCGAAGTATTGTGCCCATCGGATATGCTTTGCATTGTCGATCAAGCATAAAACACCGTTTTTGTCTTAGTGTCATGACATTCGTCAGAAAACGCAGTCCTAGATGTGTTATTCAAACTAGTACTTATCGAATGGTGGATCCAATTTGCACGCAAGTCCATTTCAACTAGGTTGAGGTGAGTGCAAAGTATTGTCACCATCGGATATGATTTGCATGGTCGATCACGCATTATACACCGTTTTTTCCCTAGTGGTATGCACATCCGCAAAAAAACACGCCCTTAGGTATGTTATCTGGCCAAGTACGTATCGGATGGGTGTGCCTCTTTGACAACATTTTAATACCACCTAGGTTGAGGTATAGGAAAAGTATTATGCCCATCGGATATGCTTTGCATGGTCAATCAAGCATTAAATACCATTTTTGCCTTAGTGCCATGCACATCCGTAAAAAAAACATGCTGCTAGGTGTGTTATCCGATCAAGCACTTATGCGATGGGAATACCACTTTGCATGTAAGTCAATTCCACCTAGTTTAAGGTGTGTGCAAAGTATCGTGCCCATCAGATATGCTTTGCATGGTCGATCGAGCATTAAATTCCATTTTTGCCTTAGTGCCATGCACATCCGTAAAAAAACACGTTGACTTATGCGATGGAAATTCCACTTTGCATGTAAGTCAATTCCACCTAGTTGAAGGTGTGTGCAAAGTATCGTGCCCATCGGATATGCTTTGCATTGTCGATCAAGCATAACACACCGTTTCTGCCTTAGTGTCATGCACAACCATATAAAAACACGGCCATAGGTGTGTTATTCAAATAATTACTTATCAGATGGGGGCTCAACTTTGCACGGAAGTCTTTTTTAACTATATTGATGTGCGTGCAAAGTATTGTGACCATCGGATATGATTTGCATGGTCGATCACGCATTATATACCTTTTTTTCCCTAATGATATGCACATCCGCAAAAAAACACGCCATTAGGTGTGTTATCTGACCAAGTACTTATCGGATGGGTGTGCCTCATTGAGAACATTTCAATACCACCTAGGTTGAGGCATACGAAAAGTTTTGTGCCCATCGGATATCCTTTGCATGGTCGATCGAGCATTAAATACTATTTTTGCTCCAGTGTCATGCACATCCGTCAAAAAACACGGTACTTTGCCCATCAGATATGCTTTGGATTGTCGATCAAGCATAAAACACCGTTTTTGTCTTAGTGTCATGCACATTCGTCAAAAAACGTAGTCCTAGATGTGTTATTCAAACTAGTACTTATCGGATGGGGGCTCCAGTTTGCACACAAGTCCGTTTCAACTATGTTGAGGTGTGTGCATATTATTGTCACCAGCGGATATGATTTGCATGGTCGATCACGCATTATACACCGTTTTTCCCTAGTGGTATGCACATCCGCAAAAAAACACGCCCTTAGGTATGTTATCTAACCAAGTACTTATCGGATGGGTGTGCCTCTTTGACAAAATTTTAATACCACCTAGGTTGAGGTATAGGAATTTTGCCCATCGGATATGCTTTGCATGGTCGATCGAGCAATAAATACCATTTTTGCCTTAGCGCCATGCACATCCATAAAAAAACACGCTGCTAGGTGTGTTATCCGATCAAGCACTTATGCGATGGGAATGCCACTTTGGATGTAAGTCGATTCCACCTAGTTGAAGGTGTGTGCAAAGTATCGTGCCCATCGGATATGCTTTGCATGGTCGATCGAGCACTAAATTCCATTTTTGCCTTAGTGCCATGCACATCCGTAAAAAAACACGCTGCTAGGTGTGTTATCTGATCAAGAACTTATGCGATCGGCGTGCCACTTTGCATGTAAGTCAATTCCACCTAGTTGAAGGTGTGTGCAAAGTATTGTGCCCATCGGATATGCTTTGCATTGTCGATCAAGCATAACACACCGTTTCTGCCTTAGTGTTATGCACAACCATATAAAAACACGGCCATAGGTGTGTTATTCAAATAAGTACTTATCAGATGGGGGCTCCATTTTGCACGCAAGTCCATTTTAACTACGTTGAGGTGCGTGCAAAGTATTGTCACCATCGGATATGATTTGCATGGTCGATCATGCATTATACACCATTTTTTCCCTAATGATATGCACATCTGCAAAAAAACACGCCATTAGGTGTGTTATCTGACCAAGTACTTATCGGATGGGTGTGCCTCATTGAGAACATTTCAATACCACCTAGGTTGAGGCATACAAAAATTTTTGTGCCCATCGGATATCCTTTGCATGGTCGATCGAGCATTAAATACTATTTTTGCTCTAATGTCATGCACATCAGTCAAAAAACACGCTGCTAGGTATGTTATCCGATCAAGAACTTTTGGGATGGGCGTGCCACTTTGCATGTAATTTCATTCTATCTAGTTGAAGGTGTGTGCAAAGTATTGTGCCCATCGGATATGCTTTGCATTGTCGATCAAGCATAAAACACCGTTTTTGTCTTAGTGTCATGACATTCGTCAGAAAACGCAGTCCTAGATGTGTTATTCAAACTAGTACTTATCGAATGGTGGATCCAATTTGCACGCAAGTCCATTTCAACTAGGTTGAGGTGAGTGCAAAGTATTGTCACCATCGGATATGATTTGCATGGTCGATCACGCATTATACACCGTTTTTTCCCTAGTGGTATGCACATCCGCAAAAAAACACGCCCTTAGGTATGTTATCTGGCCAAGTACGTATCGGATGGGTGTGCCTCTTTGACAACATTTTAATACCACCTAGGTTGAGGTATAGGAAAAGTATTATGCCCATCGGATATGCTTTGCATGGTCAATCAAGCATTAAATACCATTTTTGCCTTAGTGCCATGCACATCCGTAAAAAAAACATGCTGCTAGGTGTGTTATCCGATCAAGCACTTATGCGATGGGAATACCACTTTGCATGTAAGTCAATTCCACCTAGTTTAAGGTGTGTGCAAAGTATCGTGCCCATCAGATATGCTTTGCATGGTCGATCGAGCATTAAATTCCATTTTTGCCTTAGTGCCATGCACATCCGTAAAAAAACACGCTGCTAGGTGTGTTATCCGATCAAGCACTTATGCGATGGAAATTCCACTTTGCATGTAAGTCAATTCCACCTAGTTGAAGGTGTGTGCAAAGTATCGTGCCCATCGGATATGCTTTGCATTGTCGATCAAGCATAACACACCGTTTCTGCCTTAGTGTCATGCACAACCATATAAAAACACGGCCATAGGTGTGTTATTCAAATAATTACTTATCAGATGGGGGCTCCACTTTGCACGGAAGTCTTTTTTAACTATATTGATGTGCGTGCAAAGTATTGTGACCATCGGATATAATTTGCATGGTCAATCACGCATTATATACCTTTTTTTCCCTAATGATATGCACATCCGCAAAAAAACACGCCATTAGGTGTGTTATCTGACCAAGTACTTATCGGATGGGTGTGCCTCATTGAGAACATTTCAATACCACCTAGGTTGACGCATACAAAAAGTTTTGTGCCCATCGGATATCCTTTGCATGGTCGATCGAGCATTAAATACTATTTTTGCTCTAGTGTCATGCACATCCGTCAAAAAACACGCTGCTAGGTATGTTACCTGATCAAGCACTTATGGGATGGGCGTGCCACTTTGCATGTAAGTAGATTCTACCTAGTTGAAGGTGTGTGCAAAGTACTTTGCCCATCAGATATGCTTTGGATTGTCGATCAAGCATAAAACACCGTTTTTGTCTTAGTGTCATGCACATTCGTCAAAAAACGTAGTCCTAGATGTGTTATTCAAACTAGTACTTATCGGATGGGGGCTCCAGTTTGCACACAAGTCCGTTTCAACTATGTTGAGGTGTGTGCAAATTATTGTCACCAGCGGATATGATTTGCATGGTCGATCACGCATTATACACCGTTTTTCCCTAGTGGTATGTACATCCGCAAAAAAACACGCCCTTAGGTATGTTATCTAACCAAGTACTTATCGGATGGGTGTGCCTCTTTGACAAAATTTTAATACCACCTAGGTTGAGGTATAGGAAAAGTATTTTGCCCATCGGATATGCTTTGCATGGTCGATCGAGCAATAAATACCATTTTTGCCTTAGCGCCATGCACATCCATAAAAAAACACGCTGCTAGGTGTGTTATCCGATCAAGCACTTATGCGATGGGAATGCCACTTTGGATGTAAGTCGATTCCACCTAGTTGAAGGTGTGTGCAAAGTATCGTGCCCATCGGATATGCTTTGCATGGTCGATCGAGCATTAAATTCCATTTTTGCCTTAGTGCCATGCACATCCGTAAAAAAACACGCTGCTAGGTGTGTTATCTAATCAAGAACTTATGCGATCGGCGTGCCACTTTGCATGTAAGTCAATTCCACCTAGTTGAAGGTGTGTGCAAAGTATTGTGCCCATCGGATATGCTTTGCATTGTCGATCAAGCATAACACACCGTTTCTGCCTTAGTGTTATGCACAACCATATAAAAACACGGCCATAGGTGTGTTATTCAAATAAGTACTTATCAGATGGGGGCTCCATTTTGCACGCAAGTCCATTTTAACTACGTTGAGGTGCGTGCAAAGTATTGTCACCATCGGATATGATTTGCATGGTCGATCACGCATTATACACCATTTTTTCCCTAATGATATGCACATCTGCAAAAAAAACACGCCATTAGGTGTGTTATCTGACCAAGTACTTATCGGATAGGTGTGCCTCATTGAGAACATTTCAATACCACCTAGGTTGAGGCATACAAAAATTTTTGTGCCCATCAGATATCCTTTGCATGGTCGATCGAGCATTAAATACTATTTTTGCCTTAGTGTCATGCACATCCGTCAAAAAAGACGCTGCTAGGTATGTTATCCGATCAAGCACTTATGGGATGGGCGTGCCACTTTGCATGTAAGTTGATTCTACCTAGTTGAAGGTTTGTGCAAAGTATTGTGCCCATCGGATATGCTTTGCATTGTCGATCAAGCATAAAACACCGTTTTTATCTTAGTGTCATGCACATTCATCAAAAAACATAGTCCTAGATGTGTTATTCAAACTAGTACTTATCGGATGGGGGCTCCAGTTTGCACGCAAGTCAGTTTCAACTAGGTTGAGGTGTGTGCAAAGTATTGTCACCATCCGATATGATTTGCATGGTTGATCACGCAATATACACCGTTTTTTATAAAAACACGGCCATAGGTGTGTTATTCAAATAAGTACTTATCAGATGGGGGCTCCACTTTGCATGCAAGTTTTTTTTAACTACGTTGAGGTGCGTGCAAAGTATTGTCACCATCGGATATGATTTTCATGGTCGATCACGCATTATACACCATTTTCCCTAATGATATGCACATCCACAAAAAAACACGCCATTAGGTGTGTTATCTAACCAAGTACTTATCGGATGGGTGTGCCTCATTAAGAACATTTCAATACCACCTAGGTTGAGGCGTACAAAAAGTTTTGTGCCCATCGGATATCCTTTGCATGGTCGATCGAGCATTAAATACTATTTTTGCTCTAGTGTCATGCACATCCGTCAAAAGACACACTGCTAGGTATGTTATCCGATCAAGCACTTATGGGATGGGCATGCCACTTTGCATGTAAGTTGATTCTACCTAGTTGAAGGTGTGTGCAAAGTATTGTGCCCATCGGATATGCTTTGGATTGTCGATCAAGCATAAAACACCGTTGTTGCCTTAGTGTCATGCACAATCGTCAAAAAACACGATCGTAGTTGTATTTTTCAAACAAGTACTTATCGGATGGGGATGCCACTTTGCACACAAGTCAATACTGCCTAGGTTGAGGAACGTGTAAAGTCTTGTGTCCATTGGATATGCTTTGCATAGTCGGTCTCACATGATACACCATTTTGTTGCTAGTGTTATGCACAATCATCATAAAATACGTTTGGAGGTGTGTTATCCAAACAAGTACTTATGAGATGGGTGAACCACTTTATATGCAAGTCAATAAGACCTAGGTTGAGGTGTGTACAAAGTTTTGTGCCCATCGGAGAAATGTAGATGCAATAATATTAGAAAATTCTCGGTATGTGTATATGTGTGTGTGTGTGGCAAACAATTTTGACACAAAGTAAACACCTAGTGCACAAATTATGCACTTCATACCTTGAGTAAATAAGCTTGTTGATGAGGATAAATATGCCCTTGAATAAAAGCACAGTTGTTGTATGACCACAATAGGATCGCTTTGACACCTGTGATTTTGCCCATATGTAAGTTTACAAATAGTATAAAAAATCATATAATAATATATTAATAGTTTGCAAATGTGTATAGCAAGTGAGTAATGGGAAGTGGAAGTGGGAATGAGGAGGGAGGAGTGGAATAGGATAGGGAAGTAATAAGGGTGTATGATAATAAGTATAAAAAATAGTATAATAATATATTAATAGTTTTCAAATGGCAAGTGAGTACTGGGAAGTGGGAGTGAGAGTGGGGAGGGAAGAATGGAATGGGAGAGGGGAAGGTAATAGGGGAGTAGGATAATAAGGGAGTGAAATGAGTGAGGGAGTTAATAGGGGATGAAAAAGAGGAGGGTGAGATGGGGAAATATGGGATTTTGGGAAATGGGAGGAGTATGGGACTTGGTGGAAAGGTGGGATGGGAGTGGTGGCAATGGGGAGGAAGAAGAAATGGATGGATGGGGGGAGGGCTAATGGATGAGGGATGGGGGTCCAATAGGAGAGGGGGAGTAATGGGAGCCAATGGGAGAGGGGATAAATGAAAAGCCAATAGGAGAGAGGGGAGGAATGGAAAGCCAATAGGAGAGGAGGAGGAAAACCTAATTTTTCTTATATATAGTCTTCTTTCTTCATTCATTCTCCCCTCATTTCATTCACTGAAGCAAGAAAGCAAGGATGATCAAGAGAGCAAGGAAGGAAGAGCAAGAAAGCAAGAAAGAGCAAACTTACAAACCTTTTCCAGGTACTTGCAAATTTTTTTGACTAATTTTTCTAGTTTCTTTTTTAAAAATTGAAGAGAGAGGAACTAGAGAGAGAAAGGTTCAGGGGAGGAGAAGAAGAGGATGGAGGGACTGGAGGGAAGGGAGGAGGAAGGGAGGCAGAGGGTGGGGCTGAGTAGAGGAAGGAAAGGAGGAGGGAGGGGGGGGGAAGGGAGGGACTGTGTCTCCCATGGAGGGAGGAAGGGGGGAGGGGGAAGGGGGGGTTGAAGGGGGGTTTGGCGGCCTAGAGGGGAGGAAGGGGGCTGGCGGCGCTCGCAGGGCGGGGAGAGGGGTGGGTGGGGGGGAAGGGGATCGAGGGCTGAGAGGGGGGGCGGTTGGCGGCAGCGGCCGCCAGATCGAGGGCGGGGAGGGAGGTGGGTGGGAGGGAAGGGGGTGGGAGGGGTTGAGAGGGAGGGGGGGCTGGCGGCCGCAGCCGCCAGCTCGGGGGTGGGGAGGGGGGTGGGTGGGGCGGAAGGGGGTAGGAGGGGCTGAGAGGGGGGGGGGGCTCGGTGGCGGGGAGGGGGTTGGGTGGGAGAGGTGAAGGGGGTGGGAGGGGCTGAGAGGGGGGGGGCTGTCGAGGAGGGGGGTGGGAGGGGTTGAGAGGGGGGACTGGTGGCCGCCAGCCCAGGGGGCGCGGGGAGGGGGTTGGGTGGGGGGGAAGGGGGTGGGAGGGGTTGAGAGGAGGGGGGGGGGAAGCGGGGGGAGGGCTACGGAGGGCTGAGAGGGGGGGAAGGGGGTGGGAGGGGTTGAGAGGAAGGGGGGGGGCTAGCGGGGCCTCCAGCCCGGGGGAAGGGGGGTGTGGGGAAGAGGGGGGGGAGGGCTGGGGGGTCACGAAGGGGGGGAGGGTGAAGAGGGGGGGGGCTAGCGGCCGCGGCCGCCAGCCCGGGGAGGGGGTTGGGTGGGAGGGAAGGGGGTGGGAGGGGTTGAGAGGAGGGGGGGCTGGCGGCCGCGGCCGCTAGCCCGGGGGAAGGGGGGGTGGGAAAGGGGGGGAGGGCTGGGGGGGTCGCGAAGGGGCGGGGGAGGGCTGAGAGGGGGGGAAAGGGGTGGGAGGGGTTGAGAGGAGGGGGGGCAGGCGGCCGCGGCCGCCAGCTCGGGGGAAGGGGGGTGGGGAAGAGGGGGGGGTGGGCTAGGGGGGTCTCGAAGGGGGGGGGAGGGCTGAGAGGGCGGGAAGGGGGTGGGAGGGGTTGAGAGGAGGGGGGGGCTGGTGGCCGCCAGCCCGGGGGAAGGGGGGTGTGGGGAAGGGGGGGGGAGGGCTGGGGGGCTGGGGGGTCACGAAGGGGGGGTGGGGAAGAGGGGGGGGAGGGGGCTGGCGGCCGTGGCCGCCAGCCCGAGGAGGGGGTGGGAGGGGTGAAGGGGGTGGGAGGGGTTTAGAGGAGGGGAGGGGGATGGCGGCCGTGGCCGCCAGCCCGGGGGAAGGGGGGGTGGGAAAGGGGGGGAGGGCTCGGGGGGGTCGCGAAGGAGGGGGGGGAGGGTTGAGAGGGGGGCAAGGGGGTGGGAGAGTTTGAGAGGAGGGGAGGGGGCTGGCGGCCACGGCCGCCAGCCCGAGGGGAAAGGGGGGGAGGGCTCGAGGGGGTCGCGAAGGAGGGGGGGGAGGGTTGAGAGGGGGGCAAGGGGGTGGGAGGGTGAGAGCACGGCCGCCAGCCCAGGGAAGGGGGGGTGGGGAAGAGGGGGGGGAGGGTCGCGAAGGGGGGTGGGGAAAAGGGGGGAGGGTTGAAAGGGGGTAGGGGGGAAAAAGGGGTAGGGGAGGAAGGGGTTAGGCGACGGGAGAGGGGGAAGGGGAGCGGGAGGGGACGGGTCGACGGGGGGATTTTGGCGGAGGGAGGGAGGGAGGGGAGGGAAGGGGAGGGGAGGGGAGGGTGGGGGTCGAGGGAGGAGTTTTGGCGGCGGAGGGAGGGGAGGGAAGGGGAAGGGAGGGGAGGGAAAGGGGGGAGGGCCAGGTCGAGGGATGGATGGAGGGAGGGAGGGAGGGGAGAGGAAGGAGAGAGAGGAGAGAGAGAGGGAGAGGAGAGGAGGGAGCAGAAGGAGAGAGAGGGGAGAGGAGGATTTGACTTACTATCACAAGCAAGAGCGAAAATAATATTTGACTTACGAGAAGAATGAAAAGGACTTACGAGAAGAATGAAAAGGACTTATGAGAATCGAGAAGAATGTTGAAGAAAGTATCAAGAAGAATGTTGAACACAAATTTGAATTCAAAAGGAACGTATGAGAAGAAAGTATAAGAAGAATGTTAGAAGAAAGTATAAGAAGAATGTTGAACACAAATTTGAATTCAAATTTATAATGAATTCAAATTTCCCTCTCTTTTTTGAAAATTCAAATTTATGCGTAGGAGGAGTGGGCTAGTTTTAAATCTCTCCTCATTTCATTGAAGCAACCAAGAGCGGAAGAGAAAGGATAAGCGGAGCCTTACTTTTTTCACTTTTTCCAGGTACTTGCATTCTTTTTTATTCGTCTTGTAATTCTTTTTCTTTACTTACAATTCTTTTTCAATTAGTTTCTTGTTAAAGTTTTTGAGCTCTATTTCTTAAAATTCGTCTTGTAATTCTTTTTCTTTACTTATAATTCTTTTTCAATTAGTTTATTCTTAAAGTTTTTGAGGAGAATGGTCTTTTAGAAGGCATTACAATTCTTTTTAAATTAGTTTCTTATTTGAGTTTTTGAGTTCTATTTTAATTAGTTTTTTATTTATATTTGAGTTTGTAAATTTGAGAAATGAGAGAATAGGGAGGGAGGGAAAGAGAGAAATTAAGAGAGAGAAGAGGGGCTCCTTAAATGAGAGAGGAGAGGGAGAGAAAGAGAGAGAGAGATTCACAGAGAGAAGAGGGGCTCCTTAAATGAGAGAGAAGAGTAGGGAGGGAAAGAAAGAGAGAGGAGAGAGGGGGAGAGAGATTAAGAGAGAGAAGAGAAAGTAGATCGAGCCTACAACATAGATTTTCATGCTAATTGCGTAGCATAGTCGGCTTACAAAAGTAGCAGAGTTACTAGTGTTGTTGACATCTCCTTAAATGAGAGAGAAGAGTAGGGAGGGAAAGAAAGAGAGAGGAGAGAGGGGGAGAGAGATTAAGAGAGAGAAGAGGGTCTCTTGGGGGCCATGGCTGCTTGAGGGAGGGAGAGAGTAGGGAGAGAGAGAGAGAGAGAGAGAAAGAGAGAGAGGGAGAGAGAGAAAGAGGGAGAGAGGGAAAGAGAGAGAGGGAGAGAGAGAGAGGGAGAGGGAGAGAGAGAGAGATGTTTATCAGAATGAAATGTGGCGAGAGGAGAGAGGAAAAGAGAGAGAGAGAGAGAAGAGAAGAGGGAGACTTAGAGAGAGAGAAAGAGAGAGAGAGAGAGAGAGAGAGAGAGAGAGAGAGAGAGAGAGGAATGAAACTTCTATGCTAGAGGGAGGGAGAGGGAGAGAGAGAATAAGTGGGATAAGGATAGAGAGAAAAATACTTAAGAGTTGTCAGAGAGAGAGAGAGAGATTAAGAGAGAGAATGAGGTGTCTTGACTATGGCTACAAAGAGATTTAGGAGTCGAGAGAGAGAGAGAGAGAAAGTAAAGAGAGTTTTATATATTTACATGTTTTATATTATACTTTTAAAAAATTATAAAAGAGTGAATTTATGGTTTGTTTTGAAGGTGAGATAATATTTTTATACATATTCATCTTTTAAATTGAAAAATGTTAACTTTTCTTTAGATACTTGTTCTTCATTTATATCACATGCAGGTTTAGCCTCTACATCACAACCCCTTCTTTTGCATATTTAAGCCTCTTAAACCCCATCACATTAAAATGAACATAGAAAAAGAAATTATTTATTGCTTTTCTTCGCTTCGACGGTTGGTTTAGCATAGTTTAGCATAGATTAGATTGCCTTAGAGGAGAGACAATTCTCCAAGTTGCCAATCGAAGCCATGCTCAAATTTTTCTAACTAGTTCCTAATCGTTGTCAGTCCCTTCACTCACATGCGGTTTAACACTCATAACATGCTATTAAATAAGACCTTTTACCATTTACCAAGAAGTTTATCAGTGGGCAGATTGCATGAGCAGATATCAGTGGACAGATTACATATATCAGTGGACAGATTACATGTCATGGGACATATTGGAGCTTGATGATTATTGGTTATTTTTATTGCATTTGTATAAATATTTAAGCTCCTTTATTGTCATAAAAACCCTTGTAAAGCCTTCTATGCTATTTTTTACATTTATTGTCATATGAAGCGCCTTGTAATAAACCCGACCATCCCGACCATTCACTAATTAACGAGTATCATTGGGATTATCTTTGTATGCAGCTAGAGATGTGAGTGCCTCATACTGAGAACTTACCTGTTGTAAGGCTGTATGATCAATGGTGAACTCTTGCTCTATATCTGCATCTGATGTAATAATAGATGGAGTCCGGATCCATGCATGAAGATGATGGATGTGCATCATAAGAATTAGACTGTGCTAATGTCGATGGGACTGCCTTGTGCTAAGGGCTTACCATCAAGTATGCCTCATGCTGAGGGCTTATTGCTAAATGTGCCTCATGTTGAGGGCTTACCATTAAATGTGTATGATAAAAAACTACGGGTTGATCCATGCTAACATGTGGAACATCTGTGTCCACTCACTCAAGGCCAATGAGGCTCGAGTTTGCATCATAAACACCATGGTACATATCCTGTGGCAATAAATGGTCGAAGAAGGTTCTCTTTCCACTCACAAATCTTGTTCAGAGCCACGACTGGTGTATCATCAACTACATGATGTGAATAACTCCATGCTAGAGGCGGTTTGGTGCTCTGTGCATACCATGAGAGTGTCTACCCATGAGAACACTGTGTGAGAGCTGCCACTGGGGGGCTTAAGATAAACTGTCAAAACCAAGTCATATGAGATCAATTGTGTATGCCAAAGATCAAGCCTGTAGTGAAAGTGATGACAACTATGCATTGGAAGTAGCCAAGAGGCTGTACAAGGCTGATATGTATGTGTAGGTACCAATGCCAAAAATAGTCAACAAGTGTGACTTTACATGGGCGGCATGTATGCATGTAAAGAAGCATGCAACAATCCTTAATCCAAGAGAGGGATAACTTTGCCAAGTGTCTTGTCAAAGAGACTGCAGTGAGTCCGGGCATTCAGAGATGGCATTGGATGCCGCCGTGCCAGTTGTTGTTTGAAGGAGGTGTTGTGTATGGGCGTTGGGCGTGGATGCGGGGTCTGTTTTCCCATGTTGTTGCTTTCTCTGCAGCTACTAGTCACTGTTGTAGGAGGCATTGGGTGGTGTGGAAGCTGTGCTAGCGATGGTCGGTGGAGATGCACTTGAGAGCCGGTGCTCGTGACCTAGTGGAGTTAGGAGCTGGAGCTTGGTTGGAGGTGTGCAGAAGGCTCTTCGCAGGAGTTAGCGTTGTAGCATCTGCTGTGAGTCAACTGTTGGTGGCTGGGTCATGGATCTAGTTGCAGTTGAGCTTTTGTGAGGAGGTGTTGAAGCTTGGCATGTAGGGACATTCCACGTCGTGTGCCGATCGTTGGCTTCGCTTGTAGATGGCACTGTAGCAGAGTCATGGAAGCTGCCTGTGGAGACTCATTATATAGGCAGTTGACTTGCTGTTATAGCTAGGGCAGAGCATTGATGGTGGCTTTGAGCTTCAATGGTGGCCTTCTGTGAGGATCTTGAAGTGAGTAATTGGTGGAGCTTCAAGGTTGAGGACGTTATGGCTGTGGAAGGAGCTGCCTGTGGAGATCAGCTTGCAAGCCTTGAAGCTTGGAGAGCTAAGCCGGTGTAGATGGCATTGGAGGAGGCTCGCTGGAGGTCGTTGATGAGCAGGTAGTTGAAGACCAGGAGCTATTGTCGGTCACTGGAGCTAGGAGCCTGGAGCTATTGCTCCTTTTGCTGTAGGTGGAGCTTGAGCTCGATGAAGCCGTGTGTTGATATGAGCATTGGAGGTCGGGTTTCAGTTGACGTGTTTGGAACTTGTAGCTTGCTGTAGAAGTCTAGTGTAGATGGTGGCCTTGTTGTTGAAGCTGCCAGGCGGGCTGATGGAGATAAAAAATCTACCTCTCTTACAGACAAAGAGCTTGATTCAGAATCAAGGATCTAGCTACAAGGTCTCTCCATATCTCTCATAAACTGAAATCTCTCATAACAAACCATGGAACTTGAAGACACCATAATAAGAGTTCCAAATATCAGATTTGGGAGCTCTCTAAAGCCAAATGAAGGTGAATATGAGCTCTATGATGAGAGATGAAGAAGGAATGAAGATGCCTCAAATAGAGGGCTTAGGTCTTCATAGAACAAGGGCTTACGCCTTGATGAAGGAATGGCTTTCACTCTCTCTGACGGAACTCTCACAGAGGATGGCTCGCAAGGAGGGCTTGACTCTCATGAAGGGAGTGGGAGCACCATCGGCTCTGATACCATGATAATAGAAGTGAGAGAGGGAGAGAGAGAGAGAGAGAGGAGTGCACATGATATAGCTACATGTACACTAAGTTGTATTGAATATTAACATGAGTACCCCTTAGGGTTAGGGTTAGGGCTAGGGTTAGGGTTTGCCCCTATGCCCTATGTAGATGGTGCAATTTACACCATCCTCAACACAGGGGTGGGTGGAGCACAACATAAAGCAACTATAGACGCGCTTGATAGATGCGCAAAATAGTAGGTGCATCTATAGGCATTGCTTGAAAAGAGAAATTACGAGCACGTTTAAAAGTGCGTTTGTGAAGACCATAAATGAGGAAAAGCATTCGAGTAATTGACCCACTAGCATAATTCACCATGTTTGCAAAATAGACTTTAAAGCTTACTTAAGTAATGCATTCAAACTTGCATTGCTCCATCCATAGATGGTTTGCAACTCAAGGGAGGCACGTAGAACAGAGAATGTGCACCCCTCAAACAGTGGAGTCGATGCTATGGTAAAAAGATCGTCCTGGTCCATGCTATCATCCCTCCTTTCAGATTGATGGACATATAAATCCCGCACCATATCGTCAAACACCTCCTCCTCCACGGCTTCATGAGGTAATGGCGGAGGGCTACTATCACCATCACTCCATGCATCCGTAACGGTCCCTCCTGAAGATCCCACCTCATATCGCCGACGCTTTGCCTCCTCACGACGAGTATAGGGCAACATATGCAGGTGTGGCACTGCATCCTGTATCAAATTAAAACGGGATCATAACTCAAACGTATGAACACCCATAGGTATCTCAATCAACCTTAACTCTTTAACACTTACCATGTTTACGGTCACATCCCATTCTCCATACTTTGAGATGTGATTGAGTGTAATCTTGCATGCACGATACTTGTTTCCTCGACATCAATCACACATACATTTGATTTTTCGCTCCAACCACATTTCGCAATGGTGGATATGGAGGAATTCATCCTCATTGGAGCTACTTGTTGAAGATGAAGACATCCTATAAATAAACAACCCAAAAATTTTGCTCTTGTATCAAATATTTAATCTTAAAACTCTGTGGCGTGTCTAATACCACGTCTAAAACTACGTCTATTTGTTTTGTGGTGCATGTCTAAAAATGCATCTAATTCTGCATCTTAAACTGCATCTGTCTATTCTATGGTGCATTTTAGACGTGCAATTAAACACGCATTTAGATGCGTATATAGACATGCAATTAAACGTGCCTATAGACGCACTTATAGACGTGATTTTCAAACCTACTTTTAGCGTGCTTGCTTTTTTTCACATACTTTTAGCATCGCACGGCTTACTTTGCTATTAACAGACACAGTTCTGAGCATCCACACTTATCTCCAAGCACCCACACTTATCTCCAGGCTTGCACAATCATCTCCAAGTACACAAGAGAAGAGGGTGAACAAGGAAGAGAAGAAAGAGAAGCAAAGGGTGAACAAGGAAGAGAAGAAAGAGAAGAAGCTTTGAAGAAGGACAAGAAGCTTCCATACCCAAGGTAAGTCTCTTTACGGTTGATCTTCTTTGAAAGTTGCTCTTTTTGGATTCGTCCTTTGTCGTATCCAAAAAATGAATGTTTTTGGTACTAGTGTTGTGCTTTTGTGTCGGGCGCATGTCCTTTTCGAGTTTTTAGAATAGTTCGTCTGTCGGAGCGCATCTATAGATGCATCAAAGAGTGCATCTAAAAGCACATCTAAGAGTGCATCTATAGATGCATTTTTTTTTTTTTTTGGAAACAGATAGCCGCGTCTATAGACGCATTGTTATACGCAAAGATAGACACGCTTTGTTATTTTTCCTTGGCCTAGCCTTCCCTTCCCTTCCCTTTCCTTTCCTTTCTCTTTCCTCTTCCCTTTCCCTTTCCACTTCCACTTCCAAGAAAAGGATTGCGTATTGAATGATGGAAATAAGTGATTGCATGAATGAAGAAAGGGATTGCATGAATGATGGAAAGGAATTGCATGATTGAAGAAGGGGATTGCATGAATGATGGAAAGGGAAAGCATGATTGAAAAAAGGGATTGCACTCTATATTTTCCTCTCTTTTTCCTTCTCTGTTTTATCCTCTCTTTCCTTCTCTTTTCATCTCTCTTTTTCTCTCTTATCTCCTCTCTTTTTCTCTCTTTTTTTCTTCTCTCTTTTCCTCTATTTTCCTCTCTTTCCTTCTCTTTTCGTGGTAATTTTTCTCTCTTATCTCCTCTCTTTTTCTCTCTTTTTTTCTCCTCTCTTTTCCTCTCTTTTCCTCTCCTTTCTCCTCTCTTTTATCCCTCTTTTTCTCCTCTCTTTTCCTCTGCTTTCTCCTCTCTTTTATCTCCACTTTTTCTCTCTTTTTCTCCCCTCTTTTCCTCTCCTTTCTCCTCTCTTTTATCCCCACTTTTCCTCTCTTTTCTACTCTCTTTCCTTCTCTTTTTTTCTCTCTTTTTCTCTTCTTTTTCTCTTCTCAACTCATCAGTAATCTTCTTTTTCTCTTTTTTCTAGTTCATCATGTGGCCAGGAAGCTCTTCAGGCTCACCTGATCTTCAGGAGACCATCTTTTGGGAGTTATATAACCTTTTGGGACACCCTCCCAGTCCTGGGGAGTTATACGGTTACATGACGGGTACTCTAAACACCCCCCAGGAGTTGGCACTACAGACTCCAAACCACCCCAACCCCACACCAGCTGAGATTACCCCAGTGGAGTTAACACAACCCAGCCAGCTACACAGTCGAGTCCCTTTCCCCATGCCATCCTATGTCCCTTCCCCCATGCCATCCTATGTTCCCCCATACCACCACAGCCAAACGAGCCTTCTCGTGCCTCCTACGATGATGATCGGTGCACACACAAGAAGATAACAAAATCTTTCAAAGATTTCGGGGCATATCTTCAGATTTCAAGGCATCTCTCCAGATTCCATCGCATCGAAATAGAATCTTATAGATTTTGATAGAGGAGTCTCCATGCAGATTCAACACGTGGCACCTAATCCCTTGCCATATCATCAATAACTTGGTGAATGCCATGTCAGCCAAAGTTATCCTTCTACCACTTCCATCCCAAGATTATATATACCTTTAATTGTAACATGTATTCAGACGAATACTCCATCATTTGCTTCCTGCCTACCTTCCTACTAGTGCCCCACCTACCTACCAGTGCACCAGTTTTGCTCTTGCATAGCTAAGCTTATCTTCCATGTTCGAGATTGGCACTCATACCTCTTATGAGAGTTGTGTGTTCAATATCGGTTTCACTATTCATGTGTGCATGTTTACGAGAGTTGTGTGTTGTAGTCTCCGCTTTGATTTTAATGTTTATCTTTTACCTAAGGTTGGTACTGGCTCTCATGCCAAATGCAAGACTTATGCCTATGAACAATGTTATGGATAAAATTGTCTAAGGAAAAAGGCATTAATATGTATGTGTGTTTGTATATGTGGCAATAGTATAATAAAATATGTTGTGCATAGGGCCCAAGGTTGAGGTGGCAGGGCATGACCATGTGCCACCGTTCCATGTAAGAGGACCCATAAGGTGTGTTGTACATAATCCATGATAGTAATATTATAAAATGCAAGGTGGCATGGCTCCTCCATGTGCCACCCCTCCACCTAGGCTGCATTTAGTGAGATATGGCTCAAAGTCCATGGGAGAAGCAATATAAAATAGGTGGAGATGGCTATTATATTGAGTTATTCCCTCCATATGGGATAGGCCCATGTGGGGGAGGTATAGAACGTCTAAGAGAGCAAGTTAAATAATGGGGAAAGTAGGATGAGGTGGCAAGATTCCTTGTGCCAACCCTCCACTTGTCCTCCTAGAGGTTTGAACATATTATAAAATTGGAAAGAGACCAAGGGAGTATCATAGACTTGAGATATGGGGCTTGATTTATGTGGAAAATTGAGGCAAAGGGTTGTCGCACACAATTGAGAGTGCGTAACCACCTAGCCCACATGGGAGACTTTTCCACACACAGCATGCATGTGGGAGGATACATTAATGTGGAGAGACCCCCTCTTTTGGCTATAAAAGGAAGGGGCTATTCCTTGATGAGGACGCTCATTCTTGTAAAGCCACCTAGCTAGTATTTTGATATTTCCCTCTCATCCCTTCTTTCAAATAAAGCATGGTTCTCTTCCCTTGATGTCTCCATCTCTACATTCCTCCTCCTATCATGTACATGATTCTCTTCCTCCTCTCCTTTTCCCCTTGTGTCATAGTCTCCCTCTTCCTTCCCTCCAATTCTAATTCCTTTTTCCCTCCTATGACAACCGTTCGCTCTCATGATCTCCTTTTCTCCATGGCCCTTGAGCGTCGCCATGCCTAGCCTCTAGCCTCTGGTCTCGGTTTCTTTTCCGGCTAATAACAAATAAATATTTGTCGTATACCATCACATTGCGGCCATGTACAAGTTTCAAACATGACTCTATTTACATATATTTGTAACTTTAGTTTTTTTCAAGATGACTATGTAATGAGCATTTATATTTCTTTCAAACGTGAAACTATCATGTGATTTATGATTTAAAGCAAACATGAACTACGGATTCAAGTGTTTACGGTTTAATGCAAGTCTACAATATACTGCACCATTTACAATTTGATGCAACTTTATGATTTAATGCAATTATTTACGATTGAAAGAACTTGTGAACTCTTTGATGTAATCTTAATGTTTATGATTCCATTTGTTAATCAATGTGTTTGCATTTTAAATTTTAGTATGTTTAAAATTTGTATTAATATGTTTCCATCTCAAATGCTTGCTTGTATTACATCCTAGGTTTACATCCTAAGTCACAAATTTTTAGGCTACACAATGAGCATCAAGGGAGACCCTATTTTCATGGATGAGAACCCCCACCTCAACGTGCCAAACCCCCCCTAGATGTCTCGATAGGTTTTGGACATGAAGAGGCAGATCTAGGTGATCAGCTAAATCACGAGGAGGCACAAGCTATATTGCGAGAGTAGAGAGAAAGAAGAGCCTAGGAGTGTTTTCTATGGGCCCCTTCGACAATGAGAAAATGATGGGAGACTCTGAGAAGTCGTGAAGCTATGCCCAACCAAGTTTGTGCAAAATATGTTGTTTCTTCATTCTCGGATTGCTAGAAATATGTATTTGCAACCAGAGCTCTAAGACTTGAGACATAAGACATTAGCACAAAACTTGTTGCAGAGGTTCATAAAGGTAGAGGGATACATGTCGAACAACCAATAGGTTCCTGTATTTTTAATTCAACATGTGTATGTGCATGATATGCAGGGAGCTACCATGTGTCACTTTGATTAGTCAACCTAATGATGTGGCAAATTGATAGCTAATGTGGCAGATTAAGTGATGTGGCACTATGAGGACTCGGTGCTACAGATGTGGCCACATGATGTGTTTGGTGTAGTGTTAGTAGGGCCGACCCTATTGACGTGGTAGATAAGATGTGCCTATAGGTGCTCCGTTTTAAATAGGAAAAAACGTGTATTTGACCCATTTTTTCGATTTTAGTCCACTTCAACAAGATGGCTACAGTTGCAGCAGCTAGAGACTCGGCCCTGAATGCTGAATTTTTGTTACACACAATTTTAGTTTGCCATCAGAAAATATATATATGAAGTGTTTTAATGATGTAATATCTTTCATTTCTTATTCTATAGGCTCTTACTTTGTATTTTGCATTTCATGTAGCTTGCATGATTAAATAGCTACTCTGACCTAAATGTGGAACTTTGTTCAGAGAACAATGTGTTGATGATATCAACAAAATCTAGACTCGCCTAGACAATGCCCCTCCTCCTGATTGAGTACCCCTCCTCCACAAGTGTGGATACCACCTCCTACTCCATTTAATTTTGAAATGGAATTTGGTGAAAATTTTGTATACATAGTTTCGAACTAGTATCCACCAGCTAGCTGTGTAGAGAGGATTGGCATTGTACAATATTTCTCAATGTAAGTGCAATTGTTAAGATATATATACATACATACATATATATATATATATATATATATACATATAATAACATATGTATATATATATATATACATATAATAACATATGTGTGTGTGTGTATATATATATATATATATATATCCAATATTTAAATGTTTCCAAAGTGATTGAAGTGATGTTTTCTTAGCTATGTGACTAGATAGTGTCCTTTGATATGCCAAGAACCATAATGTGAGACAAAATATTTTGAATCTACTAAGTTGAAGATTTGAATTAAAGTAGTTGGATAATGCTAATGAGAGAGGAAGAGATGTCGCTATGATGACAGCAGAATTAGTGCAGCAAGAGAATGCTCTGAGTCTGGATAGTGTCCTTTGATAGGCCAAGGAAAGTAATGTCAGATGAAAGATTCTGAATATCTACATATATATATATGTCTATATAAATCCAACATTAAAAATATTTCCAAAGTGATCAAAGTGCTCTCAAAGTGATGTTGTACAAAGCTCCTTGAAAGTTACATGATCTTCAATAGAACTAGTGAAGGAATAGCAAAGGAACAAAGATGGAAAGCCATGATAGCAATGACATTTCTTTAGCATATTGTCTTGTGGAAGATGAAGCCATTTTGCAATGGGTCCCTCGGTGACCCAAGATTTGTTGTAAATGGGAGTGATTGCTTAGAGGAGAAACTAAAAGTTCCCATAATGTCAACCCAAGATTCTCATTTGGAAGATGGATTGATTGTAGGAGGAACTGTGGGAAGGCCATCAATATTATAAGGACCCATAGTGTGCAAAAAACGTTGTTGAAGGCTCCCATTGTGCTCTATGTTGTGCCACTATCCTAAAAGCCTTGCATGAATATAAAGTTATTCAGAGATGGCACACTTTGATGCCTTAAGAGGGAGGAGAGAGGGAGCTATTTATTGTTGGACAAGGGAGGAAGTGAGAGTGCTCTCAACGGAAGCAAGAACGAAAGAGGGAGAGAGAGAAACAGAGAGCCACACAAGTTTTTGGTGGGTGCACAACCACCCTAATCTTCTTTTTCATTCATTTATATATGTGTCTGAGTAATGTACATAATCGGGGTAAAGGCACAGTGACCTTTAATCCCCACAACCTCCCACTTAAAGGACAATGTGCCTTTAAGGGAGAACAACCAGTGAGCATACTATCCAATGCCCATCAATACATGACAATACTCAAACCACTGACTAGGTAGACTCTTCGTCAGCATATCTGTAGGGTTACCATCTGTATGAACCTTGACAAGCTCTATGCGCTTGTTCTCAAGTACCTCCCTAATGAAATGGTACCTGACCTCAATGTGTTTGGTCTTTGCATGAAAGACCAAATTCTGTGCTAGCTGAATAGCACTCATGGAATCACTATGCAATGTCGGTACACCTGTATGAATCCCCAAATCTCCCACTAGCTAATCAAGCCATATACCCTCCTTGCAACCCTCTGTGGCTGCAACATACCCAGCCTCTGTGGTAGACAAAGCAACACACTTCTGTGCACGAGACATCCACGACACTGCACCACCTGCAAAGGTGAACAGATAACCAAAAGTGGATCTCCTACTATCCACATGCCCTGCATAGTCTGAATTTGTGTACTTAAGTACATGCATGTCTCCTCTACCAAAGCAGATGCACATCTCCTTGGTACCCTTCATGTACCTCATGATGCACTTAACTGCCTCCCAATGCCTCTTTCCTAGATTAGCCATATACCGACTAACAACTCCCACTGCAAATGCAATGTTTGGTCTAGTAGCTATCATAGCATACATAAGACTCCCAACTGCTGATGCATAAGGAACCTTGGCCATCATGGCCCTCTCCTCATCTAATTTGGGACTATCTGTATGACTCAGTTTCACATATGGAGGTAATGGAGTACTCACTGTCCTCCCCCCCTCCATATTGAAATGCTGCAATACTTTTGTAACATACTCCTTCTGTGAAAGCCAAAGGAGTTTCCTACTTCGATCACGCATGATGCGCATACCAAGAATATGACCTGCAAGTCCCAAATCCTTCATATCAAAGGACTCATGCAACTTGGCCTTTAATGCATCTAGCTCATAAGTATTCTTGCTAGCCATTAGCATATCATCCACATATAGTGCTAGGATTCTCAGGCTATTATCCTTAGCCCTTTTAGTGTAGAGGCAGTGATCAATTTCACTCCTTCTAAAACCCTGGGACTGAATGAAAGCATCAAACTTCTGATACCATTCTCTAGGTGCTTGCTTAAGACCATAGAGACTCTTCTTCAGCTTGCAAACTAAATGCTCTTTGCCCTTTTCTTCAAAGCCTTCCGGCTGCACCATGTAAATTTCCTCATGCAGATCCCCATGCAAGAAAGCTGTCTTGACATCCATCTGCATAAGCTCCATATCCTCTGCTGCCACTAGTCCAAGCATGCATCTAAGTGTGGCCACCTTCACAACCAGAGAGAATATCTCATCAAAGTCCACACCCTTCTCTTGCTTGAACCTTTTAGCGACCAAACAGGCCTTGTACCTATGCACATCATCACCTATGACCTTCATCTTGTAGACCCATTTACATGGCAATGCTTTCTTTCCATTTGGCAAAGAAACCAAGTCCCAAGTCTTATTTTTCATGAGTGAACTCATCTCTGATAACATAGCATACTCCCACTTGCATTGATCCTCGCACATCATAGCCTCTCTGTAGCAAGAACGCTCCCCGCAATCAGTAAGCATCACATAGTCTACCCTTGGAACAAACCTATCAGGCAGTCTAGACACTCTAGATGATCTTCTCAAGGGCATTTCAGCTTGCTATCCCACCTGCATATTAGCCACATTTGGCTCATCATTTCCACCAATAGATGATCCATATTCTACCCTTGATTGTATACCTGTGGAAGTACTTGGTGGTACCATTTCTTGCACATTTGGTGCATGGACAGCTTGCTGTCTATCAATATATGCAGGTGGATTCACATCCTGGAAAGTGATTCTCCTCATTTCCACATCCCTCATGGGTGCCTTATGCATCTTCTTCTCATTGAATACTACATCATGGCTGCATATGATCTTCTTTGCTTCTGGATCCCAGAGATGATAGCCCATCTCTCCACTTTCACCATAACCCAGAAAGATGCATTTCCTAGACTTAGGATCTAGCTTCTTTCGAAGCTCTTTTGGCACTTGCGCATATGCCTCACACCCAAATATACGCAAATGAGAGTAAGAGGGCTTCTTGCCACTCCATGCCTCTTCAGGAATACCACCATCCAGACTCTTACTAGGTGATCTATTAATCACATGCACGGCAGTCTTCATTGCCTCAGCCCAAAAACCACCAGAAAGACTTGCATTGGAAAGCATGCATTGCAAACTTTCTTGAATGGTACGGTTCATCTTTTCTGCAATTGGATTTTGCTCTGAAGTACGAGGGGATGTGAGCTCCCTCTTAATCCCACGTGTATCACAGAAATGCTGAAAGTCATGAGAGAGATACTCTCCACCATTGTCAGTCCGTAGGCATTTAAGTGTTCTATCTGACCGATTCTCAACCAAGGCCAGCCATTTCTGAAATACTTGGAACACATCACTCTTTCGAGCTATGGCATAAGCCCACACTTCCCTAGTTGCATCATCAATGAATGTCACATAGTATTCAGCCCTGCCTAATGACCGTGTAGGCATGGGACCACATACGTCTGAATGCACCAAATCAAGCTTTTCAAACTCTTTCTTTCTCCTTCATTTAGTCTGCTTCCCATAGAGACAGTGCTCACAAAATTCAAAATCAGAGAAACTCAATTGCGGTACATAACCCAAATGGCATAAGAGTTTCATCCCATTTTGGCTCATGTGCCCCAACCTGCAATGCCACAAAGAAGTACTTGGCTGCTCAGATATTGCAACAACATGATCAAACACCCCTGATACATGTAAGGGATACAAAGTCCCACACTTGGCACCCCTGGCCAAAAGCATAGAGACCTTTTGAATTTTCCAACTTCCAAAACCAAAGCCAGCATCATCTAGTTGACCCGTTGAAATGAGACTCTTGGTCAGCTTAGGCACATGTCTCACATTTTTCAAAATAAATGCAGACCCATTCGCAAAAGAAAACTTTATGTCACATGCATAGTCATTTCCAAGATGCACACAACCTGTCTTTCCATTGTCATAAGTGGAGAACCATTCCCTATGGGGAGTAACATGGAATGAAGCACCAGAATCCAAAATCCAATCCTTGGAATATGCATCATTTGAAGTGGTAAGCAACTCTGCAAATAAACTAGACATGAAGAGAATGTCATTGTCACTATCATGTGTGACTGCATTGATCTCCTCGATCTTCACTTTTCCTTTGTCCTTCCGTGGACTCACTTCCTTCTTATTTGCACCCCAATTTGCATTCTTTTTCTTATCCTTTTGCTCTCTTTTTAGCTTGTAGAAATCCTTTTTCATATGGCCCTTCTTGCCACGGTGGTAACACTCAATGTTCCATGCCCTGGATTTTCTACGAGACTTCCCTCTTTCTTGGGACTTCCCCCTGAACTGTGATCTGCCCCTTTGTACATTTAAGGCTGCATCCTGCTTGTTGCCGTCCATAGACTTTCGTCTAATCTCCTTGGCCAACAAGCTACCCACAACATCATCAAATTTAAGTACTCCACCAGGTGCAGAGTTATTGACAGCTGTACGGAAGGTATCCCATGAAGATGGCAATGAACATAAGAGAAATATTGCCTTAGTCTCCGCATCAAAATTCATCTTCTGAGCCTGAAACTGGCTGAAAATAATATTGAATTCATTCAAGTGAGAAGCAATGGATACCCGTTCCTTCATCTGCAGCTCAAACAACCTCTTCATGAGGTATACTTTATCAGAGGCAGTTTCCTTCTCATAAGTGGCACACAGTTTCTTCCACAAATCTTCCGTAGTCTGCACATTTACTACTGTGAAATAAACTAACTCCACAAGATGAAGTCTAATAGTAGACTTTGCTAATGCATCCAACTCATTCCAATCATCCTCATACATATTTGCAGGCTTAGTTTCAATATCTGCCAAGGGTTTAATCTACTTCTTTTGAATAAGCACATCCCTTATCTGTTCTTTCCACAAAGAAAAGTTTGTCCCATCAAACTTTTTAATGCTGAAAAACTCCTTTTCAGACATGGAAGAGGATGCCATGATGCAAATGAAGCAAAATCCCAAATGCTAGTGCCTGCAAGAGAGAATCACACCAAATATCAGGGGCACCCAAATGTGTATGCCACAATACTGTGAAATATCACCAAAACTCAAAGCTCAAGGCATCATAAAATGCATCTGACTCTTGCATATACTATGCATCCATATGAGCAAATCTGGACCAAAAGAAAATGCCAATTGCAATGGCAATCCAAAATGCCAATAAGTGCCAAATGGCTCAAGCATAAACACCATCCATAGGCATATGCATTACCAATATCTCATCCAAGAGATCATAACACTATCAGTGCATCACCTGCAATGTGTCAAAGCTATCCCTCAGCATAAAATAGCATCCATGTGCAAAGCGTCCATAAAAATAGCATCCCACAAGGCAATCTGGGCCTATCAGTGCATCCAATAAGGATTGCAATGCATCCAAATGGCCTATAAATCATCCACTCCAACCCAATGCACACCACGAATGAGTGCACACGGTTCAAACTACAACTAGAGTGATCTACATAAGGTATGCTCAAGAAATCATGGTCCCATGACAATGATTGCTACTAAAAATAGAACTTGAGATGCCTCAAAACATGGGTGCCATTGCATAATCAAACTCAGCAAGAAAATTTGCAAATATCTCTCTTCTGCCAGAACTCCAAAATCCCAACCGATGAGTGAGAAATGGGAGTCAACACTTATCCACTGCCATGTGGCATAAATTTAAGGTTTCAAAACCTTAGAATGAAAAATGCATAACAGAGAAATGAAATCCAATACACAGAGATCTATAACTCTTAAAATACTCTACCGAAACACGTAAGAACTAATAGGTAGGGGTTTTTGGGTTTCTGGAACGCAATGGGACAGACCGTGGTCTCAATCACTGGGTCCAACACATGGATTGAAAAACGTTTTTAGAAACATAACTATTTGTAAACTCCACCGGAGTGCAAATGATGAGCAACATAGAAGTTTTAGAACCTCTTGAGTCCACTGGAATTGACAGATCTGCAAATGGTTCCTCCAAACTTGAGTTCCAACACCCGAGCAAAAAAACATAGGAACTGACACAGTGAGTCAGAAATCCAATGAAATGATCCCATATTCAAGAATGAAGGTGTTTCCAAGCTCCTGAAGTGAAGTGGACACCAAAAGCAAGCAATAGTTGCCTCTACAAGTCAATACCGAGTCTCTGTCATCGACGAATGGAACAGGGAAAAGCTTAAAAAACGAATTTTTCTTTGAAAACACTTAACAAGCTCTCAAAACCACTTCACAAAACCAAAGTAACTTTTCCAAAGATTCCTTCAAGATCTTTGCACACTAAGATGCAAGTAAAATCACCCATAAAGCTTCCCATAGAGCTTCTCCTTCCTCCCATAGAGCTGCTGAGCTTTGAGGCATTCACGCATGCTCAGCTAGATCACCCGGGCTCTGATACCATTTGAGAGTGCTCTCAATGGAAGCGGAACGGAAGAGGGAGAGAGAGAAACAGAGAGCCACACAAGTTTTTGGTGGGTGCAGAACACCCTAATCTTCTTTTTCATTCATTTATATATGTGTTTAAGTATTGTACATAACTGGGGTAAAGGCACAGTGACCTTTAACCCCCACAATTTGTTGTGGATGAAACTTTGCACGGCTCTTAGGCTACCCTAGACCTACATGCATGCAAGATTTGGTCTCCAATTGATTTGGTATGTGCCACGATAAATTGATGTGAGAACCTCATACAAAATCAGGTAGAAAAGAAATGAGATTGTCGCAATGAATTCAAAGAGTAAAAATGCCATGAAGGTCACATGATAATGTATGTGCAAAACAAACCATGGTCCTATTCCCTTAAAAAAGATGCTCCCTTGGCTAGAACGCCATATGAGGAATCTTGAATCCTACCCCATAATTGGCTGTGTTTTACCCAACACCCACTGAATGTTTGTGCTCACCCTTGAGCTCCTTTTATTCCACAGCAGTGATGAATAGACTGAGTATTTTTTGCATATCTATGTTACTATGAGTTCATTTTGTACCATTGGGTGTGTTTTGGAATGAGTTTGTGTTTGTTTTCCACTACATAGAAATGCTATAGCAAGCACTTGATCTCTAACATGGTATCAGAGCCTCGTTTGTGACTCTTGTAAGACACCCTAAGCATTAAAGGAAGGAGACCCTCACAAGAAAGACGTGACTCTATTTTTAGCAATGTACAACAATCAGCATAGTTCTAAAGAAGTGTTCACTTTCCTCCTAATCCTTTCATATTGTTGTCATGACTAGTAGGTTACTCATCCCAAGCTTCAGAGATTTGGGAAATCTTGATGTATGATTACCCACTCTTGAAGATAAAGGTCAGATCCACCTTGTGGTGGGGATGATTTGGGAGATAATGATAGGAGTATATCGAAGGCTCTAGGACATAAAGAACGATGTCAAAGTAGTGGTGATACCAGGAGATCCTATTGCTGCCATAGATTAAAAGCTTCATGATGTAGAGGCCCTAGCCATAATCATTGGCAACCAGGAGATCATGTTGTTGCCATAGATTAAAAGCTTCATGAAGTAGAGGCCCTAGCCATAATCATTGGCATGACTACAAACTTGGTCCCCTTGCATATTCATATAGCATTTCAAGCATAGACCATTCTGAAGGACATGCATGAGATAAAGAATGTAGCCATTGTCCTCAACCTCGAGACCGACCTCTACAACATGATGGATGAGGGGCCTCAGTATAGGACCACATCACAAAGATGAAAATCGTAAGGAGTCATATCCCAGTAGGTAGTCGACAAGTGGATTTGTCTCAGGTTCCCAGGCTTTTGACTTGGCATGCTGCCTAGGAGTTACAAAGGTTTTTTTACCATCATGATTGTAATAGTTGGCACTAGTACATTCAAAGAGCTACTTCCTCTACTCCTACATGAAGAACCTCGAGAGAAGAAGCTCAATGAATCAAGTGAAAAGGCCTTTCTTGAGAAGGCAAGGGTAATCCTACCAAGGGTGAGCCTCAATCTGATATAGGCTCCAAAGATGACAAGTTGAGAGATTCTAAGAAAAAGAAGTGCTTCTACTGTGAAAAGCTAGGACACTTTGCAAAGGACTACCGAAAGAAGTTGTCGTACCATAAAAAGAAAGATTGTGACAACCAAATCCGAGGCCACCAACATCATCATAGAGGAACTCTTCCTGGTCAAGATGATTGAGAAATACTCATCATTTACAGTGATAGATGGAGGAGATGATGAATATGCTGCCAATGGAGCCTCAAACCACATGTCAAAGACAAAGAAATTGTTTAAGAACCTAGCTATAGTATTAGTGCCAGATCACCTGTTACAACGGGGACAATCGAAGCTACCCAAATCAAGGGTACTCGGAGCATTCCATTCATGGGTGAGGGAGACAATATCAACAAATATCTTGTATTGTACTTGACTTATGTAGAAATTAAATTTGCTTTCTGTCAGTCAGTTGGCCGAGAAAGACAAAGTAATTTTCAATGAGGACAAAGTGATCATCAAATTGGATAAGATGATTGCTCAAGCCTTGAAGAAGATGGACTCTACAGAATTAGTAAAATGATGATCTAAAGAGATGAAGGGATGTCTAGACTATGGCATGAGAGGTTCAAGCACATTGGATACACCACTCTAGAAGAGATGTGGAAGGCATACATCGTGGAGGGACTTCGACAATTGACAAGCAAACAAGAGGTTTTCAGAGCTTGCATGGACAACAAGAAAGACCAGACATCATTATCAATAAATCGGGTCACTGATCCATTAGAGTAGGTTCATTCGAATATATATGGGCTTATGCCTACCATATCACTTTTCGGATCAGAATACTTCCAAACATTTATCAAATGATTTCAGTAGAATGACTTAGGTCTTCAGAGGTAGTAAATACAGTTGTCACATCCTACGTAGGATAGTGACTACTTGAAGCCTATGATAAAATGCATGGGTAAGAGTTTTTGGTCCTAATGCATGGGTGCATGTCCATGATGAAACCGAGGAATAAACTAGATTCAAAAAGCAAGAAGTGCATCCTTGTCAGATACAACGATGAGTCCAAATCTCATTCGTTGTATGACTAGGCACATAAGGTGTTGGACTATGGGGACATAGTCTTCAAACATACCCCTAACTAGATAATGAAACAATATCATCATCTGTATTACCTCCAACAGTGCCTGAGCTCAAAGCAAAGGAAGAGTAAGTAGGTTCAACAAGTTTAGAATCAAATTTGAAAGGAGTAGAGCTAGAACTGCCAAAGAAGAAAAGTCTTGCAAAGGAGAGAGATTACCACTTTGAGCATGAGGGTGATGACGAGGCCCAAGACCACGATGATGAGGGTCAAGAGGAGGGGGAGACCTCTATCACTATGCCACATTCTAACCGTTAGGGTTGATTGCCTAACTCTCTCTTTTTCTATATAATATTATGTACTTGACTCTCAAGTCAATTCTTCCTTTTTGGATGTAGGGCTTAAGGCTCGAGGCTGTAGGCATGGCCTTCTTTTCTTATATTTTCCATATTTATATCTCTTTGATCTATAGTATTTTGCATCTCTATGGCAGTATGAATGTTGCAAACATCTTCATCAATGTATATTTTAGGTTTCTTGTGTGTTTTTAAAAGTATAAAGCCTAAAATCGAAAGTTTAGAGCTGTTAAAAGTGATTTTGATGACATGCCATATCATGTGGTGCTCCTTCTCCCTCTTCCACTTTCCATCTTCCCAAAACGTTTTTGTTCCGACATCATATGTTCCCGGAATGTTCCCATCCCATGGTAACTATGATTCATAGGAGTCAGAAGGACTCACATGATGCCATCTAGGCTACTCTATACTCTGCCTCCATGGATGAAAAGTGACTATTGGCTACTTCTTAATGAGCTAGGAATTGACCCTCGACCCTATTAGAAAATCTTAGCCACTAGTGGAATGCTGAATGTACCTATCTTTGGCCTAATCTGAATCATAGTATCCAAAGAAGTTGATCCCTATCTGATACGTGATTCCATATCCACCCTTCAAGTATCATAATGATTGCCCCCAAGCTTTCATGAGATGTAATATTGAACAAGCGTTGGTGAGATAGAGTAAACTCGTTGATACTTTACTGTTTTCACTAGCTCATATGTGTCTTCGTTATTAAGTTTGTTCCCAACTTCCATAGGCATGACAACCTCTTTGCATTCCTCCATCTAGTACTGCTTTAGAACTTCGTCACAATATTTCTCCTGAGAGATTAAGATCTTTTCTTCCTCCTTCCATATTTCAACCCTAAAAAACTAATGCGAAAGACCAAGGTCAATCATGTCAAATTCTTTATGCAACAGAGATTTTACCTTCCTCATCTTTCGTTGAGGTCCTTCGTTAAAATGAAATCATCCAACTATAATTGTGCGCTTCAAGTTTGTTTAGGGCAAGGAGAGTCTATTGTGAGAGGGGGAGTATCACTAAGTTGCAAACATAGTGTAATGTTTGTTGCTCACAGCACGAGGGGGGGGAGGGAGAGGGAGGGAGAGAGGGGCGCGCTACCACGGTAGCGCACGAGAGAGAGAGGGGGGAGAGAGAGAGTGGGGAGAGAGAGAGGGGGGGAGGCGCAGCGCGAGGGGGGGAGAGAGAGAGTGGGGAGGGAGAGAGGGGCACCCTACTGCGGCAGCGCACGAGAGAGAGAGGGGGGGAGAGAGAGAGTGGGGAGAGACAGAGAGGGGGGAGGCGTAGTGAGAGGGGGGGGAGAGAGAGTGTGGGGAGGGAGAGAGAGGGAGGGAGAGGGGCGTGCTGCTGCGGCAGCGTGTGAGAGAGACAAGAGGGGGAGAGAGAGAGTGGGGAGAGAGAGAGAGAGGGGGGGAGAGGCGCAGCGTGAGGGGGGGGAGAGAGAGAGGGGGAGGGAGAGAGGGCACACTGCCGCGGCAACACGCAAGAGAGAGAGGGGGGAGAGAGAGAGTGGGGAGAGAGAGAGAGGGGGGGGAGGCACAGCACGAGGGAGAGAGTGGGGAGGGAGAGGGGCGCGCACGCGAGAGAGAGAGGGGGGAGGCACAACGCGAGGGGGGGGAGAGAGAGGGGCACACTGCCATGGCAGTGCGCGAGAGAGAGAGGGGGGAGAGAGAAAGAGAGGGGGGAGGCGCAGCACGAGGGGGGAGAGAGAGAGGGAGAGAGAGAGAGGGGGGGAGAGAGAGAGAGTGGGGAGAGAGAGAGAGGGGGGGAGGCCGCTACCGTGAGAGAGAAGGGGGAGGCCACTGCTGTGAGAGAGAGGGTGGGAGAGAGAGAGTGAGGGGCATGCTACCGCGGCAGCGCGCGAGAGAGAGAGTGGGGAGAGAGAGAGGGGGGGAGGCCACTACCACGAGAGAGAGGGGGGAGAGAGAGAGTGAGGGGCGCGCTGCCGCGGCAGCACATGAGAGAGAGAGGGGGAAGAGAGAGAGTGGGGAGAGAGAGAGGGGGGAGGCCGCTACCGTGAGAGAGAGGGGGGGAGAGAGAGAGTGAGGGGCGCACTATCGCGGCAGCGTGTGAGAGAGAGAGGGGGGAGAGAGAGAGTGGGGAGAGAGAGAGAGTCATCTCTTTCTTGTGAGGGTCTCCTTCCTTTAATGCTTAGGGTGTCTTACAAGAGTCCCTATGGCTTTACTGGATCCGAAGATGCAAGGTATACTCACGCTACCTCCTATGAGGCATATCCAAGTTATAATCACTTAACTACCTCCAGACATTGTGCATTCTCAAGAAACACAGTTTAAGGCACCAACGATGGTAGTTTAGGAGTCAACCAAAAGGCCACCAGGGGATCTCGAAGTTGAGATGGAAGTCGAAGCAGAGATGAAAGCCACAAGAAGAGCTACTGAGCAAGCCAGTACAGCTAAGCTCTCGGCAAGAAGATTTGAGCGGCTGTGCATAATTCAAAAGAAAGACACCATAAGGGAAATGCGGCAATCAAATAAGTATGCTTTATCCTTTCTTACTCGTTCTTTCAATGTACATATAAGGTTGAGAGGCAGGCCATATTAATTTCCCTTTAGTGAGGATGACATTCAAGTTCTTTCAAATGTACATAGAGACATTCAAGATACAGTCATCAACCCTTTGCTTAGGTTTGTTTCATCATTATTTTTCCTTCCAATTGCTTCTTTCTTACCAAAATAAACAAAATAAATGATGTGATGCAATTTTCATATGTAGTATAGTAGTGTCAAGACTTCCAAAGGAGATTCAAGAGTGGGTTTATGTTTTAGACTCTCTTATTTCCTAGTTGCTATCTTGAGATGATACTACATTCCTTAGGGTTGCTCCATAGCTTGAGCAACTGAACTATGACTTGGATGTCCTTAGAATAATTTTTTTGGCCTACCATGAGGAGTAAGTATTTTGACATATCATTACTATATGCATATAAAGTGTTTTCCAATTCACATAATCAAAGATTGTTTTTGTAGTGGGCACTGGAGTTTGCTCGCATTGGATATTGAAACTAGACATTATTACCTAGCAAATTCAGCTCAAGGTGACCATGGCCACATAAGAGAGTAAGTCCAAATAATGTATGAGAGAGAGAGAGAGAGAGAGAGAGAGAGAGAGAGAGAGAGAGAGAGAGAGAGAGAGAGAGAGAGAGTGACTCCTATAAATTGGCATGTAGATCGATAAGGAAACTTATAAGTGCTTTAGAGTGTGTCACCCAAAAGACGGATAATATTTTTTAGAACACCATGACAATCAGAGTAAAAAATTGAATGAATTAATGCAACTTAAATCTTGCTATGAGTATGATGTTTTGTATGGAAAGATGAGCTACATGGGATCCTTGAATAATATTTGATCTACTAGGAGAGATTAAAGAATTAACAGGAGGTAAGTGTTTAAAACCCTTAATGCAAAATTTGAAAGGTCTTGGCATTGAGATGGTTGTTGAGACCTAAATGCTCCAGTGAAAGTGTCAGAGGATAGGTTCATTGTTGTTTGGTTTGTCTATTGGGGTTTGCCGTGTAGTATTTGAGATGGAATTTAATTTTAAGAAAATTATATTTGTAATATTTGAAGTGGGTTTTAGCTTTAAGGTACTTATGTTTGGTCACTGCTCTTAATGTGTAGCTTGCTTTTCTTTTCTATCTCCATTTAAAGGAGATGTTGGAAAGAGGAAACAATTTTGTGTCCAAGGTCCTTTTCTTAGAGAGGTGAGAGATAGGTCTCTTAAATTACGACAAGAGATCCACTCTGGATTACAAGGGTCTCCACTCCTCATGATTTTGTACACCTTCGAGTCCCATGTTCTACTAGTTTCCCTTTTCTCACTCTTTCCACATCTCACTTTTCACTTTGCCTCTTTTCCACATCACTCTCTTTTTCTTATTTTCCCTCTTTCCATATATTATCCGCACTTGATCCTCACTAGCCAATTATTTCTACTCACTATAGTGCTCCCTTGCTTGCTATTTCTTCCTTATGGGATTTTGGTCTTGTATTCCCCTCTAAGAATTTTTTATATATAGCAGTTACGTCATTATATTGTATCCCTCTTTAAAGGCATCTTTGTAATACATGATGATTATGCTTTTGTAGCATTCTAATTGGGTGCACTCCATTCCCCACAAGATCGTTTGAATGTTGGTACTAGGTGACGTGTATACCAACATTAACTTTGCTAGAAATAGCGTCGATGGCAATGTTGCCATATTATTTACAATTCTTTTACTCATGTATATGCCAATGGTTTTACACTTTTTTAAAATTCAAATTATTCACAAATTCTCTCAAAATATGTGAAAAAAATGGGCAATATCATTGCCTTATCCCTACATTGTTTACATTACCTTCCTTTGATTAAAAGATTTCTAGATGATCACATGTTGGTACCACTCTACAAATATATGTAGTTATTTTCCTAGCAATCAACCTGATCTCCTTTATTGATTTGCTCCCTTATATAAAGTCACACTTTGTCTCCTCACATAAGTAGAAAATCACATTTAGCAAAAGCTGAAAACATTCACTAGTTGCAAAAAGTCTTAGTAGCCACTGCTTATCCAAATAAATTTTGTTGATCCAAAAGTGCATTCCAGTACAAATAAGGTCCTAGATATTCCTTTTGATCTCCATTAGAGAGGGCTCTAGAACGTGAGGCAATGGAAAGAGAGTAAAACTTGTGAAAAGGGAGGAAAACTTGCAAAAAGGGAGAGGAAAGAGATATGACTTCTACATTGTCCGTTATTGACAATGTATATATATGCACCACCATTAAGAAGGAGACTATCATACACATGGTAATGTCATACGAGGAGCTCTCCTGAATAATCCAAGCCTAATCCCTCACCCTTGCAGGTCTTGCTCTTATGCTTGCATCGTGTAGGCCTTGCGCTCATCCTCATTAATACATGGGGGTAAAAAAGAAAAACGTTCTTAAGTAGGCTAACATTTTTCAATATGAAAGTAGCTTGGTTAGGAAGCAATGGTTGGAAGAATTACCTCATGCATTTCTTCCCAATTAAGTGGTATTCCCTTTTACTCTATCTTGCCTAAAAGGCTTTGCATGTGTTATAAGACCATACTATATGCTCCTCCTTGGTTGGAAAATGGCCAACACATGATGCTAGAATCAAGAAAGGTTATTCATCATATATTGTCATACTAAGAATTTAAAAAATAAGACCAAATGCATAGATTGATTTTTTATAATAATAAAGACACTTACAACGTGGGATGTGAAGGGACTTTTAATGCCACCACTTCCACTCCACTTCCAATGTGAGGAGTATAGAAAATTAGAGGGAAATTTCTTGCTAAAGTCCAACTTCCCAGAGCAAAAGAATTAGCTAAGAATCACATGTCACGTGTATGAAACACAACTCAACTCTATGTCTTGGATAGACAAAGGACTCGACCGTGTGCCCAAGAGCCTTTTGGGGAACTTTGGATGGTGCACGATCACCCCTAAATGAATCAAAACATGATGGGTTGCAAGATTTTTGATGCTCATGCTATAATACCATACCATGCAACATCTTTTCAATCACGCTCGTGAATGCAGATGCCAAACTAACAAACAATGCATCCCATGGGGCATTTGTGATAAACATGACAAATCTTGCTCTCGGTTGCCATGCCATAGGACTCTTAATCAAAGTTCATATAAGCTCCTGACAGTGAAATCTCATGTAGTTCATCAAAGAAGAATGCACAAGGGTTCTCCCAAGATTCACTACCCATTGCCATCAATCTTTAAGTATTGCCTCCCTTGACAATAACATAGTTTGAATTATCCTCTGACAAACCAATATTGTAAAACAATGAGAAATACTTGTTAAGGACTTGAAGATGCATTTTGTTTTTGAATTTATATCTGCATACATAATCTTTATGTAGACAGACATCTTTGCTCGAACATCCTTTGTTGGTGCCACCACATCACTATCCCACGATTCCATCAATTACATGGCCCAATTCTTGTCAACCATTTTTCCTAGCTCCTACATGCTTTTAAGCTTGCCCACCTGATACTCTTAATCCACCAACATTTCATCTGACTAAAGCAAAAAATTTAATGTCCCATATGGCGCTTCAACCTTTACTACATGTTTGACCATTTATTCATTGCTTCCCCACTTGTTCTTCTTACTAGAAAAGCATTCATCATTTAATAACTTTTGGAAAGCCACCTTTACTATCTTGTAAGTCCAGTATCTCAGTGACCTCCACCAGTTAATTGACATGACCCTTATGACTTTCTTCTGCTTGCTTACCTTGTGTTTAGGTGACTCAAACATTACCATACCAAATTTTTATGCAATGCATACATCTACAATACATCGAAAGTCTGGTTCAGCACAAAAGACGATGGATGTGTAATCCCTATATTTCATAATGGATCTTTTTAGATCTTGAAGCCTCAGCTGAACATCATTTATGACACCTATTAAGCACCTACAAATCTCTTCTACGTTCCTAAGAACTTTGTAGTGCATATCCTACCCTTTGCAAGTTGTGGCTTCCTACACCTAAACCATAATTCCCTTGCTTTAGTGAGAACCTTAGAAGATTTGACTTCTTCTTCTGTTGAAAAGGTTCATCATTGAGCGTAATGGATTCCAATATATACTTCAAGCCATCTTTAAATAAACAAAGATAAGCTATGACTCTTGCAAACTTTTGCATATTATACTCATTTGATTGGTAAGTTTCCTCTTCTGGTTTCCTGGCATGTGAAAGCATGCTTCAGACAAGTGTTGCCCATCAGTGGGCTCAAACCTACACCTTTTAAGGAATTTATTTCCAGAGACCATGTAGTTCTTTTTATTGTTGTCCTTGTATCTACTCTCATAAGGTGCCGCTTCACAGATAATGTCAATCCATCTATTAAACTCTTCAAATGTTGTGAAGAAGTTTGCATGCTTTCAAAAAGTCACATCACCCAACGTTGTATCATCACTTACAAATCGACATTGGACATAGAGTAATACTACTGGTGGGAACTAGTGTTTTGGCTTGCTTGGTGTCCTCGTATAACATTTTTGTCAAGCTTTCTTTGAATGGTAAACAAAGGAGTCTGCACACTTTTAGAAAGTCACATCGCACAATGCTAGATCATCACTTACAAGCCTCCTACATGACATTGGTCATACAGTTATACTACTGGGAGCTAGTGTTTTGGCTCACCTTGCATCCTCGTATAACTTTTGGGCAAACTCATCATCAAGATTTCTTTGATTGGTAAACAAAGAAGCTCAATCGATATGTAATGACTACACTGAATACTGAGCAGTTTCCCATATCTACCCCTCATCACTTTTAGAGTGTATATCTGTGGCTATAAATGTATCTGCCTGAAGTGATTTTGTAGGCTTGACTTTAGCAGCTTCTTCATCTTCACTATCATTTTCATCATCATTCAAACCCTCTCACCTTGTTGTAATTGGGTTAATTTTTTATGAGCTCTTTCAACTTAAGGTCTTTTTTCTCCTCTTCAAGGTACAATTGTAGCTTCCACACAAGCATCAAACTTAGATGGCATCTTTCTCTTTTCCTTGCTCATTGCAATTTGCATCTGTAGTTGGACAATTGGGGCCAAAGTTGAAGGTTGTACAAAACATTCAGAAGATCCAAGTGCACCACCATCCTAAATATCTAGAAATGCATCCCATATAGCCTTCAGAGAACACAAGGCATCACCTATATAACAATACTTTGCAGAATTTGTCAGCCCTGCCACAAGCAGTACTTCTTGGAGTTTGTCCGCAACTTTATTACACAAATTGGCCCTTCATGTTATCATTATATATGGCTACCATGTAGTCCCCATGTGAAAGTAAATCCAACCTAAGACTTCCAACTATTTGGGTAGGAAATTTTGGAGTTGTCACTTTTCTTGAAATGATAACGAGGTGACAACTCTTCGGCTTCTCCATCATATACTAAGCATGATCAATGTATTTCTCATGAATGGGCACGGCCATCGCAAAGTCATGAAATTGTAAAAAGTATTATGTAAGGGACCTTAAGCTTTTGTAGACTCCTCTTCTTAATTGAAACATATAATTGATAAAAGGCCATTACAAATAACATATCTAATAAATACTCAAATTTAGATTTATAAAATCATATCAAACTACCAAGACATTGCACAGTGTAAACTCTTTTACTTCTACAAGGTGTTCTCTATAATATTTGTAACACTAACGAGGGATTTTCTATGATATTTCAAATTAGATAATATACTAATTATTAAATTTACTTTAAATATACTTATCATTTACACCTTAGATTTTTAACTGATATAACTTATTAATGTAGCTCTAATATAATTGATATCAATTTAATATATTTTAGATTTACTTATATATATTATTTTAATCTAGATAAATACGTACTTTATGTTTTTTTCAAAAAAAAGGCTTCTATTAAGTATGAACAAGCCTGTGAGAGCAAAACCTATATACTTTATATTTTTTTTCAAAACAAATACTTCTATTAAGTATGAACAAACCCTGTAAGAGCAAAGGCTCAACCTATAAACTTTATATTTTATTTCAAAACAAATACTTGTATTAAGTATGAACAAAACCCATGAGAGCAAAGGCCCAATGTGGAAATATCTCATGTAGTGCAAGAAAAAACACTCCTTAGAAGGAGTTAGAAAACAACCAAGGTTGAGACTGAAAATGTCATCTCAACCCTGTAGTAGTCTCAAAGAAGAAAGAGGAGCCCCTTCATTCTCTAAAACACATAGCTCTCCTAGTAGAAGCTACATGTGATGACCCCTTCATGGTCACCCAAACGGCCATCCGTGTATGTATAGTATCCATTCGTATATTGGCCAAGGTATGAGAGGGGTGGACCTAGGATCCATCCAATGCCTCTATGCATCTGGCTCTCCAAATATGTCACCTTGCAATACTCGCCAATATCTCCCAAGAAAAGTCAACAGATGCATGTACAGCTCTAAAGGATGAAGGAGGAACATCATCCAGAGAGCATGGCTCAAGTAAGTGGCATTGAATCATAAAGCACAAGAAGAGTCATGTTTCTCATAGAAGACTTGGGGCCCCAAGAGAGGGAGGCAAGCAACTGAGCCCCAAGTCATGAAGAAGCAATAAAGGTCCTAAAAGTCCTTTCTATCCCCTTCCAAATAATCATGGCCTATCTACAATCCCATAGGGAATGCTGAACTGACTCCATAGCACAAAGGAAGTTGAAGAGGACAAGTATGGTGAGCCCCAAGCCTACTGGATCTCCCTAGGTTCACTACAGTATTGCCATGAATAGAAAGCCAAAAGGATAGAGTGATTTTTCTATTCTTGCGAGATTTCCACACTCTCCCTCCAAAAGTTATTTTGTATGTCAATTCAAATCTCATAACTCTCCCAATGGCATGCTCTAGAGGGCTTCCAAGATCTATAGCTCAACTAGACTCTTAGCAGTACTAACAATATATTTTAAATTAATATACCCTATATTAATTTAAATCTAACTTATAAATTTATTAATATTAGGTTAGCACACCAAATTATAATAAACAAAAAAGTTTTTATTTAAATATATATAAGTGATATACCTTATATTAATTTATTACACTTTAGATTTACTTACATATCTTGTATTAATTTAAATAAATATTGTAGATCTTGTATTTTCAATTAATATAGTATTAATTTTAATCTAGTTTATAAATAAAATATCTTAAATTAATTTTATATTAAAGATATTTTAAATTAATATAACTTAAATAAATTTAAATCTAATTTATAAATATGTAATATTCATTAAATACAAATGTATTATAAAAATAAAAAAACATATGCTTCTATATAGCTTTAAATAATTAAAATTTAAATATTTATACATTTTTACAGATATATTTATAAAACAAACTACCTAAGTAACCTAATTTAAAATCAATCTTACTAACCCCTAACCTAACCTAAGCCCTATAACCATGACATGTGCCGCACGCAGACCCCTACATGCCACATCTAGCCTTGGCAACATGTGGCACTCACCACATGTGCGTTCTTGTCCTCGTCACATCATCGTGGCCCCCAACCACCACCTCCACACCATGCCCAACTGCCACCTTGCTAATCACCCACAACCCCCTCTTGTAACATTGGGCCACCACCAGTCCTCCTCCCCCCCCGGCCCCGCCTCTAATGGCCACACCTCTGGGCTCCTCTACTAGCCCTACCCTCGCTACGCCAAGCCTAGCATTCTACTCAACTTTCTACCACCTCCACAACAAGACAAAGCACCTACAGACGTGCACGCAGACGCGTTTACTCAACTAAGAAAAAAACTTACGGGCACATCTATTTGCATGTCTATTTGCACGTCTACATACCCGTGTCTAAAGGTGCATCTATATAGCACATAGATGTGCCTATAGATGCGCATATAAATGCGTAAATAAACGCTCTGGTAGAAAATTTTAAAAACAGACAAACGTGTTTATAGACGCGTTTATAGATGCATTTATAAACGCATTTCTAAACGTGTTTATAGACATGCCTATAAACGCTTGTTGAACAAACAGATGCATATGCATTATAGATGCCTTGATAGATGCGCTACATAATATTTTTTACATTTTGTATGCTTGAACAGAATGCTGTGTATGTTGTGTATGCTATGTAGTTACAGGAATCCCATTTCCACATTGTGTAATTCAATTCTTACAACCAATCGCATTTTAATTAGCATTCTTACAAGCACGTCTATAGCCGACAATTACAATTCCAAATAAAACATTACAACTCCAAAACGTTTAGTTCACAAGGCATTAATTGATAGAACATTGCACAAGAAAATTGAAAGCCAAAAAAATAAAAAGAGTGTATATTAATTCATGGCTCAAAAAGTGCTTGTATGTACATATAGCACCAAGCTAAGCCATGTTCTGTGGCTTCAAGTACCAAAAATAAGAGGAGTGTATATACAAGAGGCACGAAGCCAAGCCAATGGCTTTAAGTACAAAAAAGAGTAGCTGGCACTACTTCTACAACTAATCTAAGTTCTCCACATCCTCACTCCCTTCTGCGCTCCCTTCTCCACCTCCTTCTTCCTCGTCTTCTTCCTCATGTTCTTGTGCATGGTCCTGTAAACAAGGGACAACATATATCAATGTATGAAAAATCAAATCTTTACTTATAATATTGACATTATTTAATTACTTTCAAATACCTCGGGGGGCGCTCCAATAGCCTGGATATATTGCTCCTCAGTAATCAACCCGTCATTATAGAAGTGCCTCCATGTATCTCCTCTGTGATGGTGGCAGTGGTAGGCTGTCTCGACTGGAGTAGGGTACCTGCACACGATATCAAGCTGTAAGATGACACAATTTGCGGCGGGGTTAGTACAAAGAAACAACCTCCTAATATACTACATAAATAATATAATTTGAGATTGATACTTACAAATTGGGCCTCCCATGATTCAACACCCCCTGCTCCAAAATGCACGCTTCCATATTGCTCCATTTGGATCCTTTGTACCTCCACGTGCTGCAGACTGGGTTCCTCCTTCGCTGACTTGATTGCTTTCTTCCACTCACGCTTGTGAGCCGTGTGGGGCAGGTCCCTTGGTGGTTGACCTCCCTCGAGCCTGGCAAGCTCCGCTAGTGCCTACCTCTTAAGCGAAGATCTTTTATTGCCAAGTATCGTAACATCTTTGACTTGGCCCATTTAACTGTGAACTAAGCATTGGGGGGGTTAGGATACCTAGAGCGAACAGCAGCGAGGGTCTCATCAGCCAACCTCTTTGGATGGTCTTTGTAGTGAATAAAGCAATCTATGTAATTGTTAGTAATTACACAGCGCATGAAGGCCATGATGTCCTTTCCCCGTGTATCCATCAAGATGCCTCTTGTCTGAGTGATGTCATAGTAATCGTACTGTCACTCGGAGGCACATCTAAATCATCTGAATCATCCTCGTCCCCACCACCACCCCTCCCAAAGCACTGTGCCATGCATCCCCCACCGCTCTCCCTACTACTACGCCTGCTACTGTGTTGTGTCGAACTAGTACACTGGCCACTCGTAGCTAGAGAAGCGACTCTCGACTGCATGGGACTATGTGGACAACTTGTAGCTAGAGAACTGAGTCTCGACTGCACGGTAGTATGCCGATGGCTCTGCGAGGTAGAAGGACCTCCTGACGGCATGGGGGAAGGGACATAGGATGGCATGGGGGAAGGGACTCGGCTGTGTAGCTGGCTGGGTTGTGTTAACTCCACTGGGGTAATCTTAGCTGATGTGGGGTTGGGGTGGTTTGGAGTCTGTAGTGCCAACTCCTGGGGGTGTTTAGAGTACCTGTCATGTAGCCGTATAACTCCCCAGGACTGGGAGGGTGTCCCAAAAGGTTATATAACTCCCAAAAGATGGTCTCCTGCTGAAGATCAGGTGAGCCTGAAGAGCTTCCTGGCCACATGATGAACTGGAAAAAAGAGAAAAAGAAGATTACTGATGAGTTGAGAAGAGAAAAAGAAGAGAAAAAGAGAGAAAAAAAGAGAAGAAAAGAGAGTAGAAAAGAGAGGAAAAGTGGGGATAAAAGAGAGGAGAAAGGAGAGGAAAAGAGAGGAGAAAAAGAGAGAAAAAGTGGAGATAAAAGAGAGGAGAAAGCAGAGGAAAAGAGAGGAGAAAAAGAGGGAAAAAGTGGGGATAAAAGAGAGGAGAAAGGAGAGGAAAAGAGAGGAAAAGAGAGGAGAAAAAAAGAGAGAAAAAGAGAGGAGATAAGAGAGAAAAATTACCACGAAAAGAGAAGGAAAGAGAGGAAAATAGAGGAAAAGAGAGAAGAAAAAAAGAGAGAAAAAGAGAGACGAAAAGAGAAAGAAAGTGAGGATAAAAGAGAGAAGGAAAAAGAGAGGAAAATATAGAGTGCAATCCCTTTTTTCAATCATGCTTTCCCTTTCCATCATTCATGCAATCCCCTTCTTCAATCATGCAATCCCTTTCCATCATTCATGCAATCCCTTTCTTCATTCATGCAATCACTTATTTCCATCATTCAATATGCAATCCTTTTCTTGGAAGTGGAAGTGGAAAGGGAAAGGGAAGAGGAAAGAGAAAGGAAAGGAAAGGGAAGGGAAGGGAAGGCTAGGCTAAGGAAAAATAACAAAGCGCATCTATCTTCACGTATAACAATGCGTCTATAGACGTGGCTATTTGTTTCCAAAAAATAGAGTAGATGCGTCTATAGATGCACTCTTAGATGCACTCTTTGATGCATCTATAGATGTGCTCCGACAGACGAACTATTCTAAAAACTCGAAAAGGACATGCGCCCGACACAAAAGCACAACACCAGTACCAAAAACATTCATTTCTTGGATACGACAAAGGACGAATCCAAAGAGAGCAACTTTCAAAGAAGATCAACCGTAAAGAGACTTACGTTGGATAGAGGTATGGAAGCTTCTTGTCCTTCTTCAAAGCTTCTTCTCTTTCTTCTCTTCCTTGTTCACCCTTTGCTTCTCTTTCTTCTCTTCCTTGTTCACCCTCTTCTCTTGTGTGCTTGGAGATGATTGTGCAAGCTTGGAGATAAGTATGGGTGCTTGGAGATAAGTGTGGATGCTCAGAACTATGTCTGTTAATAGCAAAGTAAGCCGCGCGACGCTAAAAGTATGTGAAAAAAAGCAAGCACACTAAAAGTAGGTTTGAAAATCACGTCTATAAGTGCGTTTATAGGCACGTTTAATTGCACGTCTATATATGCGTCTAAATGCGTGTTTAATTGCGCATCTAAAATGCACCATAGAATAGACAGACGTAGTTTTAGATGCAGAATTAGATGCATTTTTAGACACGCACCACAAAACAAACAGACGCAGTTTTAGACGTGGTATTAGACGCGCCACAGAGTTTTAAGACTAAATATTTGAAACAAGAGCAAAATTTTTGGGTTGTTTATTTATAGGATGTCTTCATCTTCAACAAGTAGCTCCAATGAGGATGAATTCCTCCGTATCCACCATCGCAAAATGTGGTTGGAGCAAAAAATCAAATGTATGTGTGATTGATGTCGAGGAAACAAGTATCATGCATGCAGGATTACACTCAATCACATCTCAAAGTATGGAGAATGGGATGTGACCGTAAACATGTTAAGTGTTAAAGAGTTAAGGTTGATTGAGATACCTATGGGTGTTCATACGTTTGAGTTATGATCCCATTTTAATTTGATACAGGATGCAGTGCCACACTTGCATATGTTGCCCTATGCTCATCGTGAGGAGGCGAAGTGTTAGCGATATGAGGTGGGATCTTCAGGAGGGACCGTTACGGATGCATGGAGTGATGGTGATAGTAGCCCTCCGCCATTACCTCATGAAGCCATGGAGGAGAAGGTGTTTGATGATATGGTGCGGGATTGATATGTCCATCAATCCGAAGGGAGGGATGATAGCATGGACCAGGACGACCTTTTTACCATAGCATCAACTCCACTGTTTCAGGGGTGCACATTCTCTGTTCTACGTGCCTCCCTTGAGTTGCAAACCATCTATGGATGGAGCAATGCAAGTTTGAATGCATTACTTAAGTAAGCTTTAAAGTCTATTTTGCAAACATGGTGAATTATGCTAGTGGGTCAATTACTCGAATGCTTTTCCTCATTTATGGTCTTCACGTGCAGGCTATTGTGTAAAATGCTTCCAAGGGAGAATAAATTACCGACCTCAAGAGATATGGCAAGGCAACATGTGACCTCTCTTGGAGGATTAGATTACAAGTGCATCCATGCATGCGTCAACGATTGCGTTTTGTTTCGTGGACTACATAAGGATGCAAGAGAGTGTCCTACTTGTGGAGAGGCAAGATATAGAGCAGATCTCAAAACTTTGGACGTGCCTCGTAAGGTTCTATGACATTTTCCCATAATCCCTCGCGTCCAACATATGTTCAAGTGCAAATCCATTGCAGAGCTCATGTCATGGCATTCCTCCCATCGATCAACCGATGGCAAGTGGAGAACTCTTGCAGACACTCCTGCGTGGAAGCATATTGAAGACGCATGGCCAAGCTTCAAGGAAGAACCTAGGAGCTTGAGACTTGGATTGGGTATGGACGGTGTGAAACCATTTGGTCTCAAAAGCACCTCTTACAGTGTATGGCCAGTGATATTAGTGAATTATAATCTTCCACCCTCTATGGCGATTAAGAAAGGACATGTTATGTTATCCCTTCTAATTCCAGGGAAACATAAAGTCAAAAATCCTGATGTTTATTTGGAGCCTTTGATTGACGAGCTAGAGATACTTTGGAGAGGTATCGAGGTGCATGATGTGAGCAGGCCTCCCTCTCACAAGACTTCAAGTGCAAAGCAGCCTTGATGTGGACGATGCATGACAAAATGCAAGACCCGAAGGTAGCATGGCCGAGGGTTGGTTGGTACAAGAGTCACTTGTATATATTTCTGAGTTTCTTGTTGATGTGGATAGCTCTCTCCCACGACTATGGAGAGATGATGAAGACCTAAGGATGACCTCTATTGTGCCTCAAGGGAAAGGATGCAACAAAGTAATAGACACGGAGTTGCTTAATAATATCAGCCTCTATTGCGTGCTTAATAGTGATGTGATGAAAAGATGGGTGACAAGATATGAGGATGCAAAGGCAAGAAGAAAAGAAGAAAGGGCCCTCTTTCGTACACACCACGGATCTCGTGTACCATACTCTCAGTATCTAAGAGCACTTCCAAAGGATATTCATGTGGATTGGCTACTTGATGAACTGGAGAAAGTAGAGAAAGATGAAGGGATGCATAGGATGCATGAGCAAGGTCTGTATATAGAATGTTATGCATAAGTTAGGAGCTTTCAATAATTTAGATTGCTTATTTAATTGATTTTGTCTTGGTGTAGTGCACTATGTTCAATGCTATATGGTGTGAGGGCAAGCATTTTCGAACACAACGGATTGATGATAAGAGAAACACATAAGATTGTGGCATCATTGCTAGCTTTGAAGGAGCCAATGGAGCCATAGATGATTATTGTGGCATAATCCAAGATATTATTAAGCTTGACTTTTGACGCTTCTTTGTGTATGTTTTGGATGTGAAATGGTTTAAGGACATGGTTAAAAGAGGCTCTAATGCAACAATCAAACGTCATGCAAGTGGCTTTGTAACTATTGACTCCACAAAGTTTTGGCAAAGTAAGAAGGACACACTAGTATTACTGCAACAATGTGAACAGGTATTGTACACACATATAAAAATACTCACTTTTAAATATTTGATACCTTCAA